>NC_047112.1:1140073-1503055 GCF_902500255.1 Thalassophryne amazonica | reverse complement strand
GCATGCGGTGGACGCGCTACAGTCACACGGCGGGGTGCGGTGGACGCGCTACAGTCACACGGCGGGGTGCGGTGGACGCGCTACAGTCAGACGGCGGGGTGCGGTGGACGCGCTACAGTCAGACGGCGGGGTGCGGTGGACGCGCTACAGTCAGACGGCGGGGTGCGGTGGACGCGCTACAGTCAGACGGCGGGGTGCGGTGGACGCGATAGTCAGACGGCGGGGTGCGGTGGACGCGGTACAGTCAGAGGGCGGCGTGCGGTAGACATGCTACAATCAGGCGGCGGGGTTCGGTGGACGTGGTACAGTCAGACGGCAGGGTTCGGTGGACGTGCTACAGTCAGAGGGCGGCATGCAGTGGACATGCTACAATCAGACGGCGGGGTTCGGTGGACGCGCTACAGCCAGAAGGCTGCATGCGGTGGACGCGCTACAGCCAGAGGGCTGCATGCGGTGGACGCGCTACAGTCAGACGGCGGGGTTCGGTGGACGCGCTACAGTCAGACGACGGGGTTCGGTGGACGCGCTACAGTCAGACGACGGGGTTCGGTGGACGCGCTACAGTCAGACGGCGGGGTTCGGTGGACGCGCTACAGTCAGACGGCGGGGTGCGGTGGACGCGCTACAGTCAGACGGCGGGGTGCGGTGGACGCGCTACAGTCAGACGGCGGGGTGCGGTGGACGCGCTACAGTCAGACGGCGGGGTGCGGTGGACGCGCTACAGTCAGACGGCGGGGTGCGGTGGACGCGCTACAGTCAGACGGCGGGGTGCGGTGGACGCGCTAGTCAGACGGCGGGGTGCGGTGGACGCGCTACAGTCAGACGGCGGGGTGCGGTGGACGCGCTACAGTCAGACGGCGGGGTGCGGTGGACGCGCTACAGTCAGGCGGCGGGGTGCGGTGGACGCGCTACAGTCAGGCGGCGGGGTTCGGTGGACGCGCTACAGTGAGGCGGCGGGGTTCGGTGGACGTGTTACAGTCAAAGGGCGGCATGCGGTGGACGTACTTCAATCAGACGGCGGGGTGCGGTGGACGTGCTACAGTCAAAGGGCGGCATGCGGTGAACGTGCATCATTCAGACGGCGGGGTGCAGAGGACGTGCTACAGTCAGGCGGCAGGGTTCGGTGGACGCGCTACAGTCAGGCGGCGGGGTTCGGTGGACGTGCTACAGTCAAAGGGCGGCGTGCGGTGGACGTGCTTCAATCAGACGGCGGGGTGCGGTGGACGTGCTACAGTCAAAGGGCGGCATGCGGTGAACGTGCATCATTCAGACGGCGGGGTGCGGTGGACGTGCTACAGTCAAAGGGCGGCATGCGGTGGACGCGCTACAGTCAAAGGGCGGCATGCGGTGGACGCGCTACAGTCAAAGGGCGGCATGCGGTGGACGCGCTACAGTCAAAGGGCGGCATGCGGTGGACGCGCTACAGTCAAAGGGCGGCATGCGGTGGACGCGCTACAGTCAGACGGCGGGGTGCGGTGGACGCGCTACAGTCAGACAGCGGGGTGCGGTGGACGCGCTACAGTCAGACGGCGGGGTGCGGTGGACGCGCTACAGTCAGACGGCGGGGTGCGGTGGACGCGCTACAGTCAGACGGCGGGGTGCGGTGGACGCGCTACAGTCAGACGGCGGGGTGCGGTGGACGCGCTACAGTCAGACGGCGGGGTGCGGTGGACGCGCTACAGTCAGACGGCGGGGTGCGGTGGACGCGGTACAGTCAGAGGGCGGCGTGCGGTAGACATGCTACAATCAGGCGGCGGGGTTCGGTGGACGTGGTACAGTCAGACGGCAGGGTTCGGTGGACGTGCTACAGTCAGAGGGCGGCATGCAGTGGACGTGCTACAATCAGACGGCGGGGTTCGGTGGACGTGCTACAGTCAGAGGGCTGCATGCGGTGGACGCGCTACAGTCAGAGGGCTGCATGCGGTGGACGCGCTACAGTCAGACGGCTGCATGCGATGGACGCGCTACAGTCAGACGGCTGCATGCGGTGGACGCGCTACAGTCAGACGGCTGCATGCGGTGGACGCGCTACAGTCAGACGGCGGGGTTCGGTGGACGCGCTACAGTCAGACGGCGGGGTTCGGTGGACGCGCTACAGTCAGACGGCGGGGTTCGGTGGACGCGCTACAGTCAGACGGCGGGGTTCGGTGGACGTGCTACAGTCAGAGGGCGGCATGCAGTGGACATGCTACAATCAGACGGTGGGGTTCGGTGGACGTGCTACAGTCAAAGGGCGGCATGCGGTGGACGCGCTACAGTCAGACGGCGGGGTGCGGTGGACGCGCTACAGTCAGACGACGGGGTGCGGTGGACGCGCTACAGTCAGACGGCGGGGTGCGGTGGACGCGCTACAGTCAGACGGCGGGGTGCGGTGGACGCGCTACAGTCAGACGGCGGGGTGCGGTGGACGCGCTACAGTCAGACGGCGGGGTGCGGTGGACGCGCTACAGTCAGACGGCGGGGTTCGGTGGACGTGCTACAGTCAAAGGGCGGCATGCGGTGGACGTGCTACACTCAGACGGTGCGGTTCGGTGGACGCGCTACAATCAGACGGTGGGGTTCGGTGGACGCGCTACAGTCAGAGGGCTGCATGCGGTGGACGCACTACAATCAGACGGCGGGGTTCGGTGGACGTGCTACAGTCAGACGGCGGCATGCGGTGGACGCGCTACAGCCAGACGGCGGGGTGCGGTGGACGCGCTACAGCCAGACGGCGGGGTGCGGTGGACGCGCTACAGCCAGACGGCGGGGTGCGGTGGACGCGCTACAGTCAGACGTCGGGGTGCGGTGGACGCGCTACAGTCAGACGGCGGGGTGCGGTGGACGCGCTACAGTCAGACGGCGGGGTGCGGTGGACGCGCTACAGTCAGAGGGCAGCATGCGGTGGACGTGCTACAGTCAGGCGGCAGGGTTCGGTGGACGCGCTACAGTCAGGCGGCGGGGTTCGGTGGACGCGCTACAGTCAGGCGGCGGGGTTCGGTGGACGCGCTACAGTCAGGCGGCGGGGTTCGGTGGACGTGCTACAGTCAAAGGGCGGCATGCGGTGGACGTACTTCAATCAGACGGCGGGGTGCGGTGGACGTGCTACAGTCAAAGGGCGGCATGCGGTGAACGTGCATCATTCAGACGGCGGGGTGCAGTGGACGTGCTACAGTCAAAGGGCGGCATGCGGTGGACGTACTTCAATCAGACGGCGGGGTTCGGTGGACGCGCTACAGTCAGGCGGCGGGGTTCGGTGGACGCGCTACAGTCAGGCGGCGGGGTTCGGTGGACGCGCTACAGTCAGGCGGCGGGGTTCGGTGGACGCGCTACAGTCAGGCGGCGGGGTTCGGTGGACGCGCTACAGTCAGGCGGCGGGGTTCGGTGGACGCGCTACAGTCAGGCGGCGGGGTTCGGTGGACGCACTACAGTCAAGCGGCGGGGTTCGGTGGACGCGCTACAGTCAGGCGGCGGGGTTCGGTGGACGTGCTACAGTCAAAGGGTGGCATGCGGTGGTCGTGCTTCAATCAGATGGCAGGGTTCGGTGGACGTGCTACAGTCAGAGGGCGGGGTTCGGTGGACGTGCTACAGTCAGGCGGCGGGATTCGGTGGACGCGCTACAGTCAGGCGGCGGGGTTCGTTGGATGTGCTACAGTCAAAGGGCGGCATTTGGATGGACGTACTTCTATCAGACGGCGGGGTGCAGTGGACGTGCTACAGTCAAAGGGCAGCATGCGGTGGACGTGCTTCTATCAGACAGCGGGGTTTGGTGGACAAGCTACAGTCAGATGGCGGGGTTCGGTGCACGTGCTACAGTCAAAGGGCGGCATGCGGTGGATGTGCTACAATCAGACAGCGGGGTTTGGTGGACGTTCTACAGTCAGAATGCGACGTGTGGTGGACATGCTACACTCAGATGGCGGGGTTCGGTGGACACGCTACAGTCAGAGGGCGGCATGCGGTAGACGTGCTACACTCAGACGACGGGGTTCGGTGGACGTCCTACAGTCAGACGGCGGCTTGCGGTGGATGTCCTACAGTCAGAGGGCTGCATGCGGTAGACCTGCTACAATCAGACGGTGGAGTTCGGTGGACGTGCTACACTCAGATGGCGGGGTTCGGTGGACGTGCTACACTCAGATGGCGGGGTTCGGTGGACGCGCTACACTCAGATGGCGGGGTTCGGTGGACGCGCTACAGTCAGAGGGAAGGTGTGGTGGATGTGCTACATTCAGATGGCAGGTTTCGGTGCACGTGCTACAGTCAAAGGGCGGCATGCGGTGGATGTGGTACAATCAGACGGCGGGGTTCGGTAGACGTGCTACAATCAGATGGCAGGGTTCGGTGGACCTGCTACAGTCAGACGGCGTCACACGGTGGACGTCCTACAGTCAAAGGGCGGCATGCGGTGGACGTGCTACAATCAGACGGCGGGGTTCGGTGGATGTGCTACAGTCACACGGCAGGGTTCGGTGGACATGCTACAGTCACACAGCAGGGTTCGGTGGATGTGCTACAGTCACACAGCAGGGTTCAGTGGACGTGCTACAGTCAGAGGGCAGCATGCGGTAGACATGCTACAATCAGACGGCAGGGTTCGGTGGACATGCTACAATCAGACGGCGGGGTTCGATGCGATGGACGTGCTACAGTCAGACGGCGGCATGCGATGGACATGCTACAATCAGACGGCGGGTTTCGGTGGACGTGCTACAGTCAAAAGGGGGCATGTGGTGGACGTGCTACAATGAGAAGGTGGGGTTCGGTGGACGCGCTACAGTCAGACGGCGGGGTGCAGTGGATGTGCTACAATCAGATGGCGGGGTTCGGTGGACGCGCTAGAGTCAGATGGCAGGGTTCGGTGGACGCGCTAGAGTCAGATGGCAGGGTTCGGTGGACGTGCTACAGTCAGACGGCGACGTGCAGTGGACGTCCTACAGTCAGACGGCGACGTGCAGTGGACGTCCTACAGTCAGAGGGCTGCATGCGGTAGACCTGCTACAATCAGACGGTGGAGTTCGGTGGATGTGCTACAATCAGACAGCGGGGTTTGGTGTACGTTCTACAGTCAGAATGCGACGTGTGGTGGACATGCTACACTCAGATGGCGGGGTTCGGTGGACACGCTACAGTCAGAGGGCGGCATGCGGTAGACGTGCTACACTCAGACGACGGGGTTCGGTGGACGCGCTACAGTCAGACGGAAGGTGTGGTGATGTGCTACATTCAGATGGCGGGGTTCGGTGGACGTGCTACAGTCAGAGGGCGGGGTGCGGTGGACGTCCTACAGTCAGAGGGCGGCATGCGGTGGACCTGCTACAGTCAGAGGGCGGCATGCGGTGGACCTGCTACAGTCAGAGGGCGGCATGCGGTGGACCTGCTACAGTCAGACAGCGCGTGCGGTGGACGTGCTACAGTCAGACGGCAGCATGCGGTGGACGTGCTACAGTCAGACGGCAGCATGCGGTGGACGTGCTACAGTCAGACGGCAGCATGCGGTGGAAGTGCTACAGTCAGACGGCAGCATGCGGTGGAAGTGCTACAGATAGACAGAGGTGTGCAGGTGTTTTCAGTGCATTGGGAAAAGAAATTAAATTAGGTTAGGTTACGGGTTTAAGATTTAGGGTTATGTTTAGAGTTTAGGGTTCAGGGTTCAGTACAGGCAGAGTGGAGCTGCTGCTGTGTTGGAGGTCATCTGAACTTACAGGGATGGAGCGGCTCAGGTAGCGCCCTGATGGCGCCGGGCCTTTTACAGCATTGTAGGGCCCAGTGCCCGGGTACAGGCTGAAGTCCTGAGGCCCCGGCCTGCCCCTGTGGTTGAAAATGGAGCTTTTTCCTGTATGGAGCACTGCAGAGCTGGTGTAGGGGCCGTTATTATTGACCTCGCGCGGGAGTCCGGTTCCATAATGAGGCAGGTTACGTTGGGAGTCTTCGGTGGAGAAGGAAAGAAGTGAGGCATGAGCTGGCTTCTGGTCTCCCTCTGGGTCGGCAGAGTACAAGTCGCTTAGGGAGCTGGTGAGGCGGCGGTTTGTGGCGGTACTGAAGTTCAGAGACGTGTCACATAAACAGACATACAACCAAACACGTTCTGGGTAAACAACAACAACAAACATACAAAACAATAACATCCACCCGCATCTATGACAAAAACAGCAAACGCAACGTAGCAATGTAAGGTAATATGAACATAGTGCTAACCTCAGATGACTGGGATCTAATCTGGACTAATAAGGTCTAAGATGTCCTGTAATCAGGTTTACATCATCACCAGAAAGTCCTGAATCAGAGGGTACACAGAATCCAGCTTCTGATTGGGTCGCCTTGCTCACTGGCAGTGATCCTGGATTTAGGTCTTAACCCTGAACTTCACTGATAACTGAAGCTGACAAATATCGACTGTCGTGTGACCTTCTTATTGACCTTCAGGTCCACATAAGAGAAGGACAGAAACTGTTCCGAAGAGGAATCTGGACGACCAGACTCGTAACTGACCTCCTGAAATTGGACGCTGAACTTCGGGCGATCCTCTTTGCTGCGGCTGAAGCAGAGGATGCTGGGTATTTGGAGGACTTGAGGGGGGCAGGAGGGCATTGACTGACACCCACTGAGGTCCTGAGGACAGACACAGGCAGAAACGGCTTCATCAGGAACCTTTGCTGAGATTTCAGGGTTTTGTGGGTTATTCATGAGCTCTACCTGAGTGGCTGTGTGGAGGACCTGCTGTGCATCTTCATCTCCTCCAACCTGAAAGCAGACCTTTAGTTTGACCTTTTGTTTTTTTTTTTGTTTTTTTCTGAGCTGAGAGGATTGTGTTCCTGCAGAAACACTTTATTAAGAGCAAGTCCTCGTGAAGGGACCGCAGACAGCACCCGGCAGTCCCAATGGGCCCTGATGCGGTTTTTGTACCTTTGGGGTCCAGCGGTGGCCAAGCGTGCAGCACGCCGGCCCTTTAAGGCCCGCAGCTTGTCTCCTTGGGTCAGAACCAACCTGCTGCCTGTCAGCTCGTTCTGGAGAAGAAACAATAAAAGTAACTGCAGAGGTCTTAGGTCATCTATTTGAGACCGAACCAGACAGAGGCAGAATGATCTCTGTCCAGGAAAACAAAGAAGTTCTGTTTAAAGACTAAAACAAGACAGTTATACTGACGAGGACAGAAAATAAACATTTCCAGATGAACAGTGTCAATAATAATTATTGATAAGGCACACTGAACAGTTGTGTCACACTGGACTTGGACATGTAGACCTGGGTTTGAATCCTGGTCACAATAAAATGGTAAATGGACTGCATTTATATTGCGCTTTTCTCTCTGCGTCAGATGTTTCTGTGTAGGCTCTCAGTTGTCCAGGTGGTTTCCATAGCAGAGAAGCTTGAATCTTCGACTGGACTGGGTTGGTTGACGCGAGGACGTTTCGCTTCAAATCGCAGAACCTTCCTCAGCTAAAATTCTTGCTCTGGTGGTCTGACTTCTGTCTTGACTCTTGTAGAGAAGAATAACAGAAGTCACAAAAGCTGGAGTTTTAAACCTAACCAGACGCCTCCTACCGAGAGGCAGACTGCTATAGGCTAGTGACTAACAATAGCTCTAATTAGCACCTATTGTGCTCTAGTTAGCACCCGCCTAATGACAGGGCAGCGGTCCCTCCTAATGATGGGACTGACGCCTCTCCTGACTACGTGAATGACTCATTACCATGAACAAAAGACTGAGACTGCTTTGACCTGAGTACCCCATTGTAAACAGGGGACAATGCGTGTCTCAGGCCCCCTCCCCGGCTACAGTCGGTATATGTTTAGGGGTCACTGAGAAATTTAGTCCTTAAAGCCCCTTTCACATTGGCATATTCGTAGAGCTGCTCATTGTGGTGTATCGTCTACGCTGAGTTGAGCAGCTCTCTGCCCACTTTTAGCAGCTCTACATTGAGTTTTTTTCTCTCTACGCTGGAGTATGTTGAGGGCTACGCGCGTAGGATGGAAGAAATTAAACATGTAGAATTTTCTTCGGCATACAGCGTTGGACGCAGTTTTAAGCAGGTCTGCACAGCACAGTGTTACTACATGCAAGTGTGCAGCTTTGGCTACATATGTGGCAGTAATGAAACTGTAAAAACCTCATGATACAGTCCACTGTTTTCCAAGTGTAGTGATGTGTTCTGCACAGCCGACAGGAGGGCCCTGGGTTTAAATTACAGCTACACACAAAAAAGCAAACACACGCAGCTGCAAGCAGATCTACAAACACGGAAAAAGGCTGAGTATGTGTGCATTTCTAGATACTAGACCATCACTTTTCCTGGTATTGTCCCCAGACAATATCAGTATGTCTTTCATTTCCATCCACCCAGCTGGAAAGGGGGACCAGACTTGGCCAGTAAAGTAACCTGTGACAGACTGGTGTCACCTCCAGGGGGAGTACAGAACCTGGGGTTCAAGTCTGACTCCAGCAGACCTCGGACCGCTGTCAGACTACAACTACTTTCTCCTTACATCAACACAGAAGCGTTCAGGCCGACAGCCCCGATACACCCACACTGTTCTTTTGAATTGAACCCTGGATCACATGACTGTGTCAATGAGCATCAAGCTGTAAGATCTTCATGGACCACTGTGACACACTCAATGGAACCAACAAAGGCACAGAATCCATGGATAACTAGAGCTGAGCCACACCCCCAGAAGATCTCTCAGCAGATCCACCAAACCTCCTCCAGGACACAGTACAATGTTCACTTATGCAGCAAAAGCCCAAATCACAAAAGTGTTGCCCCGAATCACAGCTTCACAATGGTGAAGTCTAACCTGACCAACCCAAAGCTTCTTTAAATGAGACGAGTTTTTCCTGCGGGTGATGTGAGGAACAGAGGTCAAACCAGTGATTAAACACCAAGAACTCTAAGCTGCACAAAGAAGAACAAAGTCTCAGACTCTCAGTCGACCAACACCAGAACACTGAACCATCACAAAACACCGTGTTTGTCCATCGCCTGATGACCATGTGACCTCCAGCTTCCAAGCACCAAAGTCAAACCCTCAAGGTGTCGCCCCACCCCCGCACACACACATCCACTGGTGTAGGACGTCTACGCACTGTTCCCAACACAATCTGTGTCCACCGCTCACAGTGACTGACACTGTCTGGAAGCGACTGTCAACAAAACCAACATGGCACCTGGTGGCCGAGTCGCCCCCGCTGGGAGTAAGTGAAGCCCTCCTGTGGAACTTTAACTCCTAATCCAGAACAGGACACAGACCAAACTCAATGACCCGGGGCCCAAACGTTTGCAGGGTGTGATTCCATATGGCCCCGTGTGTTCAGACATTAGCTAGAAATGCGACAGCATGGCAGCACCCACCTCTTGCAGCTTGTCGGCACATGGAGATTTGCACATGTCAGTGCTGTGGGTGGAGTTGGTACTGTTGTGGGTGGAGTTTATGGTGACATCATTCATCCGGGTGATGAGCTCAGGCACCGCCTTCTCATCCACTTTGGCCTTGTGGGATTGGTGGCCATCGCTCCACAGCGCCGCCTGCTTCCTGCACAAGAAACACACCATGATGTGACCTTTGACTCACACCTAAACCAAGTGGCAGATTCACCTCGTGACCCCACCACTCTCAACTAACAACCAATCATAACACAGCTCTGGAACCACTCACTCTTCCAGGAAGTGCTGCTGTGGACCAATCACAGAGCCTGGCCGACAGATCCGGATCCAGGCGATGGCCTCGGCCGCCGTGAATCGGTAGTGCTTCATCAGGTAACAGCCAATCAGAGTGCCTGTCCGTCCCAGACCCGCTGAAACAGACAGTGGACAAGTTACAGAAGCAGACACTGAACTAGAACTCAAACCGGAATTCAAGTGTCGGACAGCAGTTCCTGTGTTGTGAAGCAAATATCGAGTATCGTGACAACAAGTTCAGTTCTTGAGTAAATTCACAGATGATCTGATTAAAGAGTAAAAGCCATCATCATCTCCACAGACAATCTCTGTCCGCCTCTGCCACACTGTGTGGAACGGCTCAGAAGGCCGATTCCAGAACAGCGACCAAACATGAACATGGTGGTTCTGGCCTTTAAAACAAATGGATCATCAGCTGATTACCTGCAAGGACAAAATAAACACAAGCACCAATGATTACATGCAGCAAAGCGTTTGACTCTGCTGACCAGGCTGGACATCATAGCCAGCATATACGCAGCCTGCACACTGGCACGGTGACTGCTGCGTGCAGTGAGAATAGAATGTGAGTCCTTCCCCGTGCAAAGTGCCATTCCTCAGGGATGTATACTGGGACCCACACTGTTCAAGGCATGCATAGTCTGGGTGATGGGTCGGGTTGTGGAGACCAGTGACTAGGGCGCTTTTCTTGGTGAGGAAAGGTTTGCTGACGATCCTGTGATCTATGTGTAATCAATAGATGCTCTGAGTGAAAGAAGCTGAGAGGAGCATCTGTGTCTCAGTTTGTGACCCTCCTGGATTCAGACTTTGGGCCAGCCTTTCAGTGAATTCCTGGACTCAGCCATCAGATGTTTATTGGTATGTAGTCAATACGTATACAGACTGGCTTGAGATCTTGCAGACATGGATGCATCTAGTAATCTGAATGGAATGTGTGAGGTCTTCTCTGACCCAAGCCTGAATGTTGCTCAGGATTGTACTTGGGTACCTGCCGACATTCTCACTCTGAGGTGTTTTATGTCTGAAGGCACTCTGAATGTCATCCAGAGAAGTCACAGCACACGGCTTGATGGAAATTCCAGGCTGTACAGGGAACTGAGAACAGTCTGGACTCAGACCGCCTACAAGAGGAAGTTGGAGGAGCAGCTCCAACACCAGAACATCCAGTGGGTGTGGAGCAGCTTGAAAACCATCTCTGGGTTCAAACCCCCTCCCAAACAGGCGGAAGGGGACCATCAATGGGCAAACGACCTCAACAAGTACTTCCTGAGGTTCTACACAACCCCTCCTCCTCCTCCCCCTGCTCTGTCTTCGGTGCCTCTGCCCAGTATCCCCCCTCCCCCTCCTTACACCTCCACACAGACTGCTTCATTCCCAATACACATCCTGGCACCAGCCAGACCTCCTCCCCCTCCTCCACCCCTACCTTTCCCCCCACCTGCTCTCTACTCTTCACGGCAGATCAGGTCAGGAGTCAGCTGAAGAGACTAAAGCCTCTGTCCCACCGAGTGAAGAAGGAGCCACGCACCCTGTTTTTTTTTTGTTTCGTGAGCTATCATGGCAGTATAGTGGCTCAGAGTGGCTCTTAGAGGCATTATCTTCAGTTAACGAGGCTCCTCTGTGAGTGTGGCGCTAATTTCAAGATGTTCAAAATTTAGCAACAACAGTGTGGCGCAGTTTGTGTTCGAGTTACTGCGACGGCTTAGAGGCATTTGCGTGGTGCTTACGAGTCTGCAAAAAGTCCATTATCCGTGCGCCTGGCACCTTCGCAGGACCTGAGAGGTTATTTTTGGAGCAGCTCCTCCTCTTAAGCACACAATTCCACCTGCTCTGTGCGCTGGACTAAATTTTGTAGTGGATTAATCATTTTCTGCCAAACCTTGGATGTTGAAAACACTTCTAAACACTTCCGGCATCACAGAGGACTGTTTCATCTGGACACTTTTTTCCCTCTCTTTCCTGCTCCATGCAGGATGTATTTTGAACAGCTTAAGGTAATTATTTTTAATGTTTTTTATAGCTTGATAAAACAGTTCCTTGCTATAAAAGTATGTCTGTATGTTGATGTCTGTTGTATGTAAAAGTATGTTGATTTAATATCTTGTTAATGGATCACATGAGCTCCGCTGTGTGTGTGCGCACTGAGGCAGGACCTGAGAGGCTATTTTTGGAGCGGCTCTCCTCCTTTGCGCACACAATTCCACCGGCTCTGTGCGCTATAAAATAATTATTTTGTAGCGGATTAATCATTTTCTGTCAAACCTTGGATGCTGAAAACACCTTTAATCACTTGTGGAATTAATGGATCACATGAGCTCCGCTGTGTGTGCGCACTGAGGCAGTGACTCATCATCACGCTTCAAACAAGCATTTAGGCAGAACGCCAGCTCACAAAAGATTTCAGTCAATATTGGACGAACACAAAGTAAAAATTTGGGTGACTGCATGAAAGTGGATGTGTGTTTAAAGCCATGGAAGATAATAACTCCAGTGGAGCAGCTAAGAGCAGAAGCTGTGCGGCAACACAGGTGGAGAGCGCCCAAAAGACCGATTTTGAAGACATAACACAAAGTTAAAAGTTGTATTATGATAACTTGTAAGCTGCGGAAGAAATAAATATATATATATATATATATATATATATATATATATATATATATATTGAAAATGATCCACAGGTGTATATAATAAAACGGCCACCTCATTCTGTATGCAGAACGGCACCACACGCAAAAGAGCGCTTTTGCAGAAATAAACGGACAAACACAAAGTCAGAAGTGGATTCACATTGTAAAAATGATTGTGTTTAAAGCCAGGGAAAAAATAAAGCCAGCAAACCACGGATGGAAAGGAAGCCAGAAAGAGCAGAGAGGCGGCTGTCCATGAAAGGACAACAACACCGCGCGCAAAAGAGAGATTTTGCAGAAATAAACGGACGAACACAAAGTCAAAAGTGGAATCACGTTGTAAAAATGATTGTGCTTAAAGCCAGGGAAAAAATAAAGCCAGCAAACCACGGATGGAAAGGAAGCCAGAAAGAGCAGAGAGGCAGCTGTCCATGAAAGGACAACAGCAGCGCGTGTGCAAAAGAGCAATTTTGCAGAAATATACGGACAAACATAAAGTTTTGTGTGTTTAAAGCCGCAAAAAAAAAAAAAAAAAAAAAAGCCAGAGAGCCGCAGAGCCAGCGAGGAGCACAGAGGCGGCTCTCCAGAAACCCGTGGTTCGGGTCTAGCTGGTCTGGTGCATTACAGGTAGACAGCAGCCTGGCACACAGCGCACAACTGCGGAACTGTGATGGAGTGTCTATTTTTGGACTGCGTTTAAAACAAAAAAAAAGAAGGGACATCTTTAAATGCTGCTGTGAATCTGTGAATTGAAAACCCACACTTTAGGGACCAGGTGTGGGAGGGCTGGAGGTTTGGACCAAACTCATGCCTAAACATGCACCAACATGGCGTTATCATGGCGCTATCATGGCACTACGTGGCTTAGTGTGGCTGATGCGAGCCATTCGAGGCTGTAATGACAGGTGGTTGTGGCTCACTAGTGGCTGCTACGTGGCACATGCGGGGTACAGAGAGGCACATAGTGGCACCTTCATAGTGGATACGTGATAGATGAAAACGTGGGTCATTCTTCAAATAATCACCCCACACCCATGAGTGGCTCCTTCTTCAGCCTTCATTATTCAGTGGGACCGAGGCTTAAAGAGCAAAAAGGCAGCAGGCCCAGGCTTAGCCCGAGGCTCCTCAAATCCTGCACAGATGAGCTGTGTGGGATCATGGACCGAGTCTTCAACCTGAGCCTGAAGCTGAGGATGGTGCCACACCTCTGGAAAACGTCATGTGTGGTCCCAGTGCCCAAAACACCGCACGCCAAGGACCTCAACAGCTTCAGGCCAGTGGCACTTACATCCCACCTGATGAAGATCCTAGAGCACCTCGTCCTGTGTCACCTCCGCTCCACGGTGAGCTCTGCTATGGACCCACAGCAGTTTGCTTACTGGCCTGGCATCGGAGTGGAGGACGCCATCATCTCCCTGCTGCACCGCTCACTGTCCCACCTGGAGAGGCCCGGCAGCGCTGTGAGGATTCTTTTCTTTGACTTCTCCAGCGCTTTCAACACCATCCAGCCGCAGCTCCTGAGGGACAAGCTGGTGATTGCAGGAGTGGACGAGGATCTGGCTGAGTGGGTCCTGGACTACCTCACAAACAAGAACTGTGTGTCTGACCTCCTGACCTGCAGTGTGGGGGCCCCCCAGGGGACGGTCCTCGTGCCCTTCCTCTTCACTCTTTACACTGCAGACTTCAGACACAACACGGACAGCTGTGTCCTGCAGAAGTTCTCCGATGACTCCGCCCTCATTGGACTCATTATGGACGAGGATGACGCGGAGTACAGAGGACTAACGCAGGACTTTGTGAAGTGGTGTCAGAGGAACCACCTCCTCATCAACGCAGGGAAGACCAAGGAGATGGTGGTGGACTTCAGACGCCGCTCCACTACACTCCCCCCAGTGAACATCCAGGGAAGGGACATTGAGAGAGTGGACTCATATAAGTACCTGGGTGTTCATCTGAACAACAAACTGGACTGGACTCACAACACGGACGCACTTTACAGGAAGGGTCAGCGCTGCCTCTACCTCCTGAGGAGACTGAGGTCTTTTGGACTGAGGGGGCCACTCCTGAGAACCTTCTATGACTCTGTGGTGGCTTCAGCCATCCTGTACGGTGTGGTCTGCTGGAGCAGCAGCATCACAGAGAGGGACAGGAAAAGGCTGGATAAGATCATCAGGAAATCCTGCTCTGTCCTGGGCTGTCCTCTGGACTCTGTGCAGGAGGCGGGGGACAGGAGGGTCCTGGCTAAACAACCATCTATGCTGGACCACGAGTGTCACCCCCTGCTGGACGTTCTGTCTGCTCTGAAGAGCAGTTTCAGTGACAGACTCATCCAACCTCGCTGTGTGAGGGAGAGATTCCGCAGATCGTTTCTCCCGGCTGCTGTCAGACTGTACAATGATCAATGCTAGTACTGTGGTAACCATAGCAACCAGGACAATAATCATGTGATTACCTGCTGTATTTATTAGTGCAATAATTTAACTTATGGTGCAAACTCAAGTCACTTTACATATATGACATATTACATATATATAGTACTTATATTTTAACCTGCCGATATTGTAAATATCGGAGTAACTTATCATACATTTCACAGTGAAGTCATTTTATCTGATCACTCTCACATCCTGACAGTGTATATCATCCTAGCAGTGCAGTATTGAACTGAACAATGGTAGCCTCAGCGTTACCCGGCACTCAGTGCTTTTTTAGTTCTTGTTTTTAAGAGATGCTTGTTGTTTTATTTCATGCCCTTCTGTCTATTCCTACTGTTCTATGCTGCGATGTGACACTGAAATTTCCCCATTGAGGGATGAATAAAGGCTTTTCTTATCTTATCTTTTTTCCTCCTCGTCCTCCCGCAGCGATGCTGGGTACTGGCTCGGTCCTGACCTGCTGTACCGACCCGTGGGGCCGGCTGCTGGTGCAAAGTGTTGCAGGCAGATGCGTGAGGTAAACAGACAGAATTTCTACAGCACCTTTCCATCTGAAGCAGACACTCAAAGCGCAGGATGCCTCAAATTCATACACACGCACACAGACACAGACACACACGTGCTGCTGAACTGCACACTGGGAGCCATTGGGGATGAAGGACCTTATGCCTAGTTCACAAGGCAAGATTTTAAGCTTGTTGGTAGGCTTTCAATACCTGAGAGACCACACACATGGAGATAAAAAGATCATGGCTGTAACAGTGTTGGTGGTACAGTGTGTGGTGTGCAGCCACACAGTAAAGACAACACACCACACACCAACAGATTTCACTCAGCAACATTCCCAGGTCAGACAGGAAATCTCACAAAACCTCTCGAGATTAAATGTGACTTTGGAGAAAACAAACATGGTGGACAGGGAAGAAGCAACAGAGATAGTTTGTGGACTATTTGTAGCTGAGAAATAGTGGTGGTTTGTGTTTGGGGTGGGGGGGGGGCATCCACACGCTGGGATGCCGGGCCAATACAACCCAACATGTTGAACATTAACGGTCCTGACGTCCTTCAGGCGGATGATCACTGACAGTGAAGAGGCAAAAAGTTCAGCACCTCCTCTTGTCCTCCAGATCTGTTTTACAGAAGCGAGTTTCAGCCTTTTTGGGTGTGCACCCTGGATGGACAGCTCCTGGACTTTCTGCTGGGCCAGCAGCGTGCAATCTACTGACAGCGGGGTGCACTGCCATCCAGGCCGGCTCATTCAGCCATTGTGAACACACACACACACACACACACACACACACACACACACACACACACACACACACAGCTGAGCGATCATTTCATCCAGCAACACACTCGCGCACCAATTCGATCACCTGTTCTACACACCCAAACGTGCTTCAATCTGATCACCTGTTCTCCTGCAGCTGCTTCACTCTGGATGCATCCTTGCCTGTTTATCAGAAAACTTAAGGTCTAAAGAGCATTTGTGCTGAATTTGATGCCTGTTTCACCATCTGAAAGATTCCTCTGTAAATATTCTTCTATTCTGCTGACATCAGTAGTAGTACGAGGTCTGTTAGAAAAGTATCCGACATTATTTTTTTCAAAAACCATATGGATTTGAATCACGTGTGATTACATCAGACATGCTTGAACCCTCGTGGGCATGCAAGAGTTTTTTCACGCCTATCGGTTACGTCATTCGCCTGTGGGCAGTCTTTGAGTGAGGAGTGGCCCACCCTCTCATCGTTTTTTCATTGTTTAGGAATGGCTCAGAGACTGCTGCTTTGTTTGATAAAACTTTTTCAAAAGCTGTAAGGCACAACTGAGTGGACACCATTCGATAAATTCAGCTGGTTTTCGGTAAAACTTTTAAGGGCTGATGAGAGATTTTGGTCTGGTAGTGTCGCGGCCCATGGTGCCTGACGGCGATCTGCGCTTCAAGGTGGTGTCGTCTCGCTGTTTCAAGTTGAAAACGTCCACATTTCAGGCTCTGTTGACCCAGTAAGTCGTTAGAGAACAGAGAACTTTTAGAAGAAATCGGCATGAGGAGTTTATTCGGACATTCCATTGTTAACGGACATTTTGTAATGAAAGAACGTGCGGGCAGAGTCGCATGTCGGGCCGGACCCGACGGCGGGGGGTTACGACAGGAAAAACACCTCCGTTGGAAACCTTAACGGCCAAGCTGTTAAACAATTTCTCAGTTACTCACTTGTTGAAAGCCATCAAAAGCCGCCTGAATTTTACAAATGGTTTTCAACACGGAGGTGTTTTTCCTGTCGCGGCGCACACAGATTCGCCGAGTCGTCACGGAAACAACTCGGCGAATTTGCGTGCACGTCTTTCATTAAAAAATGTCCTTAAACAGTGGAATGTCCGCATAAAGTCCTCATGCCGGCCTCTTCTGAATCTTCTCTGTTCTCTCACGATGTCCTGGGTGAATTAAGCCTTAAATTAGGATGTTTTCAGGTCGAAACAGGCCGACGACGGTGCCTGGAAGCGCTGCGCGACGTCCCGCTCCGTGGGAAGTCCTTACACCGACAGAAACACCCCATAATCTCTCATCAGCCGTTAAACCTTTCACCGAAAACCAGCTTAATTTCTCGAATAGTGTCCACTCGGATATTCCTCACAGGTCCACAAAAAATGTTGATGAAGCAACGCGCGCCGTCTCGAGCAGCGTGTGAAACAAAGGAATTCAGCCGAGAGGGCGGGACCACATCTCACTCAAGGCCTGCCCACAGGGAAATGACGTCACCAACACGCGTGAAAAAGCTCACGCATGCGCACGAGGGTTCAAGCATGATTGGTGTAATCGCACGTCATTCAAATCCATATAGTTAAAAAAAAAAAAGTGTCGGTTTCTTATCTAATACACCTCGTACACTACTCCTGCTGGACAGCTTTCCTCACCTTTGCAGTGAACTGCCACAGCGCCATCGGTGCTTTCACAGATGAGCAGGAAACGCTGGGTGATGAAGTCTCCGGGTGTGCTGCCGTCCAAGAAGAACAGGTCGTAGTGAACAAAGCCGCCGTCGGAGAAGCGTTTGGCATCGTAAATCTTCTTGTTGAGGCGGATGATTGTGGTTACATTGTTCTTCCTGAAGTACGGGAAGTACGCCTCAGGAGCATGAAGTGGATAACCTGCAGAGCGCAGAGAACACCAGAAATTAATGCCACCAGCAGGACAAACACAGCACTACATGACAACCAAACACAAATGATGAAAACATGACAACCAACTGTGAACAGAGCGACTGTAGCGCCTCATCAACAAAACAAAACCACCAACTGTGAACAGAGCGACTGTAGCGCCTCATCAACAAAAAAACAACCAACCGTGACCAGAGCGACTGTAGCGCCTCATCAACAAACAAATAACCAACCGTGACCAGAGCGACTGTAGCGCCACATCAACAAAAAAACAACCAACCGCGACCAGAGCGACTGTAGCGCCACATCAACAAAAAAAACAACCAACCGCGACCAGAGCGACTGTAGTGCCACATCAAAAACAAAAAAATAACCAACCGCAACCAGAGCGACTGTAGCGCCACATCAACAAAAAAAACAACCAACCGTGACCAGAGAAACTGTAGCGCCACGTCAACAACATAAAATAACCGTGACCAGAGCGACTGCAGCGCCTCATCAACAAAACAAAACAACCAACCGAGACCAGAGCGACTGTAGCGCCATGTCAACAAAACAACCAACCGTGACCAGAGCGACTGTAACGGCACATCAACAAAATAAAACAACCAACCGTGACCAGAGCGACTGTAACGGCACATCAACAAAATAAAACCAACCGTGACCAGAGCGACTGTAACGGCACATCAACAAAATAAAATAACCAACCGTGACCAGAGCGACTGTAACGGCACATCAACAAAATAAAACAACCAACCGTGACCAGAGCGACTGTAACGGCACATCAACAAAATAAAACAAAACAATCAACTGTGAACAGAGCGACTGTAGCGCCACATCAACAAAATAAAACAAAACAATCAACTGTGAACAGAGCGACTGTAAAGGCACATCAACAAAACAAAACAACCAACCGTGACCAGAGCGACTGCAGCGCCACGTCAACAAAACAAATCAACCAACCGCGACCAGAGGGACTGTAGCACCACATCAACAAAATAAAACAACCAACCGTGACCAGAGCAACTGTAGCGCCACATCAACAAAACAACCAACCGTGACCAGAGCGACTGTAGCGCCACATCAACAAAACAACCAACCGTGACCAGAGCGACTGTAACGGCACATCAACAAAATAAAACAAACAACCGTGACCAGAGCGACTGTAGCACCACATCAACAAAATAAAACAAAACAATCAACTGTGAACAGAGCGACTGTAAAGGCACATCAACAAAACAAAACAACCAACCGTGACCAGAGCGACTGCAGCGCCACGTCAACAAAACAAATCAACCAACCGCGACCAGAGGGACTGTAGCGCCACATCAATAAAATAAAACAACCAACTGTGACCAGAGCAACTGTAGCGCCACATCAACAAAACAACCAACCGTGACCAGAGCGACTGTAAAGTCACATCAACAAAATAAAACAACCAACCGTGACCACAGTGACTGTAACGGCACATCAACAAAATAAACAAACAACCGTGACCAGAGCGACTGTAACGGCACATCAACAAAATAAAATAAACAACCGTGACCAGAGCGACTGTAGCGCCACATCAACAAAATAAAACAAAACAATCAACTGTGAACAGAGCGACTGTAGCACCACATCAACAAAATAAAACAAAACAATCAACTGTGAACAGAGCGACTGTAACGGCACATCAACAAAATAAAACAAACAACCGTGACCAGAGCGACTGTAGCGCCACATCAACAAAATAAAACAAACAACCGTGACCAGAGCGACTGTAGCGCCACATCAACAAAATAAAACAAACAACCGTGACCAGAGCGACTGTAGCGCCACATCAACAAAATAAAACAATCAACCGTGACCAGAGCGACTGTAGCACCACATCAACAAAATAAAACAAAACAATCAACTGTGAACAGAGCGACTGTAAAGGAACATCAACAAAACAAAACAACCAACCGTGACCAGAGCGACTGCAGCGCCACGTCAACAAAACAAATCAACCAACCGCGACCAGAGGGACTGTAGCGCCACATCAACAAAATAAAACAAACAACCGTGACCAGAGCGACTGTAGCGCCACATCAACAAAATAAAAAAAACAATCAACTGTGACCAGAGCGACTGTAGCACCACATCAACAAAATAAAACAATCAACCGTGACCAGAGCGACTGTAGCACCACATCAACAAAATAAAACAAAACAATCAACTGTGAACAGAGCGACTGTAAAGGCACATCAACAAAACAAAACAACCAACCGTGACCAGAGCGACTGCAGCGCCACGTCAACAAAACAAATCAACCAACCGCGACCAGAGGGACTGTAGCGCCACATCAACAAAATAAAACAACCAACCGTGACCAGAGCAACTGTAGCGCCACATCAACAAAACAACCAACCGTGACCAGAGCGACTGTAACGGCACATCAACAAAATAAAACAACCAACCGTGACCAGAGCGACTGTAAAGTCACATCAACAAAATAAAACAACCAACCGTGACCAGAGTGACTGTAACGGCACATCAACAAAATAAACAACCAACCATGACCAGAGCGACTGTAACGGCACATCAACAAAATAAAACAAACAACCGTGACCAGAGCGACTGTAGCACCACATCAACAAAATAAAACAAAACAATCAACTGTGAACAGAGTGACTGTAAAGGCACATCAACAAAACAAAACAACCAACCGTGACCAGAGCGACTGCAGCGCCACGTCAACAAAACAAATCAACCAACCGCGACCAGAGGGACTGTAGCGCCACATCAACAAAATAAAACAACCAACTGTGACCAGAGCAACTGTAGCGCCACATCAACAAAACAACCAACCGTGACCAGAGCGACTGTAAAGTCACATCAACAAAATAAAACAACCAACCGTGACCAGAGTGACTGTTAACGGCACATCAACAAAATAAACAAACAACCATGACCAGAGCGACTGTAACGGCACATCAACAAAATAACACAAACAACCGTGACCAGAGCGACTGTAGCGCCACATCAACAAAATAAAACAAAACAATCAACTGTGAACAGAGCGACTGTAGCGCCACATCAACAAAATAAAACAAAACAATCAACTGTGAACAGAGCGATTGTAGCACCACAACAACAAAATAAAACAAAACAATCAACTGTGAACAGAGCGACTGTAACGGCACATCAACAAAATAAAACAAACAACCGTGACCAGAGCGACTGTAACGCCACATCAACAAAATAAAACAAACAACCGTGACCAGAGCGACTGTAGCGCCACATCAACAAAATAAAACAAACAACCGTGACCAGAGCGACTGTAGCGCCACATCAACAAAATAAAACAAACAACCGTGACCAGAGCGACTGTAGCGCCACATCAACAAAATAAAACAAACAACCGTGACCAGAGCGACTGTAGCGCCACATCAACAAAATAAAAAAAAACAATCAACTGTGACCAGAGCGACTGTAGCACCACATCAACAAAATAAAACAATCAACCATGACCAGAGCGACTGTAACGGCACATCAACAAAATAAAACAAAACAATCAACTGTGAACAGAGCGACTGTAGCACCACATCAACAAAATAAAACAAAACAATCAACTGTGAACAGAGCGACTGTAGCACCACATCAACAAAATAAAACAAAACAATCAACTGTGAACAGAGCGACTGTAACGGCACATCAACAAAATAAAACAATCAACTGTGACGGCACATCAACAAAATAAAACAAACAACCGTGACCAGAGCGACTGTAGCGGCACATCAACAAAATAAAACAAACAACCGTGACCAGAGCGACTGTAGCGCCACATCAACAAAATAAAACAAACAACCGTGACCAGAGCGACTGTAGCGCCACATCAACAAAATAAAACAATCAACTGTGACCAGAGCGACTGTAGCACCACATCAACAAAATAAAACAATCAACCGTGACCAGAGCGACTGTAACGGCACATCAACAAAATAAAACAAACAACCGTGACCAGAGCGACTGTAGCACCACATCAACAAAATAAAACAAAACAATCAACTGTGAACAGAGCGACTGTAAAGGCACATCAACAAAACAAAACAACCAACCGTGACCAGAGCGACTGCAGCGCCACGTCAACAAAACAAATCAACCAACCGCGACCAGAGGGACTGTAGCGCCACATCAACAAAATAAAACAACCAACCGTGACCAGAGCAACTGTAGCGCCACATCAACAAAACAACCAACCGTGACCAGAGCGACTGTAAAGTCACATCAACAAAATAAAACAACCAACCGTGACCAGAGCGACTGTAAAGTCACATCAACAAAATAAAACAACCAACCGTGACCAGAGCGACTGTAAAGTCACATCAACAAAATAAAACAACCAACCGTGACCAGAGTGACTGTAACGGCACATCAACAAAATAAACAACCAACCATGACCAGAGCGACTGTAACGGCACATCAACAAAATAAAACAAACAACCGTGACCAGAGCGACTGTAGCACCACATCAACAAAATAAAACAAAACAATCAACTGTGAACAGAGCGACTGTAAAGGCACATCAACAAAACAAAACAACCAACCGTGACCAGAGAGACTGCAGCGCCACGTCAACAAAACAAATCAACCAACCGCGACCAGAGGGACTGTAGCGCCACATCAACAAAATAAAACAACCAACTGTGACCAGAGCAACTGTAGCGCCACATCAACAAAATAAAACAACCAACCGTGACCAGAGCGACTGTAAAGTCACATCAACAAAATAAAACAAAACAATCAACTATGAACAGAGCGACTGTAGCGCGACATCAACAAAATAAAACAAAACAATCAACTGTGAACAGAGCGACTGTAGCACCACATCAACAAAACAAAACAAAACAATCAACTGTGAACAGAGCGACTGTAACGGTACATCAACAAAATAAAACAAACAACCGTGACCAGAGCGACTGTAACGCCACATCAACAAAATAAAACAAACAACCGTGACCGGAGCGACTGTAGCGCCACATCAACAAAATAAAACAAACAACCGTGACCAGAGCGACTGTAGCGCCACATCAACAAAATAAAACAAACAACCGTGACCAGAGCGACTGTAGCGCCACATCAACAAAATAAAACAATCAACTGTGACCAGAGCGACTGTAGCACCACATCAACAAAATAAAAAAAAACAATCAACCGTGACCAGAGCGACTGTAGCACCACATCAACAAAATAAAACAATCAACCATGACCAGAGCGACTGTAACGGCACATCAACAAAATAAAACAAACAACCGTGACCAGAGCAACTGTAGCACCACATCAACAAAATAAAACAAAACAATCAACTGTGAACAGAGCGACTGTAGCACCACATCAACAAAATAAAACAAAACAATCAACTGTGAACAGAGCGACTGTAACGGCACATCAACAAAATAAAACAAACAACCGTGACCAGAGCGACTGTAACGCCACATCAACAAAATAAAACAATCAACTGTGACGGCACATCAACAAAATAAAACAAACAACCGTGACCAGACCGACTGTAGCGCCACATCAACAAAATAAAACAAACAACCGTGACCAGAGCGACTGTAGCGCCACATCAACAAAATAAAACAAACAACCGTGACCAGAGCGACTGTAGCGCCACATCAACAAAATAAAAAAAAAAAAATCAACTGTGACCAGAGCGACTGTAGCACCACATCAACAAAATAAAACAATCAACCGTGACCAGAGCGACTGTAACGGCACATCAACAAAATAAAACAAAACAACTGTGAACAGAGCGACTGTAGCACCACATCAACAAAATAAAACAAAACAATCAACTGTGAACAGAGCGACTGTAGCACCACATCAACAAAATAAAACAAATCAACTGTGAACAGAGCTACTGTAGCACCACATCAACAAAACAAGGAAATAAACAGAGGGAATGCAGCGATGATGCAATTCAGTTGTTGAGATGGTGTCAATGTGGAGTGAAGCCTCCTATCAACAGACTGAACCACTGAGGTCCATAAACCCAATATTTAAAGATCTTAACATATTTAGTTATTTAGAGCTGTGCATTTCTTCAAAAACAAACTTACCATTTTCACTTTTAGTTTTGGGATGAGGTCCACTGAAAGCCAGGAACTTGCCCGGAACAATCCAGTTCAGGTCTCCATTTTCCACTCTCTGAAAATAATCCATACCAGTTTGATTTCCCAAACAAACAAATTCACATCTGTCAGTCAATTCTGCAGAGATAAAGTTACAGAAATATTCTGTCATTTCATGCATTAAAGGTCCAATTTAAATGTCAGTATCAGCTGACTTGTGTTGTCATTGTGGTTGTCTCTGGGTGGTGAGGCAGATGGTCTGTTGGTCGATTCCCAGATGGGGTGGTGCCTTGTGTAAACTACAACTCCATGTGTGTGTAAACACACACGCGCACACACACAGATATTCCATACATAGATAAAATCTTTCAAACTCAATTATATCCACCTGCACATTTCGTTATCTAACCACACACGAGTTCAGTCAGTCAGAATGTTGACTTCATTTACATATGAATGGGTTTTGATTTTTGTGTTTATTTCAGTCTTCACTCAGTGTTGGGTGAAACATGTTACTGTCACATGAACAGCAGCCTGAGAACTGGATTGGCTAACCGGCCACTTTGTTTACACTCACAATGATGCTCGCACACAGGAGAACTTTGGTGGTATACTGTGCTTCCAGAAAGTATTCACAGCACTTCACTTTTTCCATATTTTGTTATGTTACAGCCTTATTCCAGAATGGAGCAAATTCATTTTTCCTTCAAAATTCTGCTCACAACACCCCATAATGACTACATGAAAAAAGTTTTTTTTTTTTGTTTTTTTTTTGCAATTTCATGGACAAAAAAAAACAAAACACATGCCCATAAGTATTCAACTGGGCTCTGGCTGGGTCACTCAAGGACATTCACAGAGTTGTCCTGAAGACACTCCTTTGATATCTTGGCTGTGTGTTTAGGGTCACTGTCATGCTGAAAGATGAACCGTCGCCCCAGTCTGAGGTCCAGAGTGCTCTGGAACAGGTTTTCATCCAGGATGTCTCTGTACATTGCTGCATTCATCTTTCCCTCAATCCTGACTAGTCTCTCAGTTCCTGCTGCTGAAAAACATCCCCACAGCATGATGGTGCCACCACCATGCTTCACTGTAGGGATGGTGCCTGGTTTCCTCCAAAAATGACGCCAAAGAGTTCAATCTTTGTCTCATCAGATCAGAGAATTTTGTTTCTCCTGGTCTGAGAATCCTTCAGGTACCTTTTGTCAAACTCCAGGTGGGCTGCCATGTGTCTTTTACTAAGGAGTGGCTTCCGTCTGGCCACTCTACCATGCAGGCCTGATTGGTGGATTGCTGCAGAGATGGTTGTCCTTCTGGAAGGTTCTCCTCTTTCCACAGAGGAATGCTGGAGCTCTGATAGAGTGACCATCAGGTTCTTGGTCACCTCCCTGAATAATAAGGTCCTTCTCCCCTGATCTGCTCAGTTTAGACGGGTGGCCAGCTCCAGGAAGAGTCCTGGTGGATCTGAACTTCTAAACGGGTGTGCAGACATGTAAGCATGAACAAAGCTAAGTAGTGAAACTGTGTAAAACGCTCTGCTGAATTTAACAGTGGTTAAAAAGCAACCAACAAGCAAATAGGCACATCTCTTAAATGTTGTAAACGAGCAAACATGGAGAGAGTTAATTAGAAAGAGAGAAAGACACACAGACAGACAGAGACACAGAGACAGAAACAGAGAAAGAGAGAGAGAGAGAGAGAGAAAGAAAAGAAGAGAGTAAAGAAGTAAAGTAATGGATTACATTTCTTAAGGGTCGTGAGTAATGACCCCAAAACTGTCAGCGGGTTGTCGGCTGACACCAAGATGGCCGTCTCTTTAAACGGTATGGAAGACTCCGGTGAGCGAGTTTGGCTGTAATTAAGAGACAACGCCTCACTGTGGTTAAGAGCAGAAAAACACCTCAAATAAAATGAGGCTTCCTGAGTAAAAAGTTTCATCTCCACAAGTCCAGTTCCCAATTAGGAACCATCTCAAGAAGATTTATGGTACCAGCTGTAGAATCTACTTTACAAATCATCAAGTTTTTGACTAAACAGACTTTACATCACTGAAGTCCACGTACGGGACGGCCACTTTAAAGCAGATTTCTATCCACAGTATATGTAGAAAGTGACAACATCCAACCTGTGTGTCCGTGCTGCCGTCTTCACCTGCCGTCTGATCCAGATTGGTTGCTACACTAATGAAAGTTCAGGGTCTGAACACTGCAGCTCTAGAGCTCTGACACAGAGTCAAGGCGGGAGAGTGGATATGGATTTATACTATTCATATTTTTAAGTTTGCAGGTTGTAAATGACACAAAGCGTGTTGTCTGGCGAGGGTTAGCCAAACAAACCATAAAAAACAAAAGCAAAAACATGTGGACACACACACACACACAAAACAAAGCCCAAACTGAAGGTGAGCTGTAGAAGTCACGTCCAGAAACAGTGAGACAGACTGCAGTGTGGAATAAAAGGTTTCAACCAAGAGACTGAGCAGCAGCTGAAACGATGTCGTTTAAATATTTCTGTGTAGGCTCTCACCAGGTGGTTTCCATAGTAGAGAAGCTTGAATCTTCGACTGGACTGGGTTGCTTGACGTGAGGACGTTTCGCTTCAAATCGCAGAAGCGTCCTCAGCTAAAAGTCTTGCTTCTTGTCGTTTAAATACACAAACACTCAACACACGAGGAGGTGATGTTCTAGTGGTTAAGCGTTGGGCTTCAGACCAGGTAGTAGCTGGTAGTGAGACCTGTTCGCTTTCTTCATCTCCATGAAGAACTTGGGAAGCTACTAATCGCCAGAACTATGGGAGGAATGGAACCGGAGCAACTGGTTATTGGGGCAATGGGTCGTTTTTGCTTATATTACAACCCCTGGCAAAAATGATGGAATCACCGGCCTCGGAGGATGTTCATTCAGTTGTTTAATTTTGTAGAAAAAAAAGCAGATCACAGACATGACACAAAACTAAAGTCATTTCAAATGGCAACTTTCTGGCTTTAAGAAACACTATAAGAAATCAGGAAAAAAATTGTGGCAGTCAGTAACAGTTACTTTTTTAGACCAAGCAGAGGAAAAAAATATGGAATCACTCAATTCTGAGGAATAAATTATGGAATCATGAAAACAAAAGAACGCTCCAACACATCACTAGTATTTTGTTGCACCACCTCTGGCTTTTCTAACAGCTTGCAGTCTCTGAGGCATGGACTTAATGAGTGACAAACAGTACTCTTCATCAATCTGGCTCCAACTTTCTCTGATTGCTGTTGCCAGATCAGCTTTGCAGGTTGGAGCCTTGTCATGGACCATTTTCTTCAACTTCCACCAAAGATTTTCAATTGGATTAAGATCCGGACTATTGCAGGCCATGACATTGACCCTATGTGTCTTTTTGCAAGGAATGTTTTCACAGTTTTTGCTCTATGGCAAGATGCATTATCATCTTGAAAAATGATTTCATCATCCCCAAACATCCTTTCAATTGATGGGATAAGAAAAGTGTCCAAAATATCAACATAAACTTGTGCATTTATTGATGATGTAATGACAGCCATTTCCCAGTGCCTTTACCTGACATGCAGCCCCATATCATCAATGACTGTGGAAATGTACATGTTCTCTTCAGGCAGTCATCTTTATAAATCTCATTGGAACGGCACCAAACAAAAGTTCCAGCATCATCACCTTGCCCAATGCAGATTCGAGATTCATCACTGAATATGACTTTCATCCAGTCATCCACAGTCCACGATTGCTTTTCCTTAGCCCATTGTAACCTTGTGTTTTTCTGTTTAGGTGTTAATGATGGCTTTCGTTTAGCTTTTCTGTATGTAAATCCCATTTCCTTTAGGCGGTTTCTTACAGTTCGGTCACAGACGTGACTCCAGTTTCCTCCCATTCATTCCTCATTTGTTTTGTTGTGCATTTTCGATTTTTGAGACATATTGCTTTAAGTTTTCTGTCTTGACGCTTTGATGTCTTCCTTGGTCTACCAGTATGTTTGCCTTTAACAACCTTCCCATGTTGTTTGTATTTGGTCCAGAGTTTAGACACAGCTGACTGTGAACAACCAACATCTTTTGCAACACTGCATGATGATTTACCCTCTTTTAAAAGTTTGATAATCCTCTCCTTTGTTTCAATTGACATCTCTCGTGTTGGAGCCATGATTCATGTCAGTCCACTTGGTGCAACAGCTCTCCAAGGTGTGATCACTCCTTTTTAGATGCAGACTAATGAGTAGATCTGATTTGATGCAAGTGTTAGTTTTGGGGATGAAAATTTACAGGGTGATTCCATAATTTATTCCTCAGATTGAGTGAGTCCATATTTTTTTCCCTCTGTTTGGTCTAAAAAAGTAACCGTTACTGACTGCCACAATTTTTTTTCTTGATTTCTTATAGTGTTTCTTAAAGCCAGAAAGTTGTCATTTGAAATGACTTTAATTTTGTGTCATGTCTGTGATCTGCTTTTTTTCTACAAAATTAAATAACTGAATGAACATCCTCCGAGGCCGGTGATTCCATCATTTTTGCCAGGGGTTGTACACCCAAAACAAGTATTGATGAGATGATCCGGCCTCACCATAAAAATAATCAAGTTATTTAGCCACTACGTACAGCCATAGGTTGGCATTAGAAGCCCTAAACTCTTGACAGAACAGGGACAGAATGGCAGAACGTACCTGGCAGAACAGAGTTGACATAACAGAATGGCTTACAGATGGCAGCACCAGTGTACAACATGAACCTGACTTCCGACTTTGTATGATCACATTTTATTACATTATCCTGAGATTGGTTATTGATTAGCTTGTGAGGCAGGGGGCATAGTAAGGTGCTGTTCTGGCAATCATTCCATCAGTTGTACAACCCCAATTCCAGTGAAGTTGGGATGTTGTGTGAAATGTAAATAAAAACAGAATACAATGATTTGCAAATCCTCTTCAGCCTATATCCAATTGAATACACCACAAAGACAAGATATTTAATGTTCAAACTGATAAACTTTGTTTTTGTGCAAATATTTGCTCATTTTGAAATAGATGCCTGCAACATGTTCAAAAAAGTTGGGACGGGGCAACAAAAGACTGGGAAAGTTGATGAATGCTCAAAAAACACCTGTTTGGAACATTCCACAGGTGAACAGGTTAATTTGAAACAAGTGAGTGTCATGATTGGGTATAAAAGGAGCATCACCAAAAGGCTCAGTCGTTCACAAGCAAAGATGGGGTGAGGATCACCACTTTGTGAACAACTGCATGAAAAAATAGTCCAACAGTTTAAGAACAATGTTTCTCAACGTTCAATTGCAAGGAATTTAGGGATTCCATCATCTACAGTCCATAATATAATCAGAAGATTCAGACAATCTGGAGAACTTTCAACACGTAAGCAACATGGCCAAAAACCAACATTGAATGCCTGTGACCTTCGATCCCTCAGGCGGCACTACATTAAAAACCGACATCATTGTGTAAAGGATCTTACCGTGTGGGCTCAGGAACACTTCCGAAAACCATAGTCAGTTAACACAGTTCGCTACATCTACAAGCGCAAGTTAAAACTCTACCATGCAAAGTGAAAGCCAAACATCAACAACATTCAGAAACGCTGCTGCCTTCTCTGGGCCCGAGCTCATTTGAAATGGACAGACACAAAGTGGAAAAGTGTGCTGTGGTCTGATGAGTCCACATTTCAAATTGTTTTTGGAAATCATGGACATCGTGTCCTCTGGACAAAAGAGGAAAAAGACCATCCAGACTGCTACCAGCGCAAAGTTCAAAAGCCAGCATCTGTGATGGTATGGGGGTGTGTTAGTGCCCATGGCATGGACAACTTACACATCTGTGATGGCACCATCAATGCTGAAAGGTACATCCAGGTTTTGGAGCAACACATGCTGCCATCCAAGCAATGTCTTTTTCAGGGACGTCCCTGATTATTTCAGCAAGAAAATGCCAAGACACATTCTGCACGTGTTACAACAACGTGGCTTTGTAGTAAAAGAGTGCGGGTACTAGACTGGCCTGCCTGCAGTCCAGACCTGTCGCCCAGTGAAAATGTGTGGCGCATTATGAAGCGCAAAATATGACAACGGAGACCCCGGACTGTTGAACAACTAAAGTCATACATCAAGCAAGAATGGGAAAGAATTCTACCTACAAAGCTTCAACAATTAGTGTCCTCAGTTCCCAAACGCTTATTGAGTGTTGTTAGAAGGTAAGGTGATGTAACACAGTGGGAAACATACCACTGTCCCAGCTTTTTTGAAACATGTTGCAGCCATCCATTTCAAAATGAGCAAATATTTGCACAAAAACAATAAAGTTTATCAGTTTGAACATTAAATATCTTGTCTCTGTGGTGTATTCAATTGAATATAGGTTGAAGAGGATTTGAAAATCATTGTATTATGTTTTTATTTACATTTACACAACATCCCAACTTCATTACAACTGGGGTTGTATTATCATTCTGGTTCTACCAACTGTTCCGATTCTGCTGATTAATGCCCGCTAAAAACGTGCTAACAGATGGTCCGGTCGTTAGCTGGTAAACTTTCAATCTGTGTGTGTGTTTCCGATGCTGTTTAGACATTTATGGTGTATGTTTATGCCCGACATGGTTTTTCTAATTGTGTTTTTAGCTTCCTGGTTTGTAACAAATCTGATACGTGATCCAAACCAATTGTCATGGTAACGGTCTGATATGGGAATATATCAGACTGGAAATCAGCCAGAGTGTGCGTAGTGGTGTAGCCATATAATAAACTTGTCTCAGGCAGAGAAAAAGAAAACAGAATAAGTCAGCCAGAAAAATTACACTTAAGGTAAAATTCGTCAGCATTAAGCAACAAGAAAGCAGAAGAAATACTAAACTGATCGCCGGCCACTAGCCCTAAGCTTCACTGAAAGACCCAGACTTTAGATAAAGTTGAGGCCATGGCACGCTCTGTTTACTAATAAAATTTTATTGACGCAGGGAGATCATTCCACAGAACAGGGGCATGATAAGAGAAAGCTCTGTGACTTGCAGACTTCTTATTCACCTTAGGGACACAAAGTAGCCCTGCACCCTGAGAACACAAAACCCGGGCTGGTACATAAGGTTTAATTAGGTCAGCTAGGTAGGGAGGTGCCAGTCCGCAAATAATTTTATAGGCTACTAGCAGAACCTTAAAATCTGATCTCACTGGCACAGGAAGCCAGTGAAGAGACACCAAAATGGGTGTAATGTGGTCAAATGTTCTGCTTCGTGTCAAGAGTCTGGCAGCAGCATTTTGAACCAACTGGAGAGCCCTAATGCTGGACTGTGGTAAACCAGAAAATACAACACTGTAGTAGTCCAATCTAGAAGAGATAAACACATGGATCAGCGTCTCAGCATCAGCCATAGACAGGATGGGACGAATCTTCACTATATTTCACAGATGGAAGAAAGCAGTCCTCATAATATCTCTAATGTGGAGGTCAAAGGACAATGTAGGATCAAAAACTACTCCAAGGTTCCTCACTTTGTCAGTCTGATGTAAGACACATAAGCCTCAGCTAAGCGTTACCTAGTCAAATTGATGCCGATGTCTCATTGGACCAAGAACCATCATTTCAGTCTTATCAGAGTTTAAAAGTAGGAAGTTGCTAGACATCCAACTTCTCACTGATGCAAAGGCAATCTTCTAAGGATTTTATGTGGATGAGACAGAGGTGAGACGAAGTTACTGTCAAGTCATTCTCAAGTCATGAGTTATACTGATCGCCAATTGTGTGCAAGCTGACTTGAGACTTGACTTGGGACTTGCTGATTCATGACTTGAAAGTGACTTGGTCCCACCTCTGGGATGAGATTACCAGCAGTTATTGTGATGTACAGTGGGGAAAATAAGTATTTGATCCCCTGTCAGTTTTGCAGGTTTTCCCACCTGGAAAGAATGTAGAGGTCTGTAATTTTTATCGTAGGTTCACTTCAACTGTGAGAGATAATTTAAAATAATTAATTTACATTTTATTGCATGAAATAAGTATTTGATCCCCTAGAAAAACAGAGCTTAATAACTGGTACAGAAACATTTGTCTGCCATTACAGAGGTCAGATGTTTCCTGTAGTTCCTGACCAAGTTTGCACACACTGCAGCAGGGATTTTGGTCCACTCCTCCATACAGAGCTTCTCTAGATCTTTCAGGTTTGCAGTTTCAGCTCCCTCCAAAGATTTTCTATTGAGTTCAGGTCTGGAGACTGGCCAGGCCACTCCATGACCTTGAAATGCTTCTTATGGAGCCCCTCCTTAGTTGCCCTGGCTGTGTGTTTGGGGTCATTGTGATGTTGGAAGACCCAGCCATGACCCATCTTCAATGCTCTTACTGAGGGAAGGAGGTTGTTTGCCAAAATCTCGCAATACATGACCCCATCCATCCTCCCTTCAATACAGTGCAGTCGTCCTGTCCCCTTTGCAGAAAAGCAAATCAAATCAAATCAATTTTATTTATATAGCGCCAAATCACAACAAACAGTTGCCCCAAGGCGCTTTATATTGTAAGGCAAAAGCCATACAATAATTACAGAAAAACCCCAACGGTCAAAACTACCCCCTGTGAGCAAGCACTTGGCGACAGTGGGAAGGAAAAACTCCCTTTTAACAGGAAGAAACCTCCAGCAGAACCAGGCTCAGGGAGGGGCAGTCTTCTGCTGGGACTGGTTGGGGCTGAGGGGAGAGAACCAGGAAAAAGACATGCAGTGGAGGGGAGCAGAGATCAATCACTAATGATTAAATGCAGAGTGGTGCATACAGAGCAAAAAGAGAAAGAAACACTCAGTGCATCATGGGAACCCCCCAGCAGTCTAAGTCTATAGCAGCATAACTAAGGGATGGTTCAGGGTCACCTGATCCAGCCCTAACTATAAGCTTTAGCAAAAAGGAAAGTTTTAAGTCTAATCTTAAAAGTAGAGAGGGTGTCTGTCTCCTTAATCCGAATTGGGAGCTGGTTCAAAGAGCACCCCCAGAGTATGATGTTTCCACCCCCATGCTTCACGGTTGGGATGGTTTTCTTGGGGTTGTTCTCGTCCTCTAAACATGGTAAGTGGAGTTGATTCCAAAAAGTTTGATTTTGGTCTCATCTGACCACATGACCCTCTCCCATGTCTCCTCTGGATCATCCAGATGGTCACTGGTGAACTTCAAACGGGCCTGGACATGTGCTGGCTTGAGCAGGGGGACCTTGCTGCCCTGCAGGATTTTAAACCATGACAGCATCATGTGTTACTAATGTAATCTTTGTGACTGTGGTCCCAGCTCTCCTCAGGTCATTGACCAGGTCCTCCTGTGTAGTTCTGAGCTTTCTCAGAATCATCCTTACCCCACAAAGTGAGATCTTGCATGGAATCCCAGACCGAGGGAGATTGACAGTCATCTTGTGTTTCTTCCACTTTCTAATAAATAATCATAACAGTTGTTGTCTTCTACCAAGCTGCTTGCCTGTTGTCCTGTAGTCCATCCCAGCCTTGTGCAGGTCTACAGTTTTGTCCCTGGTGTCCCTAGACAGCTCTTTGGTCTTGGCTATGATGGACAGGTTGGACTGTGATTAATTGAGTGTGTGAACAGGTGTCTTTTATACAGGTAACAAGTTCAAACAGGTGCAATTAATACAGGTAAAGAGTGCAGAATAAGAGGACTTCTTAAAGAAAAATTAACAGGTCTGTGAGAGACAGAATTCTTGCTGGTTGGTAGGGGGTCAAATACTTATTTCATGCAATAAAATGCAAATTAATTATTTAAAAATCATACAATGTGATTTTCTGGATTTTTTTTTTAGATTCTGTCTCTCACAGTTGAAGTGTACCTACGATAAAAATTACAGACCTCTCCATTCTTTGTAGGTGGGAAAACCTGCAAAACTGACAGGGGATCAAATATGTATTTTCCCCACTGTACAACTGAGTATCATCAGCATAGAAGTGAAAGGTAATTCCAAAACGCCACTATATGTGCCCACGGGGTGCTATATAAAGGGAGAAAAGCTGGGGGCCTAGGACAGAGCCCTGTGGAACCCCAAATTTCATGTCACTAAGGTTAGAGGTAGTGTTATTGTACAAAACACAGTGAGAACGACTGGTCAAGTATGACGTCAGCCATGCAAGGGCACTCCCAGTAATCCCAAAATGATTTTCCAGCCTATCAAGTAGAATATGATGATCCACGGTATCAAACGCAGCACTGAGATCTAACAGCACCAGACCCATAGTGGTGTCCCAATCCATTACAAGCAGAAGATCATTCACCACTTTAGTGAGAGCCGTCTCTGTGGAATGATATTTTCTAAAAGCAGACTGCAGTGGCTCAAAGCGATTATCCTCAGTAAGATAGTCTACGAGCTGCCGTGACACCACTTTTTTCAGAATTTTAGAGCAAAATGAGAGATTTGATATCGGCCGATAGGTTTTCAATACACTAGGGTCAAGATTAGGTTTCTTAAGTAATGGTTTAATCACTGCAGATTTGAAACTAAATTAGGAACAGATCTAGATGTTAAAGAAAGATTAATAATTTCCAGCACAGTCGGCCCAAGAGTGGGCCACAGGTCCTTAAACAGTTTTGTTGGTATAGGATCAAATAAACAGGTTGTGCTTTTTGTTGATGTTACGAGTTTCATCAGCATGCCTAGTGAGATACTATCAAATTCTGTAAATCTAGGTAATACCTCAGTAGTGGCACCCACCTCAATAGCAGGGTGTAGTGGCTGGGTTAAGGCATTCTGGGATATGTTTAACCTAATGTCTTCTATTTTCTTCTCAAAGTAATACAGGAAATCTTGTGCTGTAAAAGGAGAGCGAACTACAGGTGGTTGTCCATGAGTAAGAGTTGCCACTGTGTCGAACAAGAACTTTGAGTTATGCTTGTTTTTGTTGATCAAATCAGAGTAATAGGTCCACTTTGTAGCCAGTAATACATGCTTATAGTCTAAGATAGCATCACGCCACGCAAGGTGGAATACTTCTAATTCTGAACTACGTCATTTCCGTTCTAGACCTCTGGCCTTATGCTTGAGGTCACGCAGATAATCATTGAACCAAGGTGACTGTGTTTGGGGTGTGTGGTTTTAATAAAGGTGGTGCAATCATGTCTAGTGTAGTTTTGAGCACTGAGTTTAAACTGTCCACAAGACATTCTAACTGACTGGGCATTTCCAATCGTGAAGCTAAGATATCAGGCAGTCTAGCTCAAGTTCAGTCATAGTTGAGGAGTTGATGTGTTGTTGTGATAAATAAGGTTGCTGTTCCACTAAACAAGGCAGCGAAACTGTAAACTTAATAAGTGAGTGATCAGAGACCACTGATGCAAGAGGCATGATGTCAATATTTGTGACAGCGATACCACATGCGAGAACCAATCCAGGGTATTTCCACTAATGTGAGTCAAACCCTGAATGCATTGCTGGAATTGTAATACATCCAGAATGTCCATAAATGATTTGCAGAGGGGATCAGAAGGCTTATTTATATGAATGTTGAAGTCAACAACAATCAGAATGTTATCTGCACTAGTCAACAAGATAGAGGTGAACGTACCAAATTCATCTAAGAATTCAGAGTATGGGCCAGGGGGCCTTTATACAGTGACAAAGTAATACGGTTGATTTTTGTTCTTGTAACCTTGACTGTATGTAGTATTGTGGGCAGAGTGGAGAATCAGATGCTCAAACAAATTATATTTATGACCCCCAACAGCTAGCAAATTAAAACCTAGATTTATAAATAAGAGCAACACCCCACTTTGCTTTGTATCACGAGGGACGTGACTAAATGTGTACGTCAGTGGGCAGGCCTCACTCAAGGGGAGGACAGCAGTAGGTTCAAGCCAGGTTTCACATAAACCAATCATATGTAAGTGGTGAGCCATAATTCAATTGTGAATCAACAGTGGTTTTGAGGACAGTGACCTTATGTTAATTAGACCCAGACTAAGGACCTCAGTGGAGTTGACAATTTGACTGTTGGGATACGGAGGTGGTTCAAGAGAAGTATATAAAAAATGCCTAACATTAGGTTTGGGTTTAAGAAATTCCACACTGCTTGTCATTAGCAGACACAAAATACTTGACATTGCAGGATCAATTTTAACATTGTCCGATGTAGTAATGGGTATTAAGTTTGCAAAGCATATCCCTCTATGCTTTCTATAGATATGTCTGAGGAAACAGGCCACAGTGTCAACTGGACAAATTTCCCCCCCGCCACATAAACTGCACTATCACCACAGTGGATTTTCTGCATCAATTTCCCCGCTAAGCTAATGGAGTCCACATAGGGGCTGAAACGATTAGTCGAGTAACTCAATAATTCAATTACAAAAAATGTTTGAGGCAAATTCTGTGCCTCAAAGCTTCGTTTAACATTGCTGTACATATGCCAGCCCTGTGGGTGGCGCTGTAATGTCCCCAGAAAAACAAACAGAAGAAGACTACAGCAAGCGCTAATCAAATTAGCACAAAAGCTACAGCTTTCCAACACGACAAACAGAGTGAAATAAAGCCTTTTAGGAAAAGGACGGTCCACGCTGATCATCTGAAATACCTTACTGTGCATTTAAAGCAAAGCAGTGTGTTTATTTTTTAAAAACAACACAGTTTCGTTCGCTGACCGCTCTACGCGCGGTGGCCAGCTGCTGCCTCTCTCTGCCCGTGTGAGCGGCTCAGCACTACCCTCACACAGCTCCGTCCCGGCCACAGACAGACAGTCTCTGGAAGAAGTCCACTCTTTCTTCTGTGTTTTGCTTAGACTCGCAATGAGTGTTTCGCTTTTTAATTTTCGCTTTTTGGGCAACAAACACAACGCTACACAAACACAGTAACTCAAATAAATAATAATAATAATAAAAAAACAGTGACTGCGAGGCTGCATGCGAGACCTCCAGCTGAAAATGAAATGCATTGGCTGAATCCCAGAGAGAGTGTTAAAAAGAAATTCATGCTGGTCACCCAGTCCACCACCTTAATGAATGAATAAATAAATAAATAATGGTTAAATTTACAAGGTGGGAAAACAAAAAGCCACAACCATCCCCATTTCAGCAAAATGTTAAGACTTTGGCCCGACTTTGGCTGAGCTCCTGACACCAGGAAAGATCCAAAACTTGATGTGAAAAATAACAAAGATGTGAAAAAATAATAATTACCGAGGAACACAGAAAGGGATACACTAAATCTGACAATCTCCATGATGACGCAGTGACACTGTGCCATTACTTAGGGAGAGCCCTGGACTGTTAATGTTTTAAAACGCAAAAGTACTTTTTATCCGATTACTCGATTAATCGCCAGAATAATCGATTACTAAGATAATCGATAGCCGCAGCTCTAGTCCACACCCACATTTGTCGTAAGCCTTGCAGGGTCTCCGTGAGCTGCTGTAAAGTCCTAATGTTACCCTCCCTGTAGAGCTTTATGTTTGCAGACAAGATGGAGGTGCCTTCCCCAGTACGATAAAGGCCGTCCAGCATCAGCAAGCCACGGCAGCCGCAAAAACGAAGGCCGCTTATCAATTAAACTAAAGCCTTGCCATCTACAAAACTGCAACAGCCACCTATTTAACAATGTCAGTCTGCTAAACGCCTCATCATTACCCCGGGAAGGGAGGGGACCAGAGACTATTATTAACTAATGAACTAATGTATCCAGTCCATAACTCAAAATGTCCCTCACACGTAACAAAAAGCAGTGGTTAATAGTTTTCAAATCTCATAAAATTTCACCCAATTTATTTTTACCCTTAAAGGAACCAAAAAAAAAAAAATGAAAAAACACCTTGAAAAAGTTGAAGCTTGTTTTTTGGGACCACCCTAATGCACATAAGTTTCACACCAGTACGCATTTAAACTGTCAACGAGGAGCAGAACTATCAGAACTGTAAGTAACCACAAGCTGTAAATAAGCTTTAGTGTCACTGTTGTGGAACAGTCATTGGGATTTCAAATGTTCATGTTCAGATCCGTTCAGATTTTACCTCATAGTGTTCATATTCATCCACGTCAAATGTCTCAAAGTCAAAGAATCCATGCTGCAGAGCCTGAAACAGAGTGTTAAGGAAAAGGTCACTGCTGCATTAAACATTAAATCTGGACTTTTCAAGGACAACATCAGAACCCCCCAGCGTTCAGATCGCTTGATGATCCCAACAACAGCGTGGTAAAGAGGTGTCATGTTATGCTCCTGGGCCTTCCTCCCAGATATCACACACTTCCTTCATACATGCCAGATGGAACCTATCCTGCGGGCTATGTTCTCGATGTGAAGTGCGCGCTGCATGCTTGGCACCACTCTCCATGGAAGACATTGGGGATTATTTTATTGCTTTTATGGGCAGGAGGGCTTTTGCTGCTTAGGTGCTGCCCTGACCTACCGGAAAATTGGCAAGACGGCTGCTACCATAACCACAACCCCACACTTGTCCGTCATGATTAATGAGGTGGGCAAGGCGGTACAATCTCAGATTGCGTTAACTCTTGAACTTAAACGCAAATTGGAAATCATCTCAGAGCAAATGTCTGCCTTGCAAAGGAACTGATGGTGGAGACCAGTGAATATTCACAATTGGATCTGGACAGTTGAAGAGAGGGCGTATTGGAACTCTGTGCTTCTCTGCTTAACCAAAACATGGCAGCCTTATCAGCTACCGAAGGTTAAAATGCCCCGTTTGTTTTCCTCCAGAAAGATTTCAATGGCCTTGGTGAAGCATCTGGCTCCTTTTCATTTGCCCTCCCCTACAGTCTGCGGTCGTCAAGGCCACTCCAGACTCTATGCAGACACGGACAGAGACTGATATGAACTCATCTGCACACATGACGCACGTACCCTCCCTACCCCCCACCCCTACCCCCTCCCTTGTGTTTCTGACCCCCCCACCCCAACCCCACCCCCACCCCACCCCCTGCTCTGTCACTTCCCCTCCGAGATCGACTGAGTGATGGAGATGCTGCTGCAGCCCCAACTCACTCATTGCCTCAATTCAGATGACGTACTATTCAAACATAAGCGTACATAAACAAATCAAATGTATATGTGCAGTTGTTTTAATTCTGATGTGTGCCATTATTACGTTCAACTACGAATAATTGTGGATTAATTGCTGTATTTTTGTTTGAGGTAATTGGGTGGTGAAGATGAATTGCCCTTTAGGGATCAATGAAGTTGTTTGAATCTTGAATCAGACCACAGCCTGAAGGACTCACAGGGCATGGTGGTCTAGGGTTTGAGGGGCTGGGCTTCCTTGCCCACAGTATTTCATTCCATAGTCAACACAAGGTCCAGGGTACAAAGCGTGCTTACTCACAAACCCTGTGTACGGCCATCTCCACGCTAATGTTCAGATTGCATCAAAAGTGAAATGATTGTGGAAATGTGTTGCGTCACGCACAAATCCTGGCTGGCGTACGCACGTTTCTACAGTTATTGTTCCTCTGCCGAAATGTAGAGATGATGCTGGGAACCATTAATAGTGTGAAAACATGAAGCCATCAGAGTGATGTGCACATCAGAGACGCACTGATGAACAATTAACACACCCACGTGTTTGTAGTTATTTGGATGGCGCCATACCATACGCACAGTGATGCGTAAAATGGCACCACTTGCAAATGGTGCAATCTGACGTGAATGTGTATTCAGGGAACACAAGGATTTACTTCCAAATGAAGATAATTGGCTCATAAACCAATTTTGATTACTAAGGCTGCTGTTACTGGAGCTGCGCAGAACTGTGGCCGACCCAGAGCGCAACACGGCGAGGGGCCAGGGGCTGTCTGTGCCCAGACAGAGGCATTCCAGTGTGAGCTGGCCGATCGGTCAGGAGTGTGCCAGTCAACTCTGAGCTGAGCCACCAGTCAGTGTGGAACACAATCATCCGAATGTCATCAGGTACATCGCATTCCAACATTAAAGTGCATTTCAGAGCCACAGCCAGTTTCCTGAATGTAATCGGAGCTACTGACTGCACACATTTTACTATAAAGGCACCGTCACATGATGCATTTGTTTTTGTTCATAGGAAACAATTTCATTCCATCAATGTTCAAATCGTGTGTAGTGCAAATGCACATCAGGATGCAGGATGCAAGGTGTGCAGTGTGTGTATGTGTGTGTGTGTGTGTGGGGGGGGGGAGATGTTAAATAATTGGTTAAATAATTGATCTGTGTAATTGTTCCTAACGAAAACCAGAGCGCAGACACATTTAGTCATGTGCACATTCAAATATGTTTTTTTTTTTTTAATTATTATTAAAATGTTTTCTTTTTCTTCATGGTGGAACGAGAGATGAGCTTAACGAGCCCCCGACTGTGTTCAGTATTTGTCAGTGAGAATGTGTGTCCATTGTTAATGTCACACACTGTCAGCCGCCGTGCACCTAATATAATCTTTACTTCAGTGTGTGTGTGCAGCTCAGTTCAGCATCTACACACACAAACGTATTTATTAATTTCTGTTTACATGAGAGAGAGCTGAACGGTGATCAAACCACAGCTTTCGTTGTTTCTGCACGTTGTCTCTGAAAGTTTTAATTTTTACACACAACAACACAGACGATGGTGGGCGTCAAACACAACACTCCACACTTATGGTGCTGTCAACGCGACACAACCAGATTATTTGAATACATTTGCAGATTCAGAAGGAGGTGTGGCCAGGGAGGAGTTTGGTGCATGTGCACGTGTGCTAAATTCCATGTTCACTGGGCTGTACAAACTGAACGTGCGTGGATTCATGTCTACGTACACTTTCATACATCTGAATATATTTGTGCTTACGCCTGACGCAGGGCTTTGAAGTCCGCCACGTCTTTGTACACAAGGCCTCTGGGGTGGAGGCTCTCAGAATCCAGCACGTGGATGATATTCCTCCTACTTTTCTGTCCCTGTAGAAATCTCTGTGGTTGGAAAAGGTGTTTTTCTTGGCATGTTTCAGTGTTTTTGTATGTCAACTGCTCAATTTATGGAAAAATGAAACGGCAGCAAATCAGTGCTGCAAACTGTCTATGTAACTTTTACTATAGTGATATATACAGAGTTGCAGCTCTGCCTCCACAATAACCCCGCCCTGCCTATCCTAAACAGTGTGAGATCTTACAGAATTGTCACTGAACTGATGACTGGTTGATCAGCTCACCTTTCCAATTCCCTGCAGACAGTCCAGCACGGTGAGGCTGTAGGTGCAACTCCCAAAAGAGGCGTCCCTGCAGAGACAGACAGAGCTGAAAACTCAATGATGAGTCACAGAAACATACAGACCTTCATGCATCTATAGACACACAAAAAAAATGTCCATTTAGTGTTTTAGCACATGAACCACATGTAGTTCTAATCCCACCATAAAGATTGTGGGATTCGAAAAACACAGATGGAAGACTGAGACAGAGTCAGAGAGGTGATCTGGAAATGGTCTGGACGTGAAGACAGAAGGGACACGGACTACACAGGGAGAAGGATGCTGAGGATGACGGTGGTAGTAGATTGTGATTTAATGCAGTATTAGCATCTGTGGCTATTTCAGGAAAAAAGCCTGTCAAGGCAAAGAAAAGATGAGAGCAAAGAATAAATTACGAGATTAAAAAATAAAAACGCTAAATAAGAAGCAGCAGCTTAATTGTCATTGTACAAGAAATACAACAAAATTCCATTTGGCAGCGTCTTTTTTGCAGCTACAATGTCACAGCATAGAGAAAATAATAATTTAATAAAGGTAGACATAAGTAATAAGTGTTCGAATTTGTATAATATAATATATATCTATAGATATATATTATATTTCTCATGATCCAGCCCTTTAGGGCCAGTTTGTTATAGTTCTGGACCCTTTTCTGTTTCCATGCATCCTGAGCCTTCCTGTGTTTACTCATGTCTCGTTATGGTCATGCTTCAATTATGATTGGTTTTTGTTTCATTTATTCTCTGTATCTTTTTCTTTTGCCACATACAGTAGTGTTCAGAATATAAGTAGTGCTATGTGACTAAAAAGATTAATCCAGGTTTTGAGTATACGAGGGCTGTCAATAAAGTAACGGTCCTTTTTATTTTTTTCAAAAACTATATGGATTTCATTCATATGTTTTTACGTCAGACATGCTTGAACCCTCGTGCGCATGCGTGAGTTTTTCCACGCCTGTCGGTGACGTCATTCGCCTGTGAGCACTCCTTGTGGGAGGAGTCGTCCAGCCCCTCGTCGGAATTCCTTTGTCTGAGAAGTTGCTGAGAGACTGGCGCTTTGTTTGATCAAAATTTTTTCTAAACCTGTGAGACACATCGAAGTGGACACTTTTCGAAAAATTAAGCTGGTTTTCAGTGAAAATTTTAACGGCTGATGAGAGATTTTGAGGTGATACTGTCGCTTTAAGGACTTTTCACGGTGCGAGACGTCGCGCAACGCTCTCAGGCGGCGTCATCAGCCTGTTCAAGCTGAAAACCTCCACATTTCAGGCTCTATTGATCCAGGACGTCGTGAGAGAACAGAGAAGTTTCAGAAGAAGTCGGTTTCAGCATTTTATCCGGATATTCCACTGTTAAAGGAGATTTTTTTAATGAAAGACGTGCGGACGGATCCGCGCGTCGGGACACAGCCGACGCGGTGCGGCGGCACAGGAAAAACACCTCCGTCTTGATAACCATTTGTAAAATCCGGGCGGCTTTTGATGGCTTTCAGTGGAGTGAGTATATGAGAAATTGCTTAACAGGCAGGACATGTTCCAACTTGTCCTTAAGGCTTTCAACAGAGGTGTTTTTCCTGTGGCGGAGCGTCCCTCTGCAAAAGGGAATATATATTAAAAAAATCTCCTTTAACAGTGGAATATCCGGATAAAATGCTGAAACCGACTTCTTCTGAAACTTCTCTGTTCTCTCACGACGTCCTGGATCAATAGAGCCTGAAATGTGGAGGTTTTCAGCTTGAACAGGCTGATGACGGCGCCTGAGAGCGCTGCGCGACGTCTCGCACCGTGAAAAGTCCTTAAAGCGACAGAATCACCTCAAAATCTCTCATCAGCCGTTAAAATTTTCACTGAAAACCAGCTTAATTTTTCTAACCGTGTCCACTTCGATGTGTCTCACAGGTTTAGAAAAAATTTTGATCAAACAACGCGCCAGTCTCTCAGCAACTTCTCAGACAAAGGAATTCCGACGAGGGGCTGGACAACTCCTCCCACAAGGAGTGCTCACAGGCGAATGACGTCACCGACAGGCGTGGAAAAACTCACGCATGCGCACGAGGGTTCAAGCATGTCTGACATAAAAACATATGAATGAAATCCATATAGTTTTTGAAAAAAATAAAAAGGACCGTTACTTTATTGACAGCCCACGTATTTCTTATTGTTACATGGGAAAAGGTACCAGTAGATTCAGTAGATTCTCACAAATCCAACAAGACCAAGCATTCATGATATGCACACTCTTAAGGCTATGAAACTGGGCTATTAGTAAAAAAAAAAAAGTAGAAAAGGGGGTGTTCACAATAATAGCAGCATCTGCTGTTGACGCTACAAACTCAAAACTATTATGTTCAAACTGCTTTTTTATCAATCCTGTGAATCACTAAACTAGTATTTAGTTGTATAACCACAGTTTTTCATGATTTCTTCACATCTGCGAGGCATTAATTTTGTTGGTTTGGAACCAAGATTTTGCTGGTTTATTAGTGTGCTTGGGGTCATTGTCTTGTTGAAACACCCATTTCAAGGGCATGTCCTCTTCAGCATAAGGCAACATGACCTCTTCAAGTATTCTGACATATCCAAACTGATCCATGATACCTGGTATGCGATATATAGGCCCAACACCATAGTAGGAGAAACATGCCCATATCATGATGCTTGCACCACCACGCATGACCATCACCATGGGGAGGTGATGGTCTAGTGGTTAAGGTGTTGGGCTTGAGACCAGAAGATCCTGGGTTCAAATCCCCACCTGACTGGAAAATCACTAAGGGCAAGGTCTTTAATCCCCTATTGCTCAAGGTGTGTAGTGAGCGCCCTTGATTGGCAGCACCTTGACATCGGGGGGCGTTGGTGAATGTGAAGGCATAATTGTAAACGCGCTTTGAGCATCTGATGCAGATGGCAAAAGCGCTATATAAATCGCAGTCCCTTTACCATGCTTCACTGTCTTCACTGGAACTGTGGGCTTGAATTCAGAGTTTGGGGGTCGTCTTTCACAAACTGTCTGCGGACCCTTGGACCCAAAAAAAGACAATTTTACTCTCATCAGTCCACAAATATTCCTCCATTTCTCTTTATAGGCCAGTTGATGTGTTCTTTGGCAAATTGTAACCTCTTCTGCACTCTTTTATTAACAGAGGGACTTTGTGGGGGATTCTTGTAATAAATTAGCTTCACACAGGCGTCTTCCAACTGTCAGATAGACAGATTACATAGATTAGATAGATAGATAAATACTTTATTGATCCCAAGGGAAATTGTGCATTGTCCGTGCTCCAAGGATAGATAGAATTAAAAGATACAATAAAATGGAAGGAACAAAGCCCACCACAAAAATAAATAAATAATAACTAAAAACTAGTCGCTAAAGCACATTCTCCCTCCTGCTCCTCCCAGCAGAGGCCTCGTTAAACAGCCTGATTGCACGCGGCACAAATGAGTTCCTCAGTCTCTCTGTAGAACATCTCAATGAGAGAAATCTCGAGCTTACTGAGCTTCTCTGGATGGAGAAGACAGAGTTCAGAGGGTGACTCTCATTAGACAGGATGGCATGGGTCTTTGTGAGTGTTCTCTGCTCCACCACTGTCTTCCACAGAGTCCAAGCCCAGACCCACTACAGAACTGGCCCTCTTAATGAGCCGGTTCAGTCGATGAATGTCCTTCTTAAAAGCACTGCCCCCCCCAACACACTGCAGCATAAAAAGAACACTGGACACAATAGCCACATAAAACAGGTGCACTAACTTAGGGCAGGACTCTGAACGAGGCCAGCCTTCTGAGGAAAATACATTCTGCTCTGGCCCTTCTTATAAACAGCATCCATGTTGGCTGCCCAGCTCAGCTTATTGTCCAGATGTAGTCCCAGGTACTTATACATGGAGACCACCTCCACCTCCACTCCACCGATGTTAATGGGCTGCAGAGATGGTGGCGCCCGGCAAAAGTCCAACACCATCTCCTTTGTTTTAGTGTTGTTCAGCTGGAGCTTATTCAGCCGGCACCACTGCACAAAGTCCTTCACCAGGCCTCTGTACTCCCTCTCGTCCCCCTCCCGAATACATGCCACAATTGCAGTGTCATCTGAGAACTTCTGCATGTGACATGTATTGGAGTTGTAACGAAAGTCCGTGGTGTAAAGGGTGAAGAGGAGAGGAGAGAGCACTGTGCCCTGAGGTGCTCCAGTACTGCAAGTCAGAGTTGAAGACCTGCAGTCCCCCACCTGGACAAACTGTGGCCTATAGGTAAGGTAGTCTGAGATCCAGCTCACTAAATGAGGGTCCACAGCCATGATGTTGAGTTTATCCTGGAGAAGGCTGGGGTAGATGGTATTAAAAGCACTGGAGAAGTAAAAAAATAGCATTCTCACAGTGCATCCCCCCCCATCCAGGTACTTAAGAGCACGGTGTAGGAGATAGAGGACCGCATCCTCAACACCCACCCTCTCCCGGTAGGCAAGAGGATTCCTCACTGCCTGCACCTGGGGCTGCATGAACTGCAGAACCAGTCACTCCAATGTTTTCATCACGTGTGATGTGAGAGCGACTGGCCTGTAGTCACTGAGCTCCCGAGGGCGACTGATCTTGGGAACTGGCACAATACAGGATGTTTTCCATAGTAAGGGAACCTTCTCCAGCCGCATACTCAGGTTGAAGACCCGTTGCAGCGGTTCTCCCAGCTCCACAGCACAGGCCTTCAAGAGCCTCGGACAAACCAAGTCAGGTCCCGCAGCCTTCCTAGGGTGGAGACGTCACAGTGCTGTAGTCACCTGGTTTGTGGTAATGGAGGGGTGAGTTGAGGTGGGGACTAGTGAGGGAAAGAGGCACATAGGGGAGAGGCAGGACAGGGGTGGTCTGGGGAGCTGACAGTAGACTGTGGGGGGTTGGTCGGGGGTGAGCTGAACCGATTAAAAAAGGTGTTCTGCTCCTCAGCTCTCTGGATGCCCATGCAACCAAGATTGCCCTTACTGCCACAGCCAGTGATGGTTTTCATTCCTCTCCAGACCTCCCACGTTTTTATTAGATAGCGTCCTCTCCAGCTTTTTACCGTACTCCTCTTTAGCCTGCTTTAAACAAAGTTTGAGCTTGTAGATAAACAGCCTATAATTTTTTGCACCTGCGTATAAGTTTTCCCCTCTCCAATCAACTTTTTAATCAAACTACGCTGTTCTTCTGAACAATGTCTTGAACGTCCCATTTTCCTCAGGCTTTCAAAGAGAAAAGCATGTTCAACAGGTGCTGGCTTCATCCTTAAATAGGGACACCTGATTCACACCTGTTTGTTCCACAAAACTGACGAACTCACTGACTGAATGCCACACTACTATTATTGTGAACACCCCCTTTTCTACTTTTTTTTACTAATAGCCCAATTTCATAGCCTTAAGAGTGTGCATATCATGAATGCTTGGTCTTGTTGGATTTGTGAGAATCTACTGAATCTACTGGTACCTTGTTTCCCATGTAACAATAAGAAATATACTCAAAACCTGGATTAATCTTTTTAGTCACATAGCACTACTATTATTCTGAACACTACTGTATTTAGTTTTGCTTTATCGTTTAGCTTTCACTCTTGACCCCTTAAGTTCCTTTAGTCTTAGTTTAGTTCTGTTTATCACACTTACTGTATTGGCTTTAGTCACAGGTTTTGTTATTTATCTATAACATTTTCTGTTTATCAATTGTTTTCTCTACTGTATTTTACTATTATATACTATTCTGTAGTCACCAGTTGTGGTTATTCTGTTTGATTTTGTTTTTTTTGTTACTTTTCATACTTTTGCCATTGTTCACTTCCGTTCTAGTTTTGTCCAGCCGGTTTGTGTTATTGATCTTTAGTTCATCACTTGCTTATTTTGCTCATCTCATTTGTGATTTCACTTATGCTATAATGTCGGGTTTTGTTTTCAGTTCTCATGTAGTCTTTTGTTTATACTTTATTATACTTTGGTCCACTTTTAGTTCTCATGTTCATGCTCTGTCCTGGTCCAGTTCATACTTGCGTTGGATTCTGTCTTCGGGTTTTGAATCACATGTTCTCACTCCCCATAACTGCACCTGCTGTTGTCTCTTTGTCTCTCACTTTGTTTCAGTCTGCTCTGTGTTTTCAGCCACTTCCGCTCTTGCACCTGCTCACGTGTCTTTCGTCACACATCGTAAAGTGTAAGCACGCAGTCTGGGCGGGGCCCCATGTGCACCAATCAGCAGCCTCATCAATAATTAGGAACTTAGTAGTTTGGTTACTGAGACCATCTGCTCTCATCAGCTGAACAATCACCAACATCTGAACCAGGATCAGCTGCCCCTCAGCACAGCGCCACAGCTGGGAGTACTGCAGTAATACACAGTAATACTGCAGTCCTGAGCAGACTGACCTGAAAGGCAGATAGGAGGCATTGGAACCAGAGATCAGCGCTCTGTAGGCTTCTTCTGGAGTTTTCTTCAGGTAGATCACCTGAGGGGGGAAACAAACCAGTTAGGCTAATTGCATGTATTAGAGACGAGTCACCCGGCGCTGATCAGCTTACTCTCGGTATCCACGGTGGTCAGCAGGCTACCAGGTCTGCTTCCGCTGGACACAATCAACTTTTCCTTCTGCTTCACTGGCACCATGAAATATTCAGCAGCCAACAGACTGAGTTCTGTGCGTATGCCCACGGGCCGGATCGCCAGTACCGGATCAGGTCTACGTGTTCCAGAGTCGGAGCCACGTCTGCACTCTGAACCAGGACTAAATGCCGCTTAACCAGACAACACAGACACCACGTGTCACCAACATTTTGAAGAGAGCATCACGCTCAGCGAAGACTGGAACCAAGAACCTGCAGATGGTGGGTTCTGTTCCACACATTCAGACTGACCTCAGGTCCACCATTTAAACTACACATGAGGATTATTAGAGCCAGTCAGGGAGGACGTCATGAGGTCAAAGGTCAGAGGTGTTTGGTGATGCTGATGTCTTTGAAAGAATTTTATTTATTCGGCACATAGATGAACAACAATAAAGACAAGAACAAAACACACAAAAAGAACAACGGTCCAGAGAACCCGTGTGGCCGAAAGGGTGAAGGCAGAAGCAAAGCTCTTTACAGGAGAGTGAAGGTCCAGGTCTTCAGGGTCCTGGTGCTTCCCGTCTTCCTGTCTGGTTGTCAGACTCGGACTCTAAGCAGTGACCTGAAGAGAGGACTGGATGTCTTTGGTCCCAGGTCTCTGTGGACAATCTTTGTTGGAATGACTTTGTGTCCAATGAACAGTTACTTCATGAGACTCAGATGAGGAGGATCAGTGATGCTGTGAGGGAACATCAGACACCACACTGAGTCCATGTGGGGAGCTTCTCTGAACGTGATCCAGGAAGATGGGACAGTTGTCTTCCTGGGAGGCTGTTAGCGGTGTAAGGGATGCAGCCTCACGTGCTCAGATGGGAGAGAGACAGAGCCATGTTACGTCTCAAATACATCATCAGTTTTATGCTAATAAACCAAATCATCCGATCTTTCACGTGTGAAAACAGACACACATCTGTCCGACATTCTGTCCACCTGACCTGAGGGTCATCTGGTCGACACAGACAGACACAATGTACCCAACAGGAGCGCTGCATGAAGCATTTACAGACTCACAGCGTAGCTGCCAATCAGCACAGCGGCATTTGACCTCTTCCTCTGGTCGAAGCTGGTGTAGTGAATGATCCTCTTCTGGGTCAAAGCGAAGGACTGCAGACAAAAACAAGAAGAAAACAAAAGTCACATGACTGTGTTACATGTCCTGAACACGTTTTGACATTAGCTCAGGTCAGCTCGGTCTGGGGGCAGGTGCTGTGGGCGTGTCCCTGATCTTCATCCATCCTGACCACAGAGATGTTCCTCAGTGTCAGTGACCCTCCTCAGGTGGGTTTCGGACACAGTCTCCATTACAGCCTGTCAAGAATACAGTCATTGATGTTTTGGCAAAAGAAGACGGTTTTGTGATGGTTGCAAAAGCCCTGTGGCACAACATGGTGGCAGGGGACGTATGTGGCACGAATTTATAAGACTGTGTTCCTCCTCTCAGAAACTCACATGACTGTGGCACACACGTCATGAAACAGTTTTTTCCTCACACATTACCGCAACTGTCACCAACACATGAACCTCTGTGGCTAAAAACAGTTGCTGCACTTTAGAGTCGCAGGAATCAGGGTCACCTTTTCTGCTCATGAAAGAACTGTCCAGTACGACTCACTTTCACCAACAGGACGAGCTGTCGTTAGCCTCAGACGCCGACAATATGTGCTAAAGTTAGCCTCGCATGCCTACAGGATGAGTTAACATTAGCCTCACATGCTAAGAGGATGAACTAACACCGAGACTGCATCTGCTGTAGACTATTTAGCAAGAGTTGATCACCAGTGTCCTCAGGTGAGGACTGGACGTCTTTGGTACCAGGTCTCTGTGAAGGATCTTTGGGTCCTGCTGGAGCAACTTTGTGTTCAATGAATGGTTACTTAGTGAGACCAAGATGAGAAGGATGACTGACACTGTGAGGGAACATCAGACACCACATTTAGTCCATGTGGGGAGTTTCTCTGGACATGATCCAGGACACAGGTGTCTCAGTTTTGAGGATCCCAGAGACTGGAGAAGGTTAAAGACACGCCCACGTTTCACCTGGGTGCAGCAGGTAAGATGGTTCTTTGGTGAGGTGTCCAGCAGTATGAATCCTTTCCATGAGGACTGGGTGTAAATTTTAAGCCCAAGTGTGGATTTGGATAACAGAACATGTCCTGACCAGGTCCAAAAAGCTAAAAACAAGATCTGAGGGTTTTGAGAGTGAACCAGTTTGACACATCATGTCCTTGTTTAAGTCAGATTTTTTTTATTCACAGCTGGAACACAACATCAGGTTGTAGGTTTGTGTTCCATGGTCATAAATCTGAACAGCTCCACTTGAATGGCAACATGCAACACGTGTGACGGCGTCCATTAACATTCCAGCCTGCAGACCAGCTCAGCAGGTTGGACCAGCAGGTCTCTCTGTCCTACACAGCCACTGAGTCAATCTCTAGTACACGTTAGCATTTTCTGGAATGCGGAGCTTCCCCCCCCCCCCCCCCCGCCCCCCAAACAAAACATTTCTGTCAAAGTCCAAAGCATAAAAACTTTATATAATCACTGACACTGAAAGGAGGTCATATGATCAAATGCACGTTTTTTCCTTCAGTTCTTCCTTGGATTACACCCAAACTGGTGGAGCACGGGCCACGGGGAACCTTCCTCAACTGAGGTGCAGATTCAGATAAACGAGGAAGTCTTGACATTAAAGATCACCACTGGACTTTGATGTTGACTGCTGTAATCCTGTAAATACATCAAAAGTCAACCTTCAGGATCACAAATTTAGGAATCAAATGTCATCAATAAGGTCAGGATCAGAGGCCCAGTGACGTGAGTGTCCCTTGGAGGGGGGGAAAAAAAAAACCCTGATTTTTGGCGTCACGGCGTCAGGGTTGCAGCACCCAGGATGGGGTCTGGGGGACGTCCCCCAGGAAACCTTTGAAATACTACATGCGATCAATAAACTAAATGAGAGCTCTTTGTCAGTCCCATTTTCTTGCTCATTTTAGTCATAAAAAGCAGATTTCCTCATATTGTCAAGATGACAGAACTGTAACACACAGAGTGGATTAGAACACGGTGTTACTAATATTTAATAAAAGCACAGATTCCCGTTGGACTCTTACTGTTCTCTCTCTACAGCTGACTTCAGAAAGTTGTGCTTTTAGCACAAATAATTTTAAATAAACTTTAATTCAAGTAAAAGCTGCACCTCCTCTTCGTTAAGTCACCAATATAACCTTTAGTTCTCAGAACACTGATTTGGGTTTAAATCAGATTCTTATTCACTTCTGTAAGTGTTTTTTCCATCCAGTGCCGACATCAGCGTTTCTGGGAAACTCACAACTTCAGTGTCGCACAAAACGACACGCAAATATTTTTTACATCAATGTCTGTCTTTTGGAGTGTGTTAAATATTGATCACATTTTAATTCACATGAATATTTCACATCCATGTAACAGAAGAAACCATAAAATGCAGATTTAGCAGGTTAACACGTTTCCATGGAGACAGTTTGAAGTCAATTCATCCCAAAGACAGAGTTTGATTTGTGTGAAGTAACTCGAATAACATCAACTGACAACGACTTCCTTCAAAAACACGACATAATAAGATCAAAGACTTACTGGGAGTGTTAACTTTTATGTCTAAATGATGCTATAAAAATGTTGGGTCGCTGTGTGGACAAGCGGCGGCTCGTTACATTTATCAGGACGTGAAAATCTGAGACATAATGTCCACTGTGATGTCTCAGAGACATTTCCAATCAATTTTACAGATACGAACATCATTAAATCAGACGTGTGCCAGGAAAACTAAATTAACAAAATGGTCGCAGTAGAAGTAAAAACACAGATTTCTAGGAATTCCTGCAAAACTCCCATCATTGGAGGTCAGTGAGCAGGATCAAAGGTCACCATTCAAAAATCAAAGGTCAGTGAGCAGATCAAAAGGTTAACATTTAGGATCAAAGGTGAGTGAGCATGATCAAAGGTCTGTGACCAGGATCAAAAGGTGAGCATTTAGGGTCAAAGTACAGTGATCAGGATCATAGGTCAGTGATCTGGGTCAAAGCAACCATTGGAGATTCCATGATTATCTATCTGTAGCTGTACGATGCTTCAAATACCAATAATCAGCATCTGATGGAAAAGCACTAGATGGGTTTTGGAGTGGGTACTATGGGGCCTGGGCAGAGGCATTCACTCAAATCAATGTCCTACTAGTGATAAAAAAAAGACCCTGGACTATATTCCAACACTACAGTGAGTATCTGCAGTGCTTCTTGACAGTTTATGTTGGTTTTGGTTGATTGGGGTGCTCTGTGGGACGTCCTCAATACTCACAGGATTCCCAGTGACACCTATCTTGTGTTTTTAGTCTGTCCTACTATGTGTGGACTACAGTCTCAGGCAAACCTTCGACCTGGGATTACAAAGTAGACAGAGTTGAATGAGTTGCTGGACATCATACCCAGTGTCCACAGAGGTACTCTGACTGCTACGCAGAGACGAGGCAGGGATGAGCAGAGTCTCAGACGTCTTCCCAATGAATTCTGGCATTCCTCAGGGGTGTAGTCTGGCTCCCAAGGGCTGGGTGTTGGATTGGGTCTTTGAGTCCAGCGGCTTCAGTCCCTGTGCTGGTAAGGAAGGCTTTACTGACCTTGGTTTGGTAGATGGTGTGACCTTGGTGGACTCGGTGGACACACTGACTGCAGCATTTCAAAAGATGAGAAATGAATCAGTGTCTGGGTTTGTGACTGTCAGCAGACATTCATCCCCACATGCAGAGCAGGGATGGAAGTCCAACACCATCACCTGTGGGTCCGGCCTGTGGTTCTCTTCACATGAAGATGATGTCTGGCAGTCTCTTTGATGTGTCTGTCTGTGGGTTACCCACAAGACGCTCAAGTGTACTGAGACTTCAGGGACCCTCTGCATGTGCTGCTGTCAGGAGTCTGCTACCATGACGACGTCAGCCAAATCGACACATGGAGATGCAGAGGGCGGTCGGAGGACCCGGTCCTTTAGACATGCAGTCATCACCTTAGGTCACTGGTTAGAGTCCAAGTTGCACAACCAGACAGTAAGCACCAGGACCCTAAAGACCTGGATGTTTGTTCTCCTTCAGTGAACGTCCAACATGTTCACCACACAGAGACACTTCTGACGGACAAGTCCAGGAAGTCAGTGAAAGCCCGGATCTTAGTCTGGATCCAGGACCATCACAAACCCAGACAGTGACTCCTCACTCAGCTTCTCCTCAATCAGGTTTTCTGATTCAACAAAGATCACAGCATCATCATCTGTGAGTTCAATGTCACCAAGCCTTTCCTCGCCAACAACAGCACCCAAGTCACTGATTTCCACAACCCAAACCACCGTCCAGTCCAACACCCAGTCAGGCAGCCAGGCTTCCGTCAGTCTGCCCCCCTGGGCAGCTGTGGCCTCACAAGTAGTTCACCACCACCACCACCACCACCACCACCACCACCGTGTGAATGTGCAAGTGAATGAATAATAATGTAACTTGTAAGCACACTGATAATAATGCGCTTTGTAAATCCAAGTCATTATTATTATTATCATCATTATTATTTATTTGACCAAAAACCAACACAGGCTACATAGAAGCACTGCTGCCAAACACTAACAACATCCACAAGGATATGAAACATTTTCCAATTAACTGAATACTGCTAAAATTCAGCACACTGAAAAAATCCATTTTAATCTGGAATAAATATTGCTACATTATGGAAAAAGAGGCATTAGGAGATCCAAGTTTTGATTTAAAATGTGTAAAATGGGAATGTTTTGTGAGTCCAATAAACTTCACACGGTCATGAGTTTCCTTCTCATGTTTTCATGTTTCTGGAAAACTTTAATAATAAGATAAAAATGACTGACTTTCTTTAAATGAACATGATGTTGAGTATTTAAACACTCTGGTTTTCTGTTTTTGTTTGACGTGCTGTTGCCTGGCAGCATTTTGTGAGGCCGGATGCTGCTGATGTCATCACAGCATTCTGGACGTTCCTGCTGGGGGCGTGTCAGCAGAAACTCACCTTGAGCTTCTTGTTGAGTTTGCAGCAGTATCGGTAGAGCATGGCCAAGTTCAGCGGCCCAAAATCTGCATAGAAACTGAAACAGGCACAGAACATCAGCGTCAACGATGACATAACAGCCGGCCGCGGCATCTCAAAAATGATCAAACATCAGGTTTGATAAACTGATGACATAATTTCTGAGCCCATTTTCTCTGTTTGTCTTTGTCTCATTGAGGACTGATCCGGGCCTCAGGCTCTGAGCCATCAACATGCTAAGCTAGGACTGCGCCTGCTGACAGCTAGCACAGCTACGAGTCAGATTAATTAACTACGTTTAAAAGTATCCAAGATGGTCGTCAGTGTCAGGTTTGACCTCGCCTAGACATACAAGAAATAACTCAGACAGAGAGTTGAGATGTCTTTAGTGAGCTTTGCAAAGGAGAGAAACAGCAGAGGCTGACAGCTTCGTGCAGTTTCTCTAACTGTGTCATCCTGGCGAGGCCCTTTTATTGTGTAAAGAAAACAAAAGATAAGAGTGGCTACAAGAGTCCATGGTTGCAACATGTGCTATTAGTCATGTGCAGGTACATTTGCAAAGGTACAGAGTGAGCGATTTTGTTGAAGCTTGCTAAAAAACTATAAACAGACTGCAGCTGTGAATATCTGACAGAAACAGTTTGCAGATTTTAAGATACAGAAAGAACAATTTAAAATGAGCAGACGTAATAGATGATAATAAATGATAAACATGTTTTTACAGTATAATTTATCTAACAGTCAGTACAGCGGATAAGTTATTACAACGAACTAACGTAACCACCGCTGGTGACCTGAGGGAAAGATGAATGCAGCGTGAGGTCAGCAGTGTGAACACACCTTTCGTAGACAAACTCGTCATCGGTGCAGAAGTAGTGAGTGTTTGCCGTACTTTTGGGTTTGCTGCGTAATGTGGCAAAGTACAGACGCTCTGCAAGAGAGACAGAGAATGTTAATCAAATTGTAACTAAAGATCAGTTTCACACTGCACTGAAGCTGAACTCAGACCAGGGCAGTTATGTATTGTGACCATCTGGTGGCGCTAATAATCAACTCCACCATGGATGCTCTCTTCAATTTCAGCTCGACTCAGGCTCTCACGGATTCAGAACTGTTTGAGGAGTGGGTCTGGCAAACTACTGGCTGAACCTCTAAAAATGATTTTTAAGGAGAAGCTGTTCCAGAGGAACCTCAGGGATCACCTGCCCTCAAATGATCATCTTCATTATAATTATTATAATAATTGATCAACGTATTGATTTATTCTGCCTAACAGAAACCTGGTTACAGCAGGATGAATATGTTAGTTTAAATGAGTCAACACCCCCGAGTCACACTAACTGTCAGAATGCTCGTAGCACGGGCCGTGGCAGAGGATTAGCAGCAATCTTCCATTCCAGCTTATTAATTAATCAAAAACCTAGACTGAGCTTTAATTCATTTGAAAGCTTGTCTCTTAGTCTTGTCCATCCAAATTGGAAGTCCCAAAAACCAGTTTTATTTGTTATTATCTATCATCCACCTGGTCGTTACTGTGAGTTTCTCTGTGAATTTTCAGACCTTTTGTCTGACTTAGTGCTTAGCTCAGATAAGATAATTATAGTGGGCGATTTTAATATCCACACAGATGCTGAGAATGACAGCCTCAACACTGCATTTAATCTATTATTAGACTCTATCGGCTTTGCTCAAAAAGTAAATGAGTCCACCCACCACTTTAATCATATCTTAGATCTTGTTCTGACTTATGGTATGGAAATAGAAGACTTAACAGTATTCCCTGAAAACTCCCTTCTGTCTGATCATTTTTTAATAACATTTACATTTACCCTGATGGACTACCCTGCAGTGGGGAATAAGTTTCATTACACTAGAAGTCTTTCAGAAAGCGCTGTAACTAGGTTTAAGGATATGATTCCTTCGTTATGTTCTCTAATGTCATATACCAACACAGAGCAGAGTAGCTACCTAAATTCTGTAAGGGAGTTAGAGTATCTCGTCAATAGTTTTACATCCTCTTTGAAGACAACTTTGGATGCTGTAGCTCCTCTGAAAAAGAGAGCTTTAAATCAGAAGTGTCTGACTCCGTGGTATAACTCACAAACTCGTAGCTTAAAGCAGATAACCCGTAAGTTGGAGAGGAAATGGCGTCTCACTAATTTAGAAGATCTTCACTTAGCCTGGAAAAAGAGTTTGTTGCTCTATAAAAAAAGCCCTCCGTAAAGCTAGGACATCTTTCTACTCATCACTAATTGAAGAAAATAAGAATAACCTCAGGTTTCTTTTCAGCACTGTAGCCAGGCTGACAAAGAGTCAGAGCTCTATTGAGCTGAGTATTCCATTAACTTTAACTAGTAATGACTTCATGACTTTCTTTGCTAACAAAATTTTGACTATTAGAGAAAAAATTACTCATAACCATCCCAAAGATGTATCGTTATCTTTGGCTGCTTTCAGTGATGCCGGTATTTGGTTAGACTCTTTCTCTCCGGTTGTTCTGTCTGAGTTATTTTCATTGGTTGCTTCGTCCAAACCATCGGCATGTTTATTGGACCCCATTCCTGCCAGGCTGCTCAAGGAAGTCCTACCATTATTTAATGCTTCAATCTTAATATGATCAATCTATCTTTGTTAGTTGGTTATGTACCACAGGCCTTTAAGGTGTCAGTAATTAAACCATTACTTAAAAAGCCATCACTTGACCCAGCTATCTTAGCTAATTATAGGCCAATTTCCAACCTTCCTTTTCTCTCAAAGATTCTTGAGAGGGTAGTTGTAAAACAGCTAACTGATCACCTGCAGAGGAATGGTCTATTTGAAGAGTTTCAGTCAGGTTTAGAATTCATCATAGTACAGAAACAGCATTAGTGAAGGTTACAAATGATCTTCTTATGGCTTCGGACAGTGGACTTATCTCTGTGCTTGTTCTGTTGGACCTCAGTGCTGCTTTTGATACTGTTGACCATAAAATTTTATTACAGAGATTAGAGCATGTCATAGGTATTAAAGGCACTGCGCTGCGGTGGTTTGAATCATATTTGTCTAATAGATTACAGTTTGTTCATGTAAATGGGGAATCTTCTTCACAGACTAAAGTTAATTATGGAGTTCCACAAGGTTCTGTGCTAGGACCAATTTTATTCACTTTATACATGCTTCCCTTAGGCAGTATTATTAGACGGTATTGCTTAAATTTTCATTGTTACGCAGATGATACCCAGCTTTATCTATCCATGAAGCCAGAGGATACACACCAATTAGCTAAACTGCAGGATTGTCTTACAGACATAAAGACATGGATGACCTCTAATTTCCTGCTTTTAAACTCAGATAAAACTGAAGTTATTGTACTTGGCCCCACAAATCTTAGAAGCATGGTGTCTAACCAGATCGTTACTCTGGATGGCATTTCCCTGATCTCTAGTAATACTGTGAGAAATCTTGGAGTCATTTTTGATCAGGATATGTCATTCAAAGCGCATATTAAACAAATATGTAGGACTGCCTTTTTGCATTTACGCAATATCTCTAAAATCAGAAAGGTCTTGTCTCAGAGTGATGCTGAAAAACTAATTCATGCATTTATTTCCTCTAGGCTGGACTATTGTAATTCATTATTATCAGGTTGTCCTAAAAGTTCCCTAAAAAAACCTTCAGTTGGTTCAGAATGCTGCAGCTAGAGTACTGACGGGGACTAGCAGGAGAGAGCATATCTCACCCGTGTTGGCCTCTCTTCATTGGCTTCCTGTTAATTCTAGAATAGAATTTAAAATTCTTCTTCTTACTTATAAGGTTTTGAATAATCAGGTCCCATCTTATCTTAGGGACCTCATGGTACCATATTACCCCATTAGAGCGCTTCGCTCTCAGACTGCGGGCTTACTTGTAGTTCCTAGGGTTTGTAAGAGTAGAATGGGAGGCAGAGCCTTCAGCTTTCTGGCTCCTCTCCTGTGGAACCAGCTCCCAATTCAGATCAGGGAGACAGATACCCTCTCTACTTTTAAGATTAGGCTTAAAACTTTCCTTTTCGCTAAGGCTTATAGTTAGGGCTGGATCGGGTGACCCTGGACCATCCCTTGGTTATGCTGCTTTAGACGTAGATTGTGGGGGGGTTCCCATGATGCACTGTTTCTTTCTCTTTTTGCTCTGTATGCATCACTCTGCATTTAATCATTAGTGATCGATCTCTGCCCCCCTTCACGGCATGTCTTTTTCCTGGTTTTTTCCCTCAGCCCCAACCAGTCTCAGCAGAAGACTGCCCCTCCCTGAGCCTGGTTCTGCTGGAGGTTTCTTCCTGTTAAAAGGGAGTTTTTCCTTCCCACTGTTGCCAAGTGCTTGCTCATAGGGGGTCGTTTTGACCGTTGGGGTTTTTCATAATTATTGTATGGCCTTGCCTTACAATATGGAGCGCCTTGGGGCAACTGTTTGTTGTGATTTGGCGCTATATAAGAAAAAAGTTGATTGATTGATTGATGAATTCTAAAACCTGACTGAAACTCTTCAAATAGACCATTCCTCTGCAGATGATCAGTTAGCTGTTTTACAACTACCCTTTCAAGAATTTCTGAGAGAAAAGGAAGGTTGGAGATTGGCCTATAATTAGCTAAGATAGCTGGGTCAAGTGATGGCTTTTTAAGTAATGGTTTAATTACTGCCACCTTAAAAGCCTGTGGTACATAGCCAACTAACAAAGATAGATTGATCATATTTAAGATTGAAGCATTAAATAATGGTAGGGCTTCCTTGAGCAGCCTGGTAGGAATGGGGTCTAATAAACATGTTGATGGTTTGGATGAAGTAACTAATGAAAATAACAGAAAAGACAGAACAATCGGAGAGAAAGAGTCTAACCAAATACCGGCATCACTGAAAGCAGCCAAAGATAACGATACGTCTTTGGGATGGTTATGAGTAATTTTTTCTCTAATAGTTAAAATTTTGTTAGCAAAGAAAGTCATGAAGTCATTACTAGTTAAAGTTAATGGAATACTCAGCTCAATAGAGCTCTGACTCTTTGTCAGCCTGGCTACAGTGCTGAAAAGAAACCTGGGGTTGTTCTTATTTTCTTCAATTAGTGATGAGTAGAAAGATGTCCTAGCTTTACGGAGGGCTTTTTTATAGAGCAACAGACTCTTTTTCCAGGCTAAGTGAAGATCTTCTAAATTAGTGAGACACCATTTCCTCTCCAACTTACGGGTTATCTGCTTTAAGCTACGAGTTTGTGAGTTATACCACGGAGTCAGACACTTCTGATTTAAAGCTCTCTTTTTCAGAGGAGCTACAGCATCCAAGTTGTCTTCAATGAGGATGTAAAACTATTGACGAGATACTCTATCTCCCTTACAGAGTTTAGGTAGCTACTCTGCACTGTGTTGGTATATGGCATTAGAGAACATAAAGAAGGAATCATATCCTTAAACCTAGTTACAGCGCTTTCTGAAAGACTTCTAGTGTAATGAAACTTATTCCCCACTGCTGGGTAGTCCATCAGAGTAAATGTAAATGTTATTAAGAAATGATCAGACAGAAGGGAGTTTTCAGGGAATACTGTTAAGTCTTCTATTTCCATACCATAAGTCAGAACAAGATCTAAGATATGATTAAAGTGGTGGGTGGACTCATTTACTTTTTGAGCAAAGCCAATAGAGTCTAATAATAGATTAAATGCAGTGTTGAGGCTGTCATTCTCAGCATCTGTGTGGATGTTAAAATCGCCCACTATAATTATCTTATCTGAGCTAAGCACTAAGTCAGACAAAAGGTCTGAAAATTCACAGAGAAACTCACAGTAACGACCAGGTGGACGATAGATAATAACAAATAAAACTGGTTTTTGGGACTTCCAATTTGGATGGACAAGACTAAGAGACAAGCTTTCAAATGAATTAAAGCTCTGTCTGGGTTTTGGATTAATTAATAAGCTGGAATGGAAGATTGCTGCTAATCCGCCCCGGCCCGTGCTACGAGCATTCTGACAGTTAGTGTGACTCGGGGGTGTTGACTCATTTAAACTAACATATTCATCCTGCTGTAACCAGGTTTCTGTTAGGCAGAATAAATCAATATGTTGATCAATTATTATATCATTTACCAACAGGGACTTAGAAGAGAGAGACCTAATGTTTAATAGACCACATTTAACTGTTTGTCTGTGGTGCAGTTGAAGGTGCTATATTATTTTTTCTTTTTGAATTTTTATGCTTAAATAGATTTTTGCTGGTTATTGGTAGTCTGGGAGCAGGCACCGTCTCTACAGGGATGGGGTAATGAGGGGATGGCAGGGGGAGAGAAGCTGCAGAGAGGTGTGTAAGACTACAACTCTGCTTCCTGGTCCCAACCCTGGATAGTCACGGTTTGGAGGATTTAAGAAAATTGGCCAGATTTCTAGAAATGAGAGCTGCTCCATCCAAAGTGGGATGGATGCCGTCTCTCCTAACAAGACCAGGTTTTCCCCAGAAGCTTTGCCAATTATCTATGAAGCCCACCTCATTTTTTGGACACCACTCAGACAGCCAGCAATTCAAGGAGAACATGCGGCTAAACATGTCACTCCCGGTCCGATTGGGGAGGGGCCCAGAGAAAACTACAGAGTCCGACATTGTTTTTGCAAAGTTACACACCGATTTAATGTTAATTTTAGTGACCTCCGATTGGCGTAACCGGGTGTCATTACTGCCGACGTGAATTACAATCTTACCAAATTTACGCTTAGCCTTAGCCAGCAGTTTCAAATTTCCTTCAATGTCGCCTGCTCTGGCCCCCGGAAGACAATTGACTATGGTTGCTGGTGTCGCTAACTTCACATTTCTCAAAACAGAGTCGCCAATAACCAGAGTTTGATCCTCGGCGGGTGTGTCGTCGAGTGGGGAAAAACGGTTAGAGATGTGAACGGGTTGGCGGTGTACACGGGGCTTCTGTTTAGGGCTACGCTTCCTCCTCACAGTCACCCAGTCGGCCTGCTTTCCCGGCTGCTCGGGATCTGCCAGGGGGTAACTAACGGCAGCTAAGCTACCTTGGTCCGCACCGACTACAGGGGCCTGGCTAGCTGTAGAATTTTCCACGGTGCGGAGCCGAGTCTCCAATTCGCCCAGCCTGGCCTCCAAAGCTACGAATAAGCTACACTTATTACAAGTACCATTACTGCTAAAGGAGGCCGAGGAATAACTAAACATTTCACACCCAGAGCAGAAAAGTGCGGGAGAGACAGGAGAAGCCGCCATGCTAAATCGGCTAAGAGCTAGTAGCTACGCTAAGCTAGCGGATTCCTAAAAACACGCAAAGTGAATAATGTGTAAATAATTTAGAGGTGATTCAGCAGAAGGAGTGCTTTAGTTAAGGCACGTAAAGATTACACTGGGAAACAAATCGTAATCTAGATAACTAGATTACTAGCCATCCGTTTAGAAATGAAATGGTCGTTTCTGCCGTGATCGCCATTGTGGGCCATCCTTAAAGCTGTAGTAACACTCCTTAATCTCTGTGAAGCCCAAAAAATTTTCACCAAAAGCCAAATGAATTTTCCGAATGGTTTCCAGCTGCCTGTCTCTAACAGTTTCTCATTCTGCCTGTCTCTAAAACTTCTGATGGAACAAAGCCCAAATCATTCCGCCATTTCCCTGACAATAAAAATCTGACGAGGGGGGTGGACCAGTACTCACTCAAAGCATGCCCACAGGCGAACGACGCAACCGACAGGCATGAAAAAACTCACGCATGTGCACGAAGGTTTAAGCTTGGCTGACGTAAAAACATATGAATCAAATCCATATATTTTTTTGCATAAAATAAAAAAGTCTGTTACTTTTCTAACAGACCTCATATGACGTTAACACTGACATGGCAGGGAGGGAGAATAGATTAAGACTGTTATTGTAGACTATTGCTTATGGAATGTTTGTTGCATCAATGCCAAACCAGTTCACAGTTATAGCCAGTGTGAGATATTGGAGGGTGAAGGGAGTTGAGAAGTGCAGTGTTCATTTCGGAGTCTGATGGCCTGGGGGTAGAGGCTGTTTGCCATCCTGCTGGTCCTGGCGGGAAGTGACCTGTACCTCTAGCCAGAGGGCAGCAGGTGGAACAGGTTGTGTGCTGGGTGAAAGCGGTCTCTGATATTATGAGTCCGGCAGAGGCAGTGGGAGATGTACACAGTGGAGATTGCTGGGAGGTCTGAGCCAATGATTTTTCCTGCTGTCTTCACCACCCTCTGGATCACCTGCTTCTCTGCCTAAAATCATTAATAAATAAAAACAATATCGGCCCTATGAATGATCCCTGAGGGACTCCATTGGTAACCTGCATCCAAGTGGACCTAACTCTGTTCATACAGACCCGCTGCCCTCTGTCACTTAGAAAATCTTCTATCCAACTGCTGACTACCCCCCCCCCCAATACCATACTTCCATAATTTATATATCAGTCTGGCACAGAATCAAATGCTTCGTCATACAGCTTTGTCCATTCTTCTAAAGTAACAAGCAAATTTGTGAGGCAAAATCTGCCCTTTTGAAAACCAGGTTGTTCATTTGAAAGTGCTTTTTCCAAGAGAAATCACAAGTTTGTCCCTAACCTTCGAGGTCTGTAATAATACTGCAGTACATTCTGACACACACACACACAGCTAGTTAATCCAGGGTTACTTGAGTGCCCTCCATTAGACCAAAACCCACAATTGTCATTTTTGAGTAGCTTCAAGATTGTTGTTTTTTCCATTGTTCATCTTTATGCTTATTCTTAGTGCATCTACTTTCTTTCAGTATAGCTCTGTCACTTTTGTTCCCTTGCTTATAATTTATTTATTGACTAATTTGTTTATGCCACACTACTTTTGGGTGGATAGGTGGGGTACCTTATTACTATAACTACACTTTGCTGTCATTATTATGCTTTGCTGGGGTGGGGGTTCTTTCTTTCCTTCTCTTTTTTTGTGGGGGAGAAAATTGTCTTTGCATAACTAAACTTTACCGTCTGTATTACTGCAGATATTTTTTCTTTTAAAAAAAAACCTTTGAAAGAAAGAAAATTCCAGCGAGCGGCACTGGCACGCCACAAGGACACGAGCAGTCCAAAGTTACAATGTTCATACTTCTGGGGGGAATATGATTTCAGATGGTATATTTCACCACACATATAAAATGTCATTCACAGACTTTAAAAACTGTTTTCTACATGCCATAAAATGTCTCACTGGAGGTCACACACAGTTTCGGGAAATGAAAACAATATTCCACATTCAACATAAAAAAAATGTGTAGGAGCTGGTTCAAGTCATTTCCTTCATATGGCTGTTAAAAAACGGCAAAATGGCATTTTACGTACACACACACACACACACACACACACACACACACACACACACACACACACACACACACACACACACACACACACACCACTCCTGATAGTGGAAACCTTAAATTTTGCACCTTTTCTATTCAGAACTAGAGCACATTAATTTAAGCCTTGATACGCCTTTCCACTGGGTATTTAATATATTTTAAAGTTACTTTTTAAAAACCCTTTCATATATTTTAACATTGATTTTTACCTTTAATAAGCTCGGCGGCTCCCACAAGCTCCGCCTCTTCCGCCACCCTGATCAGGGCAGACAGGACGGATGACGTCATTTGCAAACTTTTCCGAAGCTAACTCTGTTAGCCTTTAGCTGCTCGTTAGCGTCCAGGCGAACACAGTGTTTCAAAGTTAACAATACGTTAATTCATCCGTCTTCAGCGACATTTTTGCTCACAGCCGTCATCCTTAACGCCGCCTCAGCGTCTTATTTGTAACATTTTCCCCTCCATGTAAACTTACAGAGCTGCACACGAGCAGGTTTAAAGTTCAGCGGCTCGAGCGATCTGAGAAAAAAAAAAAAACAAAAAAAAAAAACAGAGACCGATCCCTCCATAGCAGTCCGACACGCCCCGCAGTAACCGCAACCAATCAGCAAACAGAACACACAGTGATGCTTTCAAAGCCGCTCTGAAATCTCATCTTCAGGTTCAGGCGCGTTTTTTGGAGAAGAAAGAGAGAAAAACAAAAAACCTCCTAAAAAAGAAAGAGAGAAAACAAAAAAAACTCCTAAAACTGTACTTAAGTACGGATTTTAGGGATTTACCCGATTTTAGCTACAGGTCAGTGTAACATTACAGTCAAAGAATTCTTGTCAAATGTCCATGATTGATTGATTGAGTCTATTCAGTAAAATAATGTACAACGTACATACGTATGTAATGGCACATTAAAATACAGGGATAACACAAGAAAGTGAAAAACACTTGTCATCCGGTAAATCTTCCATTTTAGAACATTTTGGATTTAGGCAGTTTGGTGCACCTGAGCCAATTCTTCATATAATGTGGCTCCAGTGTAAAACTTGTGACAAATCAACAGGCAGGTCCACCTCAGATCTGCCTGGTGATTTGTTGTTTGAGCAGGACCCAAAGATCCTCCGCAGAGACCAGGGACCAAAGACATCCAGTCCTCATCTCAGGTCACTGGTTAGAGTCCAAATCTGACAACCAAACAGTAAGACAGGAAGCACCAGGACCCTCAACACTTGGACCTTCATTCTCCTGCAATGACATCAGCATCATACACCTTTGACCTCTTGACCCCATAAGAGCTTCCCAGAGAAATGAACGTCCCTCCTGAGATCAGTGCACGTCTCAATGACTTCAGCACTTTCACCACACGCACTTCCAAGTTTGCCGACTGTCACGTCGGCTGCGCTCTGTGTTTGCACGCTGCCTCGCCTTCACACAGCTCTCTGGTCTTCTTGTCCTGTTTAACAAATGCAGTCTTCAGTGAAACCTGAGACTAAAGCCAAGAGTCCACACAGAGAGTCGTTTCATGCTTCATCACACACCTGGCTCACAGCACCTGTCACTTCCAATATTTTCGCTCTTCTCTGTATTTACATACAATCAAACAAAAGAAGATTTTCTAAATTACCATCTCAAATGTTCTCATCTTGAAGGCAAACACCTTGCGGCAGAAACTAATGAAACACTGTCACAGTCCTTTTGGATGGGACTCTGGTCCTCTGCATCTGATAGAACCACAACTACAAATTCATCAGGTGGTTCCTTTCAGTCCTCCTGTCGATTCTGGAGCATTTGAGTCTGCTGACAGACGTCCTGAACTCAACAATGAAGATGCACAGAGGTCTTACCTGCAATCAGTGAGATCCACACACAGTTTGCTGCAGGTTCTGATCGCGACCCAGGTCCCAGCCCCAGAGCAGCATTTTGAAGGACCCGGGGCTCATCCTGGTGCATCCTCCAGGCCCCTGTGTCTGACATCTTGCAGGGCAGCGAGCAGTGTGCCGGCAGACTCTGAGGCGAGCGGCGCTGCGGGGGGTCTCAGGTGACCCGGCTCAGGTTTCTTCTTCCACTGGGGACTCAGGTGTGAGTTTACAGCCGTCTCAGATTTCACACTTCCTGTTGTCCCTCGTGCAGACTGAACGCAGTCACCTGCTCAGGTGTGTTCACGTCAACACAACACCACGCTGATGTCATGGAAACAAGACTGAGAACACCACCTGGAGAAAGTCTCAGAGAGAGACGGACCTCTGACCTCAATACCAACGTCCAATCACAGGAGCTCACAGGTGACAGACGAGGATGACTGAGACCCAGAGGTCAGATCAGGTCAGACTCCTTTATCGGCTCATTTTTGTGTTGGTCTGTAAAAACAAAAGCCTGGAAAGTTAAAAACACTGAGTGCAACATTTGAAGCAAGAACTAAATGACAATAAAAGGTTATTGTTTAAAATCTCCGTGATGAGAATGTGCATCAGGGTTCTGGTTTGAGACCAAAGCGTTTCTCAGGCGCGTCTGTGATCATTTTTATGGTGTCTCCTCTCTCTTACCAAACCACAAGTCCAAGGACACGTTCCATGGTGCCATGGCAGACGCTTCACCTTCTTCAGCCAGCAGCGGTGCAGACGCATTCTTCCTGGAGGTCATGACATCAGTCACGCGAACCCTCCAGGAACAGACCTGAAGGTACCAAATCCAGGGGACTTGATCCTGTTCTGATGAAGAGTTCCAGAAAACACTGTGAAGCAATTTCTGATTGTGTCTGCAACGAGACTTTGCGTCAAATGACCAGTGACTGAGGGAGACGAGGATCAAAGACATCATCAGCGCTGACATCCTGGTTAGGATCCGGCACGCCAGTGACCCGTGGTGACCCGTGATGAACACAGGTTACAGGGCCTCTCACATTTCACAAAATTGACATTTACTTTCTACTGAAACCCAAACATTATAATGTCACTTCATTTTAGAAACATCTTATAGAACATATTCATCTTTGGGGGGGGGGGGGGTCCATCATGAATATTTATTTTCCTTTTAACGCCATCTGTAGGTGGGTGCACGTCTGCATGAGCTTTTGAAAAGACAGGAAGTTACCTTTAACTGCAGGTGACATGCTTGTAGTGGCTCCTGCTGCCTTGTGTTTGTGACTCCTCCCACTCACTCCCCTCAGGATGTGAACTCATGACCCCCATCATGGGAGGGGCTCTTTAACCAGAAGGCTAGAACCCGGGCTCTGTCTCTGACCTTGGGAACACAGTATTTTTTGTCTGTCGGGGGAGTGAGGCCAGATGACTGCCAGATGCACAGCGCCTCCTGCTGGCCTCCATCACACGTGTACACGCTGATGTCCGTCAGATGTCTGTAAATCATTTCAGAGGTGTCATCAGGTTACAAAAGGGGGGGAGAACAAGATGGCGGAGTGAGCAGTGGGGAAAATTGCAGGTCTGACAGAAAAGTTGATTGAAACGCCCAGAACACTAGATTCTGAAAAGACGGCTACTCCTGGTGAGACTTTAAGAGAAGTTGGAACATATAACCCATCAATTTTTGGTGAAACTTGAAAGTGAAACGTGAAAAAACTTAATACGGAAAAATGGCTAACTCAAAGCTAGCGGTTAGCATCCCCGACCACGATTACGACCTAGTGGCTCTGCAAGAAGCATGTGGAGAGGAGGGTTTAGAAGAGATGGAGTTAGCGGCAACAGAAGACAAGAATGCCCACACTCCATTACAAAGCCCCAATCCCAAGAAACAGAAAAAAAGAAGAGATGAAGAAAGTGAGATGGGCATCTTCAGCATCCTCGAGGCTATCAAAGATCTATCAAAATGGACGGATGACAGATGGGATATGCTCCAAAATAAGTTTGAGACTATTGAACTGCGCATACAAACCAATGAAAAAGCTACCAAAGAGAACAAAGAGGATGTGGAACAAATAAACGCACGGGTACAACTGCTGAGAAAAGAAAATAGAGATTTGAGGGTGAAGTGCCTGGAGAGCGCCCGGTACTGGAGGCGCTGGGATCTTAGACTTACGGGGCTGCCAGAGAAGGAAAACGAAAATACACGAGAAATCGTGATAGGCATCCTCACACGTGTGATTCCGTGTGTCCGTGGACAAACTACGGGAAACAGTAGATACCGTGCACCGATTGGGACGGAAGAATGATGCAGCCACAAACAAACCACCACGTGCGATCATCATCCAGTTCAGCACGAGGATGACGAGGGATGAGATCTAGAGAAGAACAAAGGAGGCTAGAGTACGCAAAGAAATGAACATCAGATTCAAGGAGGACTTTTCAAGAGAGGATCAAGAGGCGAGGGCAAAGCTGCGGCCAGCAGTGGAGGAGGCACGACACCGCGGAAAAAGAGCCTTCTTAAAGGACGGGTATGCTGTTATTGATGGGAAAAGAGTTGAGCCATGAAAACTGGTTAAATATGAGTTAGTTATTGTTTTTATCACTTTAATGGTACTCAGGGTTAGACAATACCAAGGTTACGTTCCATTTTCTAATAAAAAATGAAAACTAAAGGGTTGCTGTCTTTAAAAAAAAAAAAGTTCTAGGACAAAATGCTCATTCCTGCTTATCTTATTATCCTTTATTCCTTTAGTGCATTCAAGGTATATAAAAAGTTAAGCTTGTTATGTCTGTTCATTTGAGTTCATTAAATGTTCGAGGTATTAAAAATATTGTTAAACGCAAGGCCATATTTTTATTTTGTAAGGAGATTAAAGCCAATATTATATTGCTACAAGAAACGCATTCTAGCAAAGATGATGAAAAATTTTGGAAGCAACAGTGGGGAGACATTGTCTTATATGCACATGGTTCCTCTCACTCTGCAGGAGTGATGATTTTATTTTACAAGTTTACTGGGTCGATAATTAAGTACAAGAGAGATGAAGATGGACACTGGTTAATGGTGGTGCTTGAGGTATTTGACACAAGGTTTGTTTTAATTAATATCTACAGTTATAACAACAAGTCCACGAACAATAATATGATTTTGAAATTGACTGAATTACTGAATGTATGGAGAATTACTTATGGTACAGACAGTGTAATAACAGGGGGTGACTTTAACATAGCTCCTCCCTCCTGGCTTGATAGGAAACCTCCAAGGGGAGCACAACCAAACTATAGTGGCATTATATCTTCCTTTTGTTATTTAATTTGGTTGACTATTGGAGAATGTCAAACCCTGATACAGAACGTTATACGTGGATTAGCCCAGCTGACCCAAACGTATGCTCAAGACTTGATTATTGGCTTGTGTCTCAGACTCTCACTGATTACGTTACAAAATGTGATATCCAAATATCACTACTCACTGACCACCGTGCTATTAGGCTATCACTGAAAGCAATGCCCCGAAGTCAGATGGCTAATAATATTTGGAAATTCAATAATTCACCATTGCTGAATGAAATATTTTGCTGTCAGGTGAGAACTACTCTAATTGAAATATAGGCAAACTGGATATGTCAGAATTAAGCAAATGGGAATGGTTTAAATATCAGGTAAAACAGCTAGCTATTGAAACAGGAAAAAAATTGCAAAGGCAAGACAATTTAGGCAAAAAGATTTAGTTGCAAAAATAAATCTACTCTGTCAAAAAACCAAATTTAAATGAGGAAGACAAGGAGCATTTACATTCTTTTCAAAATCAAATGGATGAAATTTATCTAGAAAAGGCAAAGGGAGCTTTTGTAAGATCCAAAGCCAAATGGATTGAACAAGGGGAGAAAAATACAACATACTTCTACAGTCTTGAAAAAAGAAGGCAGTCAAGGAAAACAGTAACAAAATTAAGCAAAAATGGGGAAATCATTCAGGATCCAATTCAAATAAAAGAACAAATAAGGGAATTCTATGGTGAGCTCTACAAGGAAAAATTTCAAAAGGAGAAATGCGATGCCTTCATGAGCATGATAAGGAACAATATTACTAAAGTATCAGATGAAGACAAGCTATCTTTAGAAGAAGATCTAACAATAACAGAACTTGAAAGGGCTCTAAAACAAATGAAAACCGGGAATTCACCGGGGCATAGACGGGCTTACCATGGAGTTCTGTTCTTATTTTTGGCAGGATTTAAAAACTCTCCTTTGCAATGATTACAAACTTTTGGCCCTATTATATGCAAATAGAATCAACTGTTGTGTGTTGGGGGGTGTGGCTGGATGTTTTGGTGTTCTTTTCTTTTCTTTGCTCTTCAGGTGGCATGGAAACTGATTTGTCTGTGGAGAAGGTGCTGGCTGAAGAGTCCTTCACCCTCATCAACATCATGTGTAGCACCTGTGACTGGTGCTCACATGCAACCTTAAAGACTTTCAGCTGAAGCAGATAATTGGATGGCGTTCTGCATTTAAGTCATGTGTGATTCAAGCAGAACTGCCGGGAACTCGACCTTGTGATGTTCGTTTGTGAGACGCTGAGGACCGCGCCTGGGTTTGACACATCGAGCCTGTGAAGCAAGGAAGGGTGAGGACACATGCTGTCAGCACACATCAAAGGTGATTAAGTGTTTGACTAATTGTTGATAGTAACTTGGTGTTTTGTTACACAGTATACTTGAATTGTGATGAGAATTGTGCAGCTTGCTTCTCACTGCTGTGGCGTGCAGGATAAGTGATCCTCCACCTGTTGTGAGAAGCTGCTCATTTGCATAAAGATAAAAAGTACAGACCTGAATGTGTTGCTGATAGCGTGTGTCTTTTGAAAGATATTAGTTGTAACTGCTGACTTACCTCACCTCTTCTTTGCTTCACAGAGAGTCAGTTTGTCGTGTCCACCTGGGGGGTGTTTGTCTGGTGGTAGTGGGTCCAGGAACGCCGGGCTTCTATCCTTTTGGGCGCTTAAGAGCGTGCCAACAGTCACTCCACCAGAAGGACGTTGTTTCAGTTTTGTACACATTATTATGCACAGGTGAAAAATAAATTGTTTCTGTTGTTGGAACCGCTTTCTGGTTATTTTAGCGCTGGGTTCTGTCTGACGCAGGTTCGCTCCTCAATCCGCGTCGACACATAACATCAACAATATTATGCATAAACTGATAGATGAATTTCAGTCGGCCTTTATCAAAGGAAGGCACCTACATAACAATGTTCAACTAATATTGGACCTTTTAGATTACCACGCTGCTACAGACTCAGAAAATTTAATATTATTCATAGATTTTTTTTTTTTTTAAGGCATTTAACTCAGTCAGGCACAATTTTCTTATGGAATCCCTAAAAGTTTTTGGTTTTGAAGAAAGGTTTTGTAAAATAATTCATCTTTTTTATAAGAAAATATATAGCTATGTTAGGGTGGTTCAAAAAAATAAAAGTTGGAAATTCATTACTCTAACCCCTTCATTTTATGATGCTTTGGGAAAAAAGAAAGCCTGTCAAAATTTTTTGTCATACATTAATATTTAGAGGTAGCACATCATAGCTGAAGGCTGTAAATATATCAGTTATCGCTGCCCGAGTGACCATGCAATAGGTTATCCATTATCCAGTATCTAATCACATCACTTATAAAGAGGACAGATGTTAACCACCTGAGTGTAACTAAAGTATAATTTTATATTCAATTTAAAACTATAAATAGGTTTAAATATTCCTCACAAACAACATACTTTCTTCTTCTTCTTCGTCTTTCGGCTGTTCCCGTTAGGGGTCGCCACAGCAGATCAATCGTTTCCATCTCACCGTGTCCTCTGTATCTTCCTCTGTCTCACCAACCACCTGCATGTCCTCTCTCAGCACATCCATAAACCTCCTCTTTGGTCTCCCTCTTCTCCTCCTGCCTGGTGGCTCCATCCTCAGCATCCTTCTCCCTATATACCCTGGGTCCCTCCTCTGCACATGTCCAAACCATCTCAATCTCGCCTCCATGACTTTGTCTCCAAACCGTCCCACCTGAGCTGTCCCTCTGATATGTTCATTCCTAATCTTGTCCATTCTTGTCACTCCCAAAGAGAATCTCAACATCTTCAGCTCTGCCACCTCCAGCTCTGCCTCCTGTCTTTTTGTTAGTGCCACCGTCTCTAAGCCGTCCAACATAGCTGGTCTCACTACTGTCTTGTAATCTTTCTCCTTCACTCTTGCTGATATTCTTCGGTCACAAATCACTCCTGCCACCTTTCTCCACCCAATCCACCCTGCCTGCACTCTCTTCTTCACCTCTCTACCACACTCTCCATTACTTTGAACAGTTGACCCCAAATATTTAAACTCATCTACTTTCACCACTTCTACTCCTTGTAACTGCACTATTCCACTGGGCTCCCTCTCATTCACACACATGTACTCAGTCTTGCTTCTACTGACTTTCATTCCCCTTCTCTCCAAGCATATCTCCACTTCTCCAGACTAGACTCAACTAGCTCTCTACTCTCACTACAGATCACAATGTCATCTGCAAACATCATAGTCCATGGGGACTCCTGTCTGATCTCATCCGTTAACCTGTCCATCACCACTGCAAACAAGAAAGGACTCTGAGCTGATCCTTGGTGTAATCCCACCTCCGCCTTGAATGAGTCTGTCATTCCGACTGCGCATCTCACCGTTGTCACACTATTCTTGTACATGTCCTGCACTACCCTAACATACTTCTCTGCCACTCCAGACTTCCTCATACAATGCCACAACTCTTCTCTTGGCACCCTATCATAAGCTTTTTCTAAGTCCACAAACACACAATGTAACTCTTTCTGTCCTTCTCTGTACTTTTCCAACAGTATTCTCAGAGCAAACATTGCATCTGTAGTGCTCTTTCTCAGCATGAAACCATATTGCTGCTCACAGATCTTCACCTGTTTTCTAAGCCTAGCTTCTACTACTCTTTCCCATAACTTCATGCTGTGGCTGATCAGCTTTATGCCTCTGTAGTTACTGCAGCTCTGCACATCACCCTTGTTCTTGAAAATAGGAATCAGCACACTTAATCTGGTTAGAAACTCTACTGCCATCTCTCCTAGACATTTCCATGCCTCCATTGGAATGTCATCTGGACCAACTGCCTTTCCACTCTTCATCCTCTTCATAGCAGCCCTCACTTCTTCCTTACTAATCTCTTGTACTTCCTGATTTACTCTCACCACATCATCCAGCCTTTTCTCTCGCTCATTTTCTTTATTCATCAGCTCTTCAAAATATTCCCTCCACCTTCTCAGCACACACTCCTCACTTGTCAGCACATTACCATGTGCATCTTTTACCACCCTAACCTGCTGCACATCCTTTCCAGCTCTGTCCCTTTGTCTGGCCAATCGGTACAAGTCTTTTTCTCCTTCCTTACTATTCAACTTCTTGTACAGCTCGCAATATGCCTTTTCCTTTGCTTTTGCCACTTCTCTTCTCGCCCTACGCCGCATCTCCTTGTACTCCTGTCTACTTTCTTCATCTCTCTGACTATCCCAAAACTTTTTCGCCAACCTCTTCTCCTTATGCTTTCCTGGACCTCTTCATTCCACCACCAAGTCTCCTTGTCTTCCTTCCACTGTCCAGATGTCATACCCAGTACTGTCCTAGCTGTCTCCCTCACCACATCTGCAGTACTTTTCCAGTTGTCCAAAATTGCTTCCCCTCCAACTAGTGCTTCTCTCACCTGCTCGCTAAAATTTCACACAACAGTCTTCCTCCTTCAGCTTCCACCATCTGATCCTTTGTTGAGCTCTCACTCTCTTCTTCTTCTTTACCTCTAAAGTCATCCTACAAACAACCATCCTATGCTGTCTAGTGACACTCTCTCTGCTACCACCTTAGTCTGTGATTCTTTAGCTTGCATCTCCTATAAGAATGTAGTCCACCTGTGTGCACCTTCCTGCACTCTTATATGTTACCCTGTGCTCCTCCCTTTTCTTAAAGTAGGTATTCACCACAGCCATTTCCATCCTTTTTGCAAAATCAACTACCATCTGTCCTTCCCCATTCCTATCCTTGATACATATCTACCCATTACTTCCTCATCACCTCTGTTCCCTTCACCAACATGCCCATTGAAGTCTGCTCCTATCACCACTCTTTCATGCTTGGGCACACTCTCCACCACCTCATCTAACACACTCCAGAAATCTTCTTTTCTCCTTCATCTCACATCCTACCTGTGGGGCATATGCACTGATGATATTCATCATCACCCCTCAATTTCCAACTTCACACTCATACACCCTGTCAGACACTCGCTTAACCTCCAACACACTTTTAACATACTCTTCCTTTAAAATGACCCCAACACCATTTCTCTTCCTGTCCTCACCATGGTACAACAACTTGTACCCACCGCCGATGCTCCTGCTCTTACTTCCCTTCCACTTGGTCTCTTGCACCACACAATATGTCTACCTTTCTCCTCTCATCATATCAGCCAGCTCCTCTCCCTTACCAGTCATACTATCAACATTCAAAGTCCCCACTCTCATTTCCACCCTTCTAGTTTTCTTCTTCTCCCGCTGTTCATGGCAACGTTTTCCTCCTCTTCTTCGTCGTCGTCTTCGCCCAGCAGTAGCCCAATTTCCACCGGCACCCTGTTGGGCAATAGCACCGGTGGCGGACGTTGTTAACCCGGGCCGCGACCGATCCGGTATGGGAATTCAATTCTGATTCTGCATTGTTGGGTTGGCTTGTTTTACGCCAGATGCCCTTCCTGACGCAACCCTCCTCATTTATCCGGGCTTGGGACCGGCACTCAGAATGTACTGGCTGCACAAAATGTTATTTTAGGCTACAAACTGAAAATCTTGCTTCAATTCACAGCTTCTTTTCTTTCAGATCTTTGGTGATGGTGAATCTAACATGAGATAAATGTAAAAAGAGACACTTGCTGACTAAACATGCTTAACCATTAACTGGAAACGTCAGTAAAACACGTCAGCTACTAGAAGTAGAACATTTGTATACCTTATTGGTTCCACCGACTGTGACATAAAGGGAAACAAACTGCCCTCAAATGGGCAAATACTCAAGGTATTTATCTTCAGTCACACTGATTTGAAGAAAACTGTCCATGATGCTGCTGTGACCTCTATAGACATGGCAATTCCTTTCTGGGAGAGAGCTAGAATCCCACTGAGGGCAAAGCAGCATCTGATCACCAAGTTAGAAAAGTTGTTCGGAAAATGAAAAACATGGAAGAAGACCAAAAATCGCAATACAGACAAGTAGAAGAAAGATGAAACAGTGTTTTGTGAATGCCGTCACCATAATGAACTCAAAAAAGTGACCACTCCACAAATTAAACCTGAACTGCTTTACTTCTGTTTTATTTGATTTTATTAGATCTTACTGTACATTTTATTTATCTTACTAGGTCTTATTCTATTTCTTCTTTTACTTCCATGTATTTTATGTATCTTATTTTTGTTTTATTCGTGTGTTTGTATGAATGTTTTATGACTGGTTTTTTTTGTCTTTTTTGTGCTGGTGAGCCAAAGACAATTTTCTACATTGGTGGACAATAAAGAATTATTCTATTCTATTCTATTCTATTGGATGACTTGTTTGACATGGCACATCAGGATGTCCTAACAATGATAAAGATTGAAGACTACAAATACATTGTGAAAGCATTTCACTAGATAGTCTCAGTCCATTTACCATGTTTTAGGTGTTCAGTATAATCAAGTCATTATCATGGTAAAGGATATTCTCTTATGTTACACGCTGTATCAGTGGTTCTTGTGCTGATCATACATTTATTTTGAATATCAAGTACTGCAAGGCATAAAGAATATTATTGTTTTGAGCTAGATCAAAATATTTGTGGAAATATATAAAGCATAGACTTATTTAAATTTATCAATAATGAAACAGTATTTGATCAATTATATGAAAAATTACAATGTTTGATTGTTAACAAAATCTTCATGACCCAGTATGTAGGTATTGTAGGAGCATGATACATGTACGAGAAGAACTGCATCTCACAATTCATATTTTAGTGTTTACTATTTTTATGGGATATGAAAAGAATTGATTTTCCAATGTATTGCCATAATCTGTCCTGACATATCAATATTAAACTGACAGAAATAAATGTGGAAATATTTGTTTAATTTCCATACTATATATGACAAGTTATTGCAAGCAAATCTTTAAGGGCTGTGTGCGACCAGTAAATATTTATTAGATTTTTATGAAATTGTACATGATGTGTTTTATGTTAGGTACAACAACATGTAGAGGGTGAGACTTGAAGTTTTTTGAAAAAAAATTTTTTTGACCATTTTTATGGACCACCCTAAGCTATGCTGCATAAGATCCTGGCATCACCCAAGAATTGATGTATCTTGTGGTTATAAGACACGGTTGTCCAATTTCACCACAATTATTCATTCTATGCACACAACTAATGGCTGGTCTTATATTTGAGCGCCTTGGGGCAACTGTTTGTTGTGATTTGGCGCTATACAAGAAAAAGTTGATTGATTGATTGATTGATAGTGAATAACCAAGAGTTAGAGGGTATTAGAGTATTTGACAAAGAATTCAAAATAAGTCAATTTGCTGATGATATGGTTGTTTTTTTAAAGGACAAGTCATCTCTTAAAAAAAACCCTGAACGTTGTATCAAATTTCTCTCAGGCATCAGGCCTTTCTCTTAATCTCAAAAAAATGCGAACTACTGCCACTTTACAACTGCACTGACAGAGACTTAGAGTCTATTCCTGTGATGACTGAAATCAAATATCTGGGCATAAATGTTACTAGAGAGATAAAACAAGAGAATCGAGAAATATTAAGGAAAAAATTGAAGAAATCACTAAAAGCTTAAATCACTGGCTAACCAGGGATCTGACTATATTAGGCAGAAATGTATTATCAAAATCTGAAGGCATCTCAAAACTAGCGTATACAAGCTACTCATTATATATAACCCCACAAAACATTAAAAAAACAAACTCAATAATATATCAATTCATTTGGCATAATAAAACCCATTACATCAAAAAATCTCAATTAGTTAAGAATTACAGTAAAGGAGGTTTAAAAACAATAGGCTTTGAATCCATGATTGGGGTTTTCAGAGTGAACTGGATAAAAGCCTTTTAAACAAACCAGATTCTATATGGTTTCACAATCCTCAAAAAAGATCTTTGATCAAGTAGGAGGTCTGGAATTTCTTTAAAATGTGATTTTGAAATATCTAAGCTGCCTGTAAAGTTATCTGAATATCATAAACAAGTTCTGCACTTTTGGAAGATGGTATTTACACATAATTTCACGCCACATGGCTCCACCTTGTGGAACAATAGAGTAATTACGTCTAACAAGAAAAACATTATTCAGAAATGGTATGAAAAAAAAAATATTTGTCACAGATATTTTAGATATAGATGGTCACTTCTTAGTTTAATCAGAGTTTGAGTCAAAATTTAATATTAAAAAGTTCTAATAGGGAATTTAACAGAGTTTGTAAAGCTATTCCTATTGCTTTATTAAACATGATTCAAAATTATTTAAATTATCATAAAGAACAAACACTGTTACCAAAGATACAACTGAATAATATTTCCCTTAAAGATAAAGATATGAATAATAAAATGATTAATCAAATATTTGAATGTAAACTATTTCACGATTTGGATAGAAGTACAAGAATTTACAATAGAGAGAAAATTACAAACAACTATATGAACTTTTGAAATGGCCAATACCTCCTAAATTAAAGAAATGCTGTTGAAAATTTTGCATGGTTACTACCCAGTTACAAATGTATTGAAAAAAGGTTTGGGTTCGAGGTGGAGCCGTGTGGCTTTTGCTCTCAAGTGGAGGAAATAATTGAACATCTGTTTTTCTCCTGTTCTGAAACAAAATCCTTTGGGAATGACGTTAAAAGGTGGATGCAAATCGAATAGACAAAATACCGCAACTAAATTTGGAACAAATTCTTTATGGTATAGACAAAATGCCAAAAGAGATAACGAGACTCTGTAACATTGTTATAATTATGGGTAAATATCACATACATAAAAGTAAATGGCAATGTAGAAAACCATCCCTTCTGCTGTTTAAAACTGAAATACAGTCATATTTTGCTTCCTTGTCACTTTTAAAAGACTCAAGTAAAGACTCACAAATGCTTTGTGAAAATGTCTCCACATATTTGTTTTGAATGTTAATTATTACAAATATGCAATGAATGTAAATGGATTATGTGAAAAAAAAATGCCTTGTAAATACTGTCCTATGTATTTTTTTAACTTTTGTTTCTACCTTTTATTTGTATGTTACTGAACATTGTTGTGAAATGTTCAAATGCGCTTATCTCCCAACGAGTTTTGTACACTATATTGTTAAAAAAAAAATAAAAATCAGATTACAAAAAACGGTGTTTTTTGTTGTTGTTTGTTTGTTTTAGAAGTGTTTATTTATTGCTACTTTTACATGATGTCTGAGAAACATGTTCGCTTAAAACAGCAACGCTGGCAGTTTTGGAGCATTTATTAGTTATTTATTTCCCGCCATGTTGGATTAGCAAGAGCAGCCAGTGATGTCACTGTTGCCTCTCCTCCTCTGATTGGCTGTGTGATCTGTGACATCACTGTCGACTTTACACGTTGTTTAAGGTCGTCTGTGCTTTTGAAATTTTATCCTTTGGAGAAAATATTTATTAATTTTTTCAAGACAATGAGAATTTTGCTTGGGTTGGTGATGTCATATTATATGGTGAGGTCATATTATGAATCACTTATTTAATGGCTAATAAATAAAATTATAATGGTGCCAAAGAAAACTGTTTTTATGTCTTAAATCTTGAAAAGCTTGGCTGTATACTTTTAAGAGCCCAGGCGGTGTGAGGCAGAGGACACACCCACTATTTCCATGGTTACTTTGAGAAGTTGGGGACATGACAAATCAAAAAAAATCGGTCACGTGACTCATGGTGCCATCTTGGTTCCAAATACTGTTCGCTGTTAATCTGTCTGCATGTAAATCCACTATTTAAGTGACTTCATCATCAAAGCTTTGAGAGGTAAATTTATTGTTCAGTCCATGTCCAGTAAAACTCACCTAAACCGTCATCGTATAAACCAGATATTCACAGTCACCAGACAAAAAAGTCCAAAGTTTTTGTATTGTTTTCCATGTAACAAACACCATATATAATGGATTTTTCGCGCTCAGTGTATTTCCATTAAAACCCCGAGCGGTCTGGACATGCACAGTAACAGAGGTACAAATTAAAGTTCAGCTCGGACACTCTCTGAAAATTTGATAGCTTAACTATTTTTATATTTATTCTGATAGCACCTGGATGTGTTGCTGTATGTGGTTAAATGATTTTAAAAAATGTTGAAAACGTTAAAGGTTCATTCAGTAGTTCAGCGCAGTTGGAACCAAAATGGCTCCATGTTCTGATTTGATGCCACTCTCTCTACTCAAGGCACTCTAGTTGGCATGAACCAGGTGTCCACCTGAGTGGTTGTCATCCAGAACAGGCTGAAATGAAAAGTTGATCAAACCTATTGCTATAATGATCTATGTACAACAATAAGTGAGGTAATATGTTTTAATCTTAATTTACATTATGTTATAATACCGATAATAAATAAAGACAACGTTTACATAGAAAATAAATCAAGTGCCTCTTCTGACCTCCGACTTTTCACAGATGCATTTCGGGAAGAGTAGTACTTCAAGACACAGTTGAGCTCGCCGCCTCTACAGCGAAGGACTACACGTCCCAGAATGCCGTGCGCCTTTTCTTCCTTCCTGCAGTCTCAGTCCTGCCGTGAAAAAGAAGATGAGAAGCGGCGGCAGCCCGCCGATATCGAACCTGAACCGGGAGCGGAGGCCGAGCGCCGCGGCTCTTCCTCGGCCTTGAAGCGGTCACTAACCCCGCTGGAGCAGGAACGGACCAAACCGAACCGCCGTCACCTCCGGTACCAATGTCCGGCTAAGCGTCCGCAGAACCGAACTCTAAACCAGATCCGATCCACTCCGTGATCCGCTCCAGGTGAGAGGCCGGTCCCGGTCCCGGTCCCCAGGATCCGGCTCCAACGGGGTTTGGTTCAGCTGTGTCGATCTGGATTTGGATCCGGATCTGTTCCTTTGATCATGTACTTCTGGTTTAGTCTCCTGATCCAGATCTGTGTCTGCATGTGGATCACGGTGCTGATCTGGATTAAAGTCATGTTCTGGGTGGGTTTGAGGTCCACTGATGCATTGTGGGGTTTTTAATTAAAGTGGATGTAGTGGATCAGCGGTTAGCACTGCTGAGGGTTCCGGGTTCAGTTCCCGCCTGGTTTTTCCAGTGTGGAGTTCACCTGGGTTCTGTCCAGGTGTTCTGGCTCTGCACATTCCCACAGACACACGGGTTCCGTGTGGGTGTGTGTGTCCTGCTAGCCCCACCTCTCACCCCTATGACCTGGGATAGGCTCCGCCCACATGACTGGCGTGATGATTTAATGACATCATGTTTGTCATTAACATGGATCCAGATCAGGGTTAGTCCCAAATCCACAGAACATTCTGAGGTCAGGTTTGGGGTCTGAACCCCCCAGAAGCTACCACACTAAAGGTTTTTGGATCCATTTGAAAACCAACAAAGGAGATATGACATTCCTGCACACAGACCTGATGGTCACTCCAGGACCCGAGTCCAGACCCAAACCCTAAAATCGAGACCACAACTAAACTCACCATGCAAACAGAGCTTCTGACCTTTGACATCATGACTCCATAAGCTCTGTCCAGGCGTCTCTGAATCTCAGAGACCGAGCACCCGAGGACATGAATGTCTCTACAAGGTCAACGCATCTGATGGAGGAGTCCAGGACGTCACTGAGACACACTGATAATAAGAATCAATTATTATGATTAGGGCCGCACCTAACAATTGTTATTGATTGATTCATCCGTCAATTATTTCTTTGATTAATCTATTATTAATTCATGTAACCATAGATTTACCCAAACTGAAATTTCTAAACTTGTAATTTAGATTTAAATATTCAACCGTCTTCACTATGAAACAAAAATATGAAGGTTTGCTTGTACATTCTGTTGACTTTCTCCCTTTGTCCACTTGGGGTCACCACAGCTGATCCGACATGGAGCTGTGTGTTGATTTGGCACAAATTTGTACCCCATGCCTTTCATGACGCATCTCGTGCACGCGCACACGCACACACACACACACACACACACACACACACCAGGAGAGGGAGACAGAGTGCACTCTTCCAGTACCGGATGCCAGAGAGCAGTGATACTCCGGTGTTTAATCATTTAGTCCGAGAACTGTTTAGGTTCCGGTTTCACTAGTCGTTTTTATGTCATGGTCCATCTGTACCAAAAGGGTGTAAGCGTTCTGAAATAGACTCTTCTCACACTTTTAGGAAGAATTTCATCAAATGTTGCACTAGTCCTTGTTTTACGTTGGTCATACGCTTGTTAATATGTGGTTGGACTTGAGCCCATTTCAGCAGAGTTCCAGCCCTCAATGATCAAATCTCATCCTTCTGTTGAGTAACAGCGCATGCTACAGTTTGCACGTGTATTACAGACTTCCTGTCTGTTGTTTAACTTGCTTTTTTGGGGGGGGGGTGCGACATACATTCTAGAAAATACAGCAATTCAAAACTCGCAGATTGACGATGACCCAACTCATAACGGGTCATTAGCCTGTGATATTTTGATGTGAAAAAAGCAGAATGCTCTGCAACATTAGTTATCTGATGTTCCATAAAGGTTAAAGATTAAAAACAGCAGCAGTGAAGTACTGACAACCTGGGGACCAAATCAAGAGTCTCTGGTCAGGAATAATAGGACTGTGATCAACACAAACCAAGAGGTTTCCATCCTCCACTGGTCACATGATGAGGCTGAGGATGCTTGCCTCTACTGGTGTTTGGCTCTCACTGCGGTATTGGATCACTTCCTGTTCCGGAGCACAGCGGTGTTTTTCTGTATCTGTTAGCTGTTTAATCTGCGTAGTTAGATTGATCTAGTTAACTAGATAACGATTTGTTTCCCAGTGTAATCTTTACGTGCCTTAACTAAAGCACTCCCTCTGCTGAATCACCTCTAAATTATTTACACATTATTCACTTTGTGTGTTTTTAGGAATCCGCTAGCTTAGCGCAGCTACTAGCTCTTAGCCGGTTTAGCATGGCGGCTTCTCCTGTCTCTCCCGTACTTTTCTGCTCTGGGTGTGAAATGTTTAGTTATTCCTCGGCCTCCTTTAGCAGTAATGGTACTTGTAATAAGTGTAGCTTATTCATAGCTTTGGAGGCCAGGCTGTGCGAATTGGAGACTCGGCTCTGCACCGTGGAAAATTCTACAGCTAGCCAGGCCCCTGTAGTCGGTAGCTTAGCCGCCGTTAGTTTCCCTCTGACAGATCCCGAGCAGCCGGGAAAGCAGGCCGACTGGGTGACTGTGAGGAGGAAGCGTAGCCCTAAACAGAAGCCCCATGTACACCGCCAACCCGTTCACATTTCTAACCGTTTTTCCCCACTCTGCGACACACCCGCCGAGGATCAAACTCTGGTTATTGGCGACTCTGTTTTGAGAAATGTGAAGTTAGCGACACCCGCAACCATAGTCAATTGTCTTCCGGGGGCCAGAGCAGGCGACATTGAAGGAAATTTGAAACTGCTGGCTAAGGCTAAGCGTAAATTTGGTAAGATTGTAATTCACGTCGGCAGTAATGACACCCGGTTACGCCAATCGGAGGTCACTAAAATTAACATTGAATCGGTGTGTAACTTTGCAAAAACAATGTCGGACTCTGTAGTTTTCTCTGGGCCCCTCCCCAATTGGACCGGGAGTGACATGTTTAGCCGCATGTTCTCCTTGAATTGCTGGCTGTCTGAGTGGTGTCCAAAAAATGAAGTGGGCTTCATAGATAATTGGCAAAGCTTCTGGGGAAAACCTGGTCTTGTTAGGAGAGACGGCATCCATCCCACTTTGGATGGAGCAGCTCTCATTTCTAGAAATCTGGCCAATTTTCTTAAATCCTCCAAACCGTGACTATCCAGGGTTGGGACCAGGAAGCAGAGTTGTAGTCTTACACACCTCTCTGCAGCTTCTCTCCCCCTGCCATCCCCTCATTACCCCATCCCCGTAGAGACGGTGCCTGCTCCCAGACCACCAATAACCAGCAAAAATCTATTTAAGCATAAAAATTCAAAAAGAAAAAATAATATAGCACCTTCAACTGCACCACAGACTAAAACAGTTAAATGTGGTCTATTAAACATTAGGTCTCTCTCTTCTAAGTCCCTGTTAGTAAATGATATAATAATTGATCAACATATTGATTTATTCTGCCTTACAGAAACCTGGTTACAGCAGGATGAATATGTTAGTTTAAATGAGTCAACATCCCCGAGTCACACTAACTGTCAGAATGCTCGTAGCACGGGCCGAGGAGGAGGATTAGCAGCAATCTTCCATTCCAGCTTATTAATTAATCAAAAACCCAGACAGAGCTTTAATTCATTTGAAAGCTTGACTCTTAGTCTTGTCCATCCAAATTGGAAGTCCCAAAAACCAGTTTTATTTGTTGTTATCTATCGTCCTCCTGGTCGTTACTGTGAGTTTCTCTGTGAATTTTCAGACCTTTTGTCTGACTTAGTGCTTAGCTCAGATAAGATAATTATAGTGGGTGATTTTAACATCCACACAGATGCTGAGAATTACAGCCTCAACACTGCATTTAATCTATTATTAGACTCTATTGGCTTTGCTCAAAATGTAAATGAGTCCACCCACCACTTTAATCATATCTTAGATCTTGTTCTGACTTATGGTATGGAAATTGAAGACTTAACAGTATTCCCTGAAAACTCCCTTCTGTCTGATCATTTCTTAATAACATTTACATTTACTCTGATGGACTACCCAGCAGTGGGGAATAAGTTTCATTACACTAGAAGTCTTTCAGAAAGCGCTGTAACTAGGTTTAAGGATATGATTCCTTTATGTTCTCTAATGCCATATACCAACACAGTGCAGAGTAGCTACCTAAACTCTGTGAGATAGAGTATCTCGTCAATAGTTTTACATCCTCATTGAAGACAACTTTGGATGCTGTAGCTCCTCTGAAAAAGAGAGCTTTAAATCAGAAGTGCCTGACTCCGTGGTATAACTCACAAACTCGCAGCTTAAAGCAGATAACCCGTAAGTTGGAGAGGAAATGGCGTCTCACTAATTTAGAAGATCTTCACTTAGCCTGGAAAAAGAGTCTGTTGCTCTATAAAAAAAAAGCCCTCTGTAAAGCTAGGACATCTTACTACTCATCACTAATTGAAGAAAATAAGAACAACCCCAGGTTTCTTTTCAGCACTGTAGCCAGGCTGACAGAGTCAGAGCTCTATTGAGCCGAGTATTCCTTTAGCTTTAACTAGTAATGACTTCATGACTTTCTTTGCTAATAAAATTTTAACTATTAGAGAAAAAATTACTCATAACCATCCCAAAGACGTATCGTTATCTTTGTCTGCTTTCAGTGATGCCGGTATTTGGTTAGACTCTTTCTCTCAGATTGTTCTGTCTGAGTTATTTTCATTAGTTACTTCATCCAAACCATCAACATGTCTATTAGACCCCATTCCTACCAGGCTGCTCAAGGAAGCCCTACCATTATTTAATGCTTCAATCTTAAATATGATCAATCTATCTTTATTAGTTGGCTATGTACCACAGGCTTTTAAGGTGGCAGTAATTAAACCATTACTTAAAAAGCCATCACTTGACCCAGCTATCTTAGCTAATTATAGGCCAATCTCCAACCTTCCTTTTCTCTCAGAAATTCTTGAAAGGGTAGTTGTAAAACAGCTAACTGATCATCTGCAGAGGAATGGTCTATTTGAAGAGTTTCAGTCAGGTTTAGAATTCATCATAGTACAGAAACAGCATTAGTGAAGGTTACAAATGATCTTCTTATGGCCTCAGACAGTGGACTCATCTCTGTGCTTGTTCTGTTAGACCTCAGTGCTGCTTTTGATACTGTTGACCATAAAATTTTATTACAGAGATTAGAGCATGCCATAGGTATTAAAGGCACTGCGCTGCGGTGGTTTGAATCATATTTATCTAATAGATTACAATTTGTTCATGTAAATGGGGAATCTTCTTCACAGACTAAGGTTAATTATGGAGTTCCACAAGGTTCTGTGCTAGGACCAATTTTATTCACTTTATACATGCTTCCCTTAGGCAGTATTATTAGACGGCATTGCTTAAATTTTCATTGTTACACAGATGATACCCAGCTTTATCTATCCATGAAGCCAGAGGACACACACCAATTAGCTAAACTGTAGGATTGTCTTACAGACATAAAGACATGGATGACCTCTAATTCCTGCTTTTAAACTCAGATAAAACTGAAGTTATTGTACTTGGCCCCACAAATCTTAGAAGCATGGTGTCTAACCAGATCGTTACTCTGGATGGCATTACCCTGACCTCTAGTAATACTGTGAGAAATCTTGGAGTCATTTTTGATCAGGATATGTCATTCAAAGCGCATATTAAACAAATATGTAGGACTGCTTTTTTGCATTTACGCAATATCTCTAAAATTAGAAAGGTCTGGTCTCAGAGTGATGCTGAAAAACTAATTCATGCATTTATTTCCTCTAGGCTGGACTATTGTAATTCATTATTATCAGGTTGTCCTAAAAGTTCCCTAAAAAGCCTTCAGTTAATTCAAAATGCTGCAGCTAGAGTACTGACAGGGACTAGAAGGAGAGAGCATATCTCACCCATATTGCCTCTCTTCATTGGCTTCCTGTTAATTCTAGAATATAATTTAAAATTCTTCTTCTTACTATAAGGTTTGAATAATCAGGTCCCATCTTATCTTATGGACCTCATAGTACCATATCACCCCAATAGAGCGCTTCGCTCTCAGACTGCAGGCTTACTTGTAGTTCCTAGGGTTTGTAAGAGTAGAATGGGGAGGCAGAGCCTTCAGCTTTCAGGCTCCTCTCCTGTGGAACCAGCTCCCAATTCAGATCAGGGAGACAGACACCCTCTCTACTTTTAAGATTAGGCTTTAAAACTTTCCTTTTTGCTAAAGCTATAGTTAGGGCTGGATCAGGTGACCCTGAACCATCCCTTAGTTATGCTGCTATAGGACTTAGACTGCTGGGGGGTTCCATGATGCGCTGTTTCTTTCTCTTTTGCTCTGTATGCACCACTCTGCATTTAATCATTAGTGATCGATCTCTGCTCCCCTCCACAGCATGTCTTTTTCCTGGTTCTCTCCCTCAGCCCCAACCAGTCCTAGCAGAAGACTGCCCCTCCCTGAGCGTGGTTCTGCTGGAGGTTTCTTCCTGTTAAAAGGGAGTTTTTCCTTCCCACTGTCGCCAAGTGCTTGCTCACAGGGGGTCGTTTTGACCGTTGAGGTTTTTCTGTAATTATTGTATGGCTTTTGACTTACAATATAAAGCGCCTTGGGGCAACTGTTTGTTGTGATTTGGCGCTATATAAATAAAATTGATTTGATTTGATCCAAGTCCTCATTTCCCGGCAGTATCACAGGCCTGGCAGCCCACCAGGCCTGTGATACTGGCGGGCAAACAATAATTTATCCTCAATTTAAAGATAACAGTCCACACGAGTAGCAAGTACTGGCCCTAATCTGGTTCTGATCTGGTCCTGTTGTAGGGTTCCAGAAGAATGGAGCGCTCCGGCAGCATCCAGCTGGACATCCCAGACTTCAGTAACTCAGTTCTGTCACACCTGAACCAGCTGAGAGTTCAAGGCCGTCTGTGCGACATCGTGGTTAACGTGCAGGGGCAGAGCTTCCGGGCCCACAAGGTCGTACTCGCTGCTAGCTCTCCATACTTCCGAGACCACATGTCTCTGAGCCAAATGAGCACTGTGTCACTGACGGTGATTCGAAACCCGTCGGTGTTTGAGCAGCTGCTGTCCTTCTGCTACACGGGGCGGCTGTGCCTACAGCTCGCCGACATCATAAGCTACCTGACAGCTGCCAGCTTCTTGCAGATGCAGCATATCATTGACCGCTGCACCCAGATCCTGGAAGGGATCCACTTGAAGATCAGCTTGGCTGATCTGGATGAGGTGTCCAGGGATGAAGAGGCTGTCCGAGGGTCCAGGAGCGATGGCGGCAGGAACCTGGAGGCTGTGGTGCGAGGAGGTGGCCATCATGGCAGCATGCGGCTCATCGGCCCGCGGGGAGGGTCGGAGGTTTGTGAAGTGATCAGCCCTGTGGAGGAACCACTCAGCCCTCCACCCACCGTGGAGAACAGCGGGCTGGAGGGGCCAGGGACTGTTGTGGGCAGAGCGGGAAAAGAACCCATCCTTCGCATCAACAGGGCCGGCCAGTGGTACGTGGAGACTAGCAGTGAGCCGGACCACACTGGCAGCGCCGAGGAGGGAGGCAGCATGGATGGAATGAGGATCAAGACAGAGAGGATGGAGGAGTGGATTGGAAGTGGGGATCACCAGGAGGGCGGCGCAGTGGAGGAGGTGGGCACTGTGATGATTGACACATCAGGACGCAGCACACTGGTTCCAGGGCCGGCGGGAGCACTGGGTACGAGGAGCGTGCAGCCGTCCAGCAGCTTCAGTGAGTCAGACAGGTGAGTCACAGGAACAACAACGTTGCATCCCGACTGAACCGCAGTGGTCTGATACCGCTTTGTGATTCACAGGTTCAGTCCCACCGGCAGTGTGGTCGTTCTGACAGAACGTCAGAGGGCGAAAAGCGAGTCGCCGAGCAGGGCTGACGAACTCCGGCAGCCGAGCTCCCAGGTACCTCATCCGCCATCCAGACTAGATGCTGGTTTCTAGTCCAAAGTCATGTGAAGTCTCAGTGACAGGATGATCTCTGGATGATAGTTTGTAGTTCGAAGGTTCAGCTGTCTGAAAACCTTTGGTTAATAAATGTGAACTTGCTTGTTTGGTTCACCTGTTACATAGCAGTTAACTCTTATTCATGAGATGTTTCTCACCGGCAGGGGGAGGAGCATACTGCCTTTGATATGGGCGGCTACGAGGACTACCTGAGAGAGCAGGTTGGAGACCGCTGGTTCCGCTACAACCCGCGACTAACCTGCATCTACTGCTGCAAGTCCTTCAACCAGAAAGGCAGCCTGGACCGCCACATGCGCCTCCACATGGGCATCACGCCGTTCGTCTGCCGCATCTGTGGGAAGAAGTACACTCGCAAAGACCAGCTGGAATACCACATCCGCAAGCACACCGGCAACAAGCCCTTCCACTGTCACGTTTGTGGCAAAAGCTTCCCCTTCCAGGCCATCCTCAACCAGCACTTCCGTAAGAACCACCCAGGCTGCGCTCCACAGGAGGCTCACAGCGCCTCCCCAGAGACCACCACCGCCTCCGTGACGTCCAGGGGAGGGCCGAGTGATGAGGCCTCCCCCAGCCAAGAGGAGTCAGAGGGCGGCAGTGGCATCGGTGGAGGCCAGTTTGGTGAGGGTCCTCAGACCTCTGTGTCCACAACTGGACCGGACTAACCCGGCGGGGAGGGCATGGTTCTGATCCTGTTGCTCCTGGTGCCATCAGGTGATACTCAGCTCAGTACAGCAGGGAGGACACTCTACACCCAGGGGGTTTTGTTTTTGTTTTGCTTTAAACCGCATCTACCTTCACAAAGCTATATGAAGAAACGCCACACACTCCGACAACCTCACACCGCCACGCCGCGGTTACCATTACAGGTTCACACTGCAGTCTGCCAAACGCACCGTTAAACCCTTCGATTTGCCTTGAGACAATCTGAGACTCCCGCGTAACTAGAATCGGTTTGATGTTCGAGTTCAGCCGCAGTGTGACCAGAGTCTCCGCTTCGCCTCATGTCACCGAAATGTTTCTACCATTTCCCCTCGAAAAATCGCCATTCCCTTTGCTCCCTTAATCAGCTTTATTTTGAGTTTTTGCCAGTTTCTTCACCAAAATCTGTCAAACTAATCAAATTGTTTTGGCTGCTTGAGTCCTGTGGTGGATTTCTAGAGGTGGCGGTCCAAACACTTTTGGACTGAGTCTGGGACTCATTTAGAGTTTTTCAGCTCTGATCTAACCTTTGACCTCACAGAACACTCACTGTAACTTTAACCTCATGAGCAGAGGTCAACGTGGGGTCACAGTGGACAAACTGACCGCATCAGAACATAAACCTGCACAACATAAATTATTCATTTTGGGACCTTTTTCACATTGATCAGGTGACTCAGCTGTTGATTTAAAAAAAAAAAAAAAAAAAATCAGCTTCCTGTTTGACAGGAAGACATCGGTTCTCTGTGCCGATGGTTTTTAAATGTTCGCACCTTTGAAGGTTCTGCTGCTGGTCTGCCTGCCTCCAGCTCAAACCAGCAGCAGGAACACAGAACTGTCCTCAGGTGTCTGGTTGACGGGAGGCGGAGCCTCGTCAGCTGCCTCTTCATCCAGTTGGTTCAATTCAGTTTATTTATATCACAACAAATTAAACTTGTGCTCCAACTGACCCAGAGATACTTAAACTTCAGAACTGAGCCAGAAGATTGGATTTAGGCTCCTGTCCTCCCGTCTGGTCAACTCTGGATAACAACAGAAGGAATGAGGTCACAGATCCCAGCAACGGACACAAGGTTCCTCTGTCGGGTATCTGGGCTTGGACCCCCGGACAGGATACGGGCTGTTTACAGTCAGGGTACATTAGTGGATTTTAAAGATAATGTTTGGTTTAATGACGAGGTAGAAATGACCAACAAAGTGTACTTTGCTGTACATGGATAACTACTGCTGGTCAATCAACAGCAACGGTCATTTGTTTACCAGCAGAACTCAGATTTGTACCAAAATATCTGGGTCATTTCCATGATGTCTAATTTTGATGGGCTGCCAAAACTATTATTTAGTTAGTAGGTAACCACTAAATGGACTCATTTCCCCGTCAAAGTGTCAAAACTGCCAGGATCACTGCCCAGCGGGGAAACGACCTGAAAATAACACATCTGTCAAAACTGTCCTTTCCAGAAATGCTTGTAGTCCATCACTACGTGAGAATGCAGTAACAACAGCAGTTGTACACTCTGAGTACGTACTTACCATCAACTGTTCGTAGTAGATACTATGGGTAGTTTGCACTAATCTTCGACTGTATAATTTACACAGCAATTAAACTGGTCATCAAAAAAAAAAATATATATTCGTGCATGGACTTTGAGAAGTGATTTTGGGTCATTTTGGGCTGCTGAACCTGAATCTGAGCTCGATCATGTCACGTTTTATTGCAGTCTGCATGTTCTGGATTGATGGATGACACAAAAGTTGCTCATTCACTCACGAGTTTGACGCCACTAATCGCACAAAAGCAGAGTTTTAAAACCAAGTTCATGAAATGTGAACAAAGAGCCGTAATATCACTTATGGAGCTGAAGAGGTGAGAGAGACGGCAGCTTTTACTTCAATGATATGAGAAATATGTTTTCAGATCGCAAAACTGTGATGTGATTGGAAAAAAAATAAATTCAGATTCAGCCCCACGTGACCCAAAATCAGTTAAGAACTCCATGCAAGAAAAAGTATGATCTTAGTAAAAAAAAAAAAAAAAATCCTCCCCAGAAAGTACAGCAGGAGATGATGGTGATGGTCTAGTGGTTAAGCGTTGGGCTTGAGACCAGAGGATCCTTGGTTCAAATCCCATCCTGACCAGAAAATCACCAAGGGGCCTTGGGCAAGGTCCTTAATCCCTAGTTGCTCCCAGTGTGTAGTGAGCGCCTTGTATGGCAGCAGCCTGACATCAGGGGTGAATGTGAGGCATTATTGTAAAGTGGTTTCAGCGTCTGATGCAGATGGAAAAGCGCGATATAAATGCAGTCCATTTACAGCAGATCATATCTGTGAGTTCATATATGCAAACATCTGCCAGCTCTGAAACTTTGGGCGTTTAAGTTCCCAGTCGGTGATTCGATGTGGATGAATAACTTGAGCAAATGTACCACTTTGACTTTTTGGTGCCAGTGACTCATGAACCCTGACTGTCAAACAGCCCATAAGAAGCCTGACCATCCTGGAGAGACTCTGAATAGAGCCGCTGCTGAAGTGGTTTGGACACTTATTGAGGATGCTGCCTGGTGGTCTCTCTAAGGAGGTCTTCCAGAGTTACAGAGGACAGGGAAGTATAGGATGAGCTGCCACCTGGATAAGTGGCAGAAAATGAATGAATGCTTTCCGTCTCAACTGCAGACTCAAGTTTCTGGTTAACCTTTAAAATCTCTCCCAGCGTGTCAGAGATTAACGACAGGCCCGGTTCTCGGGTCTGAGCGCAGACCTCGGGTCACACTGTCGGACCTCATATGTAAATAGTTGAGCGCGTTTGTGAGTTTTGACTCAGCAGACGAGAAAACCGCCTCAGATAAGCTACACAGCCCAGTTACCTCTCATCACAACGCAATACCGCTGACACACAGCAGCGCCAGAGGGCGCTCTGACACACTCACAGAGCACCCCGCTACTCCTCAGCTATTTTCTTTTGTATTTGAGCACGTGTTTTTCTTTATTGGACAGTTTTTGCTCTGACAATTTGTGTAACTGAAGGACACTTAACTTCCTGTTGGAGGACAAGTTTGCATTCATGAAATACTGTCACCGCTAATGATGTTAATAATGCCTCAGCTCTGCTGCACGCAACCAGGCAAAACGTTGCCAGATTAGAGACTGAACGTGAATATGCTAACGTTAGCTTAGTGTCCTAGTTTCATTGTGCCGTTGCCAATGCTATCAAGCTAAAGTCAAAGCTTGCCGTCAACATGTTCGTGTTGACTTTAGCTTGATAGCTAATGCTAACACATTAGCACTACAGCTACGTTACATTTTGTACGTGCCGATGAATAATGTTTTTTAATGGCTGCAGTCATGCAGTAGACATGACGCATTATTAGCAACAGACATGCTACCGTGGCGATATGTGGAGCCACACCCTCTCTAGCCACATGGATGTAGTTGCCAGGCAACAGCTGGACAGCAACCACCACCTCCACAGAGGTCAGAGTTCATCTGCTGAGAGCAGGAAGCAGGTTGGATTTCCCGGCATCCAAAGGAGAGAAGGCGTGGCCACGCCAACCCTCCAAAAGGCCAAAACGGCTTCAGCCGTGAACATGAAACGGTTTTCTAGAACAGGTTTTTCTACAGAGCTGTGAATCTTTCTCAGTGAGAGTCAAAACATTTTTATGCAACTAAACAGGAAGAATCAGGTAAACACATGAAATGCATCCACACCTTCAAAATAAAAGACAGCTGGGCAGCACAAGAAAAAAACACTTTCAGATTCAAAGTCCAAACCAGTTCAAATGATGTTTAAAAAAATACACACACACACACACATATATATATATATATAGTAACATTTTTAAATATTTTTGGCACATTATTGTCAGATTTTATTCAACAGTACTGCTTGTTTTCCCTCCTAATATAAAAATTTTAACTTTTTATGTCAAAAATCGTTTATAATCAACATTCACACTGATGAAAAATGTGTCGACTCACTTTTTTTTGTAAAAACCAGTTCAGAAGCAGAAAACAGATTGATTAAAAAGCAGAACGTCAACTGGAAAATGTAACAATCTGGAAGTCAATCACTTTAATCAATTATCAAAGCTGATCAATGACTTAAGTTCCAGTGAATTGTGAGTGATCATTTAATTGGACTGAAACCATGGCAACAGAAAATACTTCTGGCGAACTGTCCACATTCAGCGTTTGTTTTTTTGGGGACGGGACTTAATAAATGATTGACATGTTGCCCAGCAACAACAAATACACGATCACAACATCCAGAAACTCGAACAAACTGAACTGACGATCAATCAATCAATCAATTTTTTTATATAGCGCCAAATCACAACAAACAGTTGCCCCAAGGCGCTTTATATTGTAAGGCAAGGCCATACAATAATTATGTAAAACCCCAACGGTCAAAACGACCCCCTGTGAGCAAGCACTTGGCTACAGTGGGAAGGAAAAACTCCCTTTTAACAGGAAGAAACCTCCAGCAGAACCAGGCTCAGGGAGGGGCAGTCTTCTGCTGGGACTGGTTGGGGCTGAGGGAGAGAACCAGGAAAAAGACATGCTGTGGAGGGGAGCAGAGATCGATCACTAATGATTAAATGCAGAGTGGTGCATACAGAGCAAAAGAGAAAGAAACAGTGCATCATGGGAACCCCCCAGCAGTCTACGTCTATAGCAGCATAACTAAGGGATGGTTCAGGGTCACCTGATCCAGCCCTAACTATAAGCTTTAGCAAAAAGGAAAGTTTTAAGCCTAATCTTAAAAGTAGAGAGGGTGTCTGTCTCCCTGATCTGAATTGGGAGCTGGTTCCACAGGAGAGGAGCCTGAAAGCTGAAGGCTCTGCCTCCCATTCTACTCTTACAAACCCTAGGAACTACAAGTAAGCCTGCAGTCTGAGAGCGAAGCGCTCTATTGGGGTGATATGGTACTACGAGGTCCCTAAGATAAGATGGGACCTGATTATTCAAAACCTTATAAGTAAGAAGAAGAATTTTAAATTCTATTCTAGAATTAACAGGAAGCCAATGAAGAGAGGCCAATATGGGTGAGATATGCTCTCTCCTTCTAGTCCCTGTCAGTACTCTAGCTGCAGCATTTTGAATTAACTGAAGGCTTTTTAGGGAACTTTTAGGACAACCTGATAATAATGAATTACAATAGTCCAGCCTAGAGGAAATAAATGCATGAATTAGTTTTTCAGCATCACTCTGAGACAAGACCTTTCTGATTTAGAGATATTGCGTAAATGCAAAAAAGCAGTCCTACATATTTGTTTAATATGCGCTTTGAATGACATATCCTGATCAAAAATGACTCCAAGATTTCTCACAGTATTACTAGAGGTCAGGGTAATGCCATCCAGAGTAAGGATCTGGTTAGACACCATGCTTCTAAGATTTGTGGGACCAAGTACAATAACTTCAGTTTTATCTGAGTTTAAAAGCAGGAAATTAGAGGTCATCCATGTCTTTATGTCTGTAAGACAATCCTGCAGTTTAGCTAATTGGTGTGTGTCCTCTGGCTTCATGGATAGATAAAGCTGGGTATCATCTGCGTAACAATGAAAATTTAAGCAATACCGTCTAATAATACTGCCTAAGGGATGCATGTATAAAGTGAATAAAATTGGTCCTAGCACAGAACCTTGTGGAACTCCATAATTAACTTTAGTCTGTGAAGAAGATTCCCCATTTACATGAACAAATTGTAATCTATTAGACAAATATGATTCAAACCACCGCAGCGCAGTGCCTTTAATACCTATGGCATGCTCTAATCTCTGTAATAAAATTTTATGGTCAACAGTATCAAAAGCAGCACTGAGGTCTAACAGAACAAGCACAGAGATGAGTCCACTGTCCGAGGCCATAAGAAGATCATTTGTAACCTTCACTAATGCTGTTTCTGTACTATGATGAATTCTAAAACCTGACTGAAACTCTTCAAATAGACCATTCCTCTGCAGATGATCAGTTAGCTGTTTTACAACTACCCTTTCAAGAATTTTTGAGAGAAAAGGAAGGTTGGAGATTGGCCTATAATTAGCTAAGATAGCTGGGTCAAGTGATGGCTTTTTAAGTAATGGTTTAATTACTGCCACCTTAAAAGCCTGTGGTACATAACCAACTAACAAAGATAGATTGATCATATTTAAGATCGAAGCATTAAATAATGGTAGGGCTTCCTTGAGCAGCCTGGTAGGAATTTAGTCTAATAAACATGTTGATGGTTTGGATGAAGTAACTAATGAAAATAACTCAGACAGAACAATCGGAGAGAAAGAGTCTAACCAAATACCGGCATCACTGAAAGCAGCCAAAGATAACGATACGTCTTTGGGATGGTTATGAGTAATTTTTTCTCTAATAGTTAAAATTTTGTTAGCAAAGAAAGTCATGAAGTCATTACTAGTTAAAGTTAATGGAATACTCAGCTCAATAGAGCTCTGACTCTTTGTCAGCCTGGCTACAGTGCTGAAAAGAAACCTGGGGTTGTTCTTATTTTCTTCAATTAGTGATGAGTAGAAAGATGTCCTAGCTTTACGGAGGGCTTTTTTATAGAGCAACACACTCTTTTTCCAGGCTAAGTGAAGATCTTCTAAATTAGTGAGACGCCATTTCCTCTCCAACTTACGGGTTATCTGCTTTAAGCTACGAGTTTGTGAGTTATACCACGGAGTCAGGCACTTCTGATTTAAAGCTCTCTTTTTTAGAGGAGCTACAGCATCCAAAGTTGTCTTCAATGAGGATGTAAAACTATTGACGAGATACTCTATCTCACTTACAGAGTTTAGGTAGCTACTCTGCACTGTGTTGGTATATGGCATTAGAGAACATAAAGAAGGAATCATATCCTTAAACCTAGTTACAGCGCTTTCTGAAAGACTTCTAGTGTAATGAAACTTATTTCCCACTGCTGGGTAGTCCATCAGAGTAAATGTAAATGTTATTAAGAAATGATCAGACAGAAGGGAGTTTTCAGGGAATACTGTTAAGTCTTCTATTTCCATACCATAAGTCAGAACAAGATCTAAGATATGATTAAAGTGGTGGGTGGACTCATTTACTTTTTGAGCAAAGCCAATAGAGTCTAATAATAGATTAAATGCAGTGTTGAGGCTGTCATTCTCAGCATCTGTGTGGATGTTAAAATCGCCCACTATAATTATCTTATCTGAGCTAAGCACTAAGTCAGACAAAAGGTCTGAAAATTCACAGAGAAACTCACAGTAACGACCAGGTGGACGATAGATAATAACAAATAAAACTGGTTTTTGGGACTTCCAATTTGGATGGACAAGACTAAGAGTCAAGCTTTCAAATGAATTAAAGCTCTGTCTGGGTTTTTGATTAATTAATAAGCTGGAATGGAAGATTGCTGCTAATCCTCCGCCCCGGTCCGTGCTACGAGCATTCTGACAGTTAGTGTGACTCGGGGGTGTTGACTCATTTAAACTAACATATTCATCCTGCTGTAACCAGGTTTCTGTTAGGCAGAATAAATCAATATGTTGATCAATTATTATATCATTTACCAACAGGGACTTAGAAGAGAGAGACCTAATGTTTAATAGACCACATTTAACTGTTTTAGTCTGTGGTGCAGTTGAAGGTGCTATATTATTTTTTCTTTTTGAATTTTTATGCTTAAATAGATTTTTGCTGGTTATTGGTGGTCTGGGAGCAGGCACCGTCTCTACGGGGATGGGGTAATGAGGGGATGGCAGGGGAGAGAAGCTGCAGAGAGGTGTATAAGACTACAACTCTGCTTCCTGGTCCCAACCCTGGATAGTCACGGTTTGGAGGATTTAAGAAAATTGGCCAGATTTCTAGAAATGAGAGCTGCTCCATCCAAAGTGGGATGGATGCCGTCTCTCCTAACAAGACCAGGTTTTCCCCAGAAGCTTTGCCAATTATCTATGAAGCCCACCTCATTTTTGGACACCACTCAGACAGCCAGCAATTCAAGGAGAACATGCGGCTAAACATGTCACTCCCGGTCTGATTGGGGAGGGGCCCAGAGAAAACTACAGAGTCCGACATTGTTTTTGCAAAGTTACACACCGATTTAATGTTAATTTTAGTGACCTCCGATTGGCGTAACCGGTGTCATTACTGCCGACGTGAATTACAATCTTACCAAATTTACGCTTAGCCTTAGCCAGCAGTTTCAAATTTCCTTCAATGTCGCCTGCTCTGGCCCCCGGAAGACAATTGACTATGGTTGCTGGTGTCGCTAACTTCACATTTCGCAAAACAGAGTCGCCAATAACCAGAGTTTGATCCTCGGCGGGTGTGTCGTTGAGTGGGGAAAAACGGTTAGAGATGTGAACGGGTTGGCGGTGTACACGGGGCTTCTGTTTAGGGCTACGCTTCCTCCTCACAGTCACCCAGTCAGCCTGCTTTCCCGGCTGCTCGGGATCTGCCAGGGGGTAACTAACGGCGGCTAAGCTACCTTGGTCCGCACCGACTACAGGGGCCTGGCTAGCTGTAGAATTTTCCACAGTGCGGAGCCGAGTCTCCAATTCGCCCAGCCTGGCCTCCAAAGCTACGAATAAGCTACACTTATTACAAGTACCGTTACTGCTAAAGGAGGCTGAGGAATAACTAAACATTTCACACCCAGAGCAGAAAAGTGCGGGAGAGACAGGAGAAGCCGCCATGCTAAATCGGCTAAGAGCTAGTAGCTACGCTAAGCTAGTGGATTCCTAAAAACACGCAAAGTGAATAATGTGTAAATAATTTAGAGGTGATTCAGCAGAAGGAGTGCTTTAGTTAAGGCACGTAAAGATTACACTGGGAAACAAATCGTAATCTAGATAACTAGATCAATCTAACTGCGCAGATTAAACAGCTAACAGATACAGAAAAACACCGCTGTGCTCCGGAACAGGAAGTGATACAATACCGCAGTGAGAGCCAACCACCAGTAGAGGCGGTCAATTAAGAAAACTCACTCAGCGTTTATGATGGAATATCTGTGGCAGGATGAAGGTCCAAGTCTTCAGGTCCTGGTGCTTCCTGAGACTTGGACTCTAACCAGCGTCCTAAGGTGAGGACTGGATGTCTTTGGTCCCAGGTCTCTGTGGAGAATCATTGGGTCCCGCTGGATCGACTTTGTTTCCAGTGAAGGGTTACTTAGTGAGACTCAGATGAGGAGGATCACTAACAGGGTGAGGATGACCGTTGTCGGGTTCTAACCCGGCACAGGCACCAGTCTGACACCTGTGTGATTGTTGCTGTCCACCTGATCCAGTCCTGATCGAGTCTTTGATTTGCAGGAGTCGACCCATAAAAACAGACCTTCTCTCTTAATCTACCAGTATCCAGGAGTGATGAAACCCCGGAACCAGAATCCAGCAGCTCCTAGTGCCAGACTTTTCGTAAAGTCAAGGAGGGTCCAGGAGTTTTGAACATGGTTACCAGATCCACGAAGACCGATGTAGTCCTCAGACCCTGTCTGCGGTCACAGCGAGCTGACCTGAGACCAGAGAAGTGGTCATCAGTCAGAGCGAAGCTGAGAGTAAAAAAAGTCTCACTAACAACCAGACAACCCGGCCAAGGTTCGAGTCAGCCTCATAGTACTCTCACTGACTGCAACAAACATCAGACGCCACCAGAAAGAACTGCCACACCCTTCGTATGCCAACCAATGGGGTGACCAGACCAAAAGTAGGCGTACCCAGCCCCAGAGGCTGCAGACCTCAGAGTATGTGGTCTTCTAAAGTCCCTGGACAGCCGTGGAAGACGTCATCCTTTGAAGAACTTACGATTTTCAAGGGTCCAGCCTCAGGCTTGGACCTGGGTTTTGCTGGTGCAGTAGATGATTTCAGGGGAGGTGATGGTCTAGTGGTTAAGGCTCGAGACCAGAAGATCCTCGGCTCAGATCCCAGCCTGACTGGTAAATCACTAAGGGCACTTGGGCAAGGTCCTTAATCATCTAGTTGCTCCCAGTGTGTAGTGAGCGTCTTGTATGGCAGCACCCTGACATCAGGGTGAATGTGAGGCATCATTGTAAATGATGCAGATGGAAAAGCGCGATATAAATGCAGTCCATTTATGATCCCTCAGCCACCAAACGCTGAGCCTTCAGTGTCCGTGTTCTCTTCTGCTGGCTGGAGGACCAGGTCTTGTCCCAGGTACGACTAAAAGTCAAAAGTAGGTTTTGGTCAGTTCAGTGTGTTTGGGTTTTAATCTGATCTTCAAACTGTGAAACATCATCATCCTCAGTTCTTCATCACACCCGTGAAACAGTCCAGACTTTCACAGGTGAAGCGGTCTAACGTGTCATCAGATATCGGTGCACTCCAGAACTCTTCTTAACGTGTTCTTAATGATTCTTTTATGTGAAGATCTTTTCTGTTGCATGTTGATTTTAACATTGGTGGATGACGACGGGGCGAGGCCAAAGGTCAACATTAACCTTTTGAAAAATGTGGGGGAAATAAAGTTTTGACATGACCACTAGATCACTCAAAGAAAATAAAGCACTTTAAGTGTCTGCGTCTTCACTCTATGATGTCACTCAAAGGGAACCGACCTAAGCACCGCCTCTGCATCTCACTGCTCCAATCAGCTGCAGCAAACATCAAAAAACACTCAAATTTCAGCAAGGTTCACTGTTTCCATGCCAACGCTCACATTAACACAAGCGTTTGCATGTCGTCATAAAGGGCTCATCACAGGAATTAACGACTCAAAGCAGTTTATTAGTAAAACATCACTGTTTGTGACACTTTATATCGCAGTAGTTCAGGTTTTATATATGAACCCGGATTACTGGACACTTTTATTTTAGCATAAATGATCAAGACATAGTGCAGACAAAAAAAAAACTAAAACCAGTGTAGCTTTATTTTTGGATTTTGTCCACTTAGTGGGAGGACCAGTTCATTTTAGTTTTGAATCAGGACACAAAGGACGGCAGCCGAGACGCAAAAAGGACGGAAGCCGAGACGCAAAGGTAAGTGTTTAGGATCCCATCATTCTGTGTTCTTAGGTTTCCTTTAGTCTATAGTGATCAGGATCTGGTGGACAAAGACACAATTTCACACAGGGATTATCTGTGACTATGGATTAAGGATTAGGATTTTGTCTGACTTTCTCTCGTTCCTTATTTCCTGTTTAAATAAAAGGGATGAAAAACAGCCATAAAAAAATTGAACCCAGCATTCTAATCTAGGATCAACAACCCAGGGTGGGTGGGACTTAAGATGAGGCGGGTCAGAGCGTTTAGATAGGATGGCCTCTTGTTTTTATTGGTTGCAGGGATTGACCACGCGGCCCATGAAGAGCAGTGTGTTGATGGTGGACTCTCTGACGAGGAGCAGGAACGGCCGGTCTGCCTTGAAAACCCGCTGCACAAAGCTGAAAGAGCGTCCTGTCACCATCACCACAGTTGTGGCGCCCGCCTCACTGCCCTCCTCATTCACCTGCAAACCAGGAAGAGTTTATGGTCTGAGTTCTGTCCAACAGTGCAAGTCTGGACCACAAATCCACATGTTCTCTAAGCAAAACAGTCTCAGTGTCAAGTGTTCTGTCCACCAGGGGGCACTGCTTCAACAGTGATTATTAAAACAAAAACAATACTGGGTAAATGGTAAATGGACTGCATTTATATAGCGCTTTTCCATCTGCATCAGATGCTCAAAGTGCTTTACAATTATGCCTCACATTCACCCCGATGTTAGGGTGCTGCCATACAAGGTGCTCACTACACACCGGGAGCAACAGGAGATTAAAGGCCTTGCCCAAGGGGCATTAGTGATTTTCCAGTCAGGTGGGGACTTGAACCCATGATCTTCTGGACTCAAGCCCAACACCTTAACCACTAGACCATCACCTCCCCTAGGCTTGACTTTCCTCCGGGAAAAAGACTAAACTGAGAGTAACAATGGAATTTATACCCCATCCAGGAGGATCCACATGTTCTGCTCAGCAGCTGATCACAACAAACATGAAAACATGGCTGCTGGTCGGTGACCTTTGACACTACTAACCCAAACACAAACTAGTCATGTGGAAGTCAGAGGTCAGACTCAGACTCACAGAGTCAACGAGTCCTCACTTAACCAATACAATAAAATCACTGAGCAACTGACCTCCAGGAAGGCTTTATGGAAGACCTCCGATATGTAGAGAGCGTCGCCACCGTCCTCCAGCATCCCTGAAAAACACAAGACCATGTGACATCACTGACCATGTCCGCGCCCACCAGAAACCACCCCTGACCCCCCGTCACTGCCGTGGCATCACCTACCTTGGGTGGCGAAATACACAATCACTCACTCGGGGGGTTAAGTAGTGTCCTTAGGACTGCACAGTTCACTCAGCAGGTTCCATTTTAGTAGAGGTGGGCGATACCAGGACTTTTGGTATTGATCCAATACCAAGTAAATACAGGCCCAGTATCGCTGATATCGATACCGATACTGATACGTTTCATATTTAAGCTTCATAGATCCAAAGGATCCAAAAGACCGAGGACAGAATTTCACCAAACATTGTACGTGACAACAAAATACTTTATTATCACAACATTTTTGTTTAAAAAAAAAAAATCACTCAACACAACTTAAAACAAAATCTCCCGAGGTAGAGGGCTGACAAACCACAATACAAGGGTGCGCTGCTCCGTGCTGTGTGACACAGCGCAGCGCTGCTCTTACAGAGAGTAGACTCTGATGAATCTGTGTGCACAGCAGGCAGTGCGTGTGAGACAGAAAAAAATCTTGAGTATCGATCTTTTTACACGAGGATCGTTCAATATCAATACCAGCATCGGTATCGATATTATTGATATTAGGATCGATCCGCCCACCTCTACATTTTAGTGTTGTTTTGATGTTGAGGAATAGCCAAAAATGAGATGGCGCCATGTCAGGAGAGCAGGGAGACGAACGGTTCATCCAAGAGAGGCTGAACAGAATGGACGAGTGTGTCGTCGTGACAGAGCTGCCGGTTCTTCACCACCCACACAGCCGGTTATTTGTGGCACACTGTTATGAAGGTGATGTATGATGTCCCGAGTCTTTATTAATATTTTGGCCGTGTGGTGCGTACTCACGATGCCCCCCCCCCCTCGCCTGTCTGTGAGCCCGCTGTTCAGCGGTCGTGTTTTCTTTGGCCTCAGTAATCTTGGACGTTTCCATTGCAATGACTGAGATTTGGTTTCTGGGTCATTCCCATAAACCCGCGTTTCATCACTAGTGATGACGGTGTTCAGGAAGTGGGCATCGCAGTCTCTGCATTCCAGCATGTCCTCTGAGACACAGTTCCTTCTGCTCCGTCTTCAGCAGCTTCGCTCCACATCAACAGAACGTTTGTCTTGTGGATGATCTTCAGTTGTATCGCTCTTTTATTTACGTTTTGTTCATGGTTTTGTTGCCAAAACCCTGCTGAATCTTGTGAATGGTTTCCTCTTTGGTACCAAGCTTTTGCCAAAATTTGGTGCAGTAGCTTTGCTTAAGTCGTCCCGTCGTGTTATAGCAGATGAAAATCCGGCTTCTGCTCGGGACACGTGTCCAGTTGCCTCGCGACTGACATGCTCTGCAGACAGAAAAAATTCACACGTGCAAGAAGGTTCCGGACACCTGTTAACCGCACAACTACTCACAGACTTCATAAGGTTGGATACCAGAGGTGACGGTCAAGTCATGAATCTGCAAGTCTCAAGTCAGCTTGCAAACAGTTGGTGGTCATTATGACTTGAGGGTGACTTGCTGGTGACTTCGTCCCACCTCTGTTGGATACTGTTTGGTGGCGCGGTGAATTAGTGGTCAGCACTGATGCCTCACAGCAAGAAGGTCGTGGGATCGATTCCCGTCCTTTCTGTGTGGAGTTTGCATGTTCTCCCCGTGTCCTCCAGTTTCCTCCCACAGTCAAAAACCTGTTTATTTAGGGTCTGCTCCTTTCTCTGCCCCTGAGCAAGGCAGTGTCTCTACATCTGGAGTTGGTCTCCGGGCACAGGACTGTGGCTGCACACTGCCCATAGTGGTTGCATTGTGTCTAACTTGAATCATATTTATGTAATAGATTACAGTTTGTTCTTGTAAATGGGGAATCTTCTTCACAGACTAAGGTTAATTATGGAGTTCCACAAGGTTCTGTGCTAGGACCAATTTTATTCACTTTATACATGTTTCTCTTAGGCAGTATTATTAGATGGCATTGCTTAATTTTCATTGTTACGCAGATGATACCCAGCTTTATCTATCCATGAAGCCAGAGGACACACACCAATTAGCTAAACTGCAGGATTGTCTTACAGACATAAAGACATGGATGACCTCTAATTTTGTGCTTTTAAACTCAGATAAAACTGAAGTTATTGTACTTGGCCCCACAAATCTTAGAAACATGGTATCTAACCAGATCCTTACTCTGGATGGCATTACCCTGACCTCTAGTAATACTGTGAGAAATCTTGGAGTCATTTTTGATCAGGATATGTCATTCAAAGCGCATATTAAACAAATATGTAGGACTGCTTTTTTGCATTTACGCAATATCTCTAAAATTAGAAAGGTCTTGTCTCAGAGTGATGCTGAAAAACTAATTCATGCATTTATTTCCTCTAGGCTGGACTATTGTAATTCATTATTATCAGGTTGTCCTAAAAGTTCCCTAAAAAGCCTTCAGTTGGTTCAGAATGCTGCAGCTAGAGTACTAACAGGGGGCTAGAAGGAGAGAGCATATCTCACCCATATTGGCCTCTCTTCATTGGCTTCCTGTTAATTCTAGAATAGAATTTAAAATTCTTCTTCTTACTTATAAGGTTTTGAATAATCAGGTCCCATCTTATCTTAGGGACCTCATAGTACCATATCACCCCAATAGAGCGCTTCGCTCTCAGACTGCAGGCTTACTTGTAGTTCCTAGGGTTTGTAAGAGTAGAATGGGAGGCAGAGCCTTCAGCTTTCAGGCTCCTCTCCTGTGGAACCAGCTCCCAATTCAGGGAGACAGACACCCTCTCTACTTTTAAGATTAGGCTTAAAACTTTCCTTTTTGCTAAAGTTTATAGTTAGGGCTGGATCAGGTGACCCTGAACCATCCCTTAGTTATGCTGCTATAGACGTAGACTGCTGGGGGGTTCCCATGATGCACTGTTTCTTTCTCTTTTTGCTCTGTATGCACCACTCTGCATTTAATCATTAGTGATCGATCTCTGCTCCCCTCCACAGCATGTCTTTTTCCTGGTTCTCTCCCTCAGCCCCAACCAGTCCCAGCAGAAGACTGCCCCTCCCTAAGCCTGGTTCTGCTGGAGGTTTCTTCCTGTTAAAAGGGAGTTTTTCCTTCCCACTGTAGCCAAGTGCTTGCTCACAGGGGGTCGTTTTGACCGTTGGGGTTTTTCTGTAATTATTGTATGGCCTTGCCTTACAATATAAAGCGCCTTGGGGCAACTGTTTGTTGTGATTTGGTGCTATATAAATAAAATTGATTTGATTTAACTGTAACTAGGATGGTTAAATGCAGAGGACACATTTTGTTGTACAACAAAAAATAAAGGCTATAATATTATTATTATTATTATTATTATATTAGTAGTCATTGTATAATTCGAACCCAGAGCAGCTCTGGATGGTTGGGGGGTGGCAACACACGGAAACCCGACTCTTTGCTCGCTGTTTTTGGTACTGGCCTCCGTGGTTCTGTGGACTGTCAGTTGCTGTTCTTCTGTCAGGACCGACAGGTTTAGTCCAACTCAAACTTACTTTTTCAAATAGGAGAAATCTGACCGTTAATCTGAGAGAGATAATGACAGGTAGCCCCGCCCCTCACCTGGCAGACTGGCCTTGTGTGAGTCAAACAGGTCAGTCAGTCCCATGGTCTGAAGCGTCTCCTTCAGACTGATGCTGTCCTCCATCTGAAACCGAGGCATGTAGACAGACACCGTCACTGTCGTCATCATGTCCAACCAGCCGGTCAGCTTCTCGAGGTCCAGACTGTCCTCCACCTGGAGGAGGACCACAGACAGACTGATGTCAGGAACTAACAACCTGGAGTCAAGCTTTGAAGACAATCACAGCAACAACACATTTTTATGCAGCTGTTTGATCTGATCTCCTGGATTACTGAGCCGCTGCAGGTCTGGACCAGGTGAGTCTGACCACTGACTGGCTGTGGAACACTTAATACTACAGAGCTGGATTTTATACATCCGGATGGACCTTAAAGGTCAACAGCACAGTGGAATAGTGGTTAGCACTGTTGTCTCACAACAAGAAGGTCATTGGTTTGATTCCCACCTGTGGCCTCCCCGTGTTGGTGAGGGCTTCCTCCCACATTTAAAGACATGCAGGTTATGGGAATTGGAAACTTTATAATTGTCCAGGTCTTCCATGTAAAAGAGGCCTCAATCTCAATGGGACTAACCTGGTCAAATAAAAAAAAAACAGCACTGAGACAACAGTCCCATGATGCTTTGTGTTTTTCCCTGATGATATCTCACAGCCCCTAAAGAACAGGTTTGTTGTTGACCACAAGTTTGCCGACCTTCTTATTTAGCTGAACAAGAATTCCAGATGCCTAAACTAACCTTCAGGAAGTGTCTGATCTTCACCTGGATGACTGAGAACCTACACAAAGCTTTGTCTGACCTTGACCTCACAGACAATGCCGTGAGCTTTGTGGAATCAGTGGATACTGATTGCAGCAGTTGAGAAGCTGAGTCTCTGGGTTTGTGACGGTCCTGGATCCAGACTTTCCAGGACTTCCTGGACTTGTCCATTAGATGTGTGTCTGTATGTGGTGGAGGTCTTGAAGTCATAGAGACGTTCACTGATCTCAGCAGGGATGTTCATGTCTCTACGTCCTCGGCCTTTGAGATCCAGAGACGCCTGGAAAGAGCTAATGGAGTCGTGGAGGTCAGAGGTGTTTGGTGATGCTAACTGCAGGAGAATGAAGGTCCAAGTCTTCAGGGTCCTGCTGCTTCCTGTCTTCCTGTCTGGTTGTCAGACTCGGACTCTAACCAGTGACCTGAGGTGAGGACTGGATGTCTTTGGTCCCAGGTCTCTGTGGAGGATCTTTGGGTTCTGTTGGAATGACTTTGTGCCCAATGAACGGTTACTTAGTGAGACTGAGATGAGGAGGATCAGTGACACTGTGAGGGAATATCAGAGACCACAATTAGTCCATGTGGAGAGTTTCTCTGGATGTGATCCAGGACACAGGTGTCTCAGTGATGAGGACCACAGAGACTAAAGGAGGACATGCCCACATTTCACTAGGTTACAGAAGGTAGATCATTACTTTGGAGAAGTGGGAATGGAGTAGTTGCCCACCTGGGTGGTTGCTATCCAGAATGAGAGTGGTCCCACAGTGTGGTGGATCTGACCTGACATGTAACATTCTTTTGGACTTGTTGACCTGTGTGAGTTGTTTGGGTGTGGCACTCACCTGTGTGAGCGTGGTGCTCGTGTCCGGCAGGATGAATACCATGGTGATGTCATCTCCTCTGTACGGCATCTCCAGAACCTGGACGTGGTCTTCAGGAAAGTGTCGGTATCGGAAGCTTGTCTCCTGGTACATCATGTAGACCGTGCAGGTCCGTTTCTCACTGACATGGAAGTTGGACTGAAACACGTTGTCCTTATCAAACATCTTCTTCCACTGACCCTGAAACACAAACAATGCACGTTTAGCACGCTACATGCTAACTAACCAAGCTAGGTGTTTTGTTTTTTTTTGTCAAGAGTCACTCCTGTTCAGAAAAAAATGCCTCCAGAAGAGGAATAATAAAATATAAGACAATGCTAAAATACCCTGAGCCGTAAGAGCATCATCTTCTTTATAATTTGCAGTTATTTAATTGGTATCACAGAACAAAATATTATATATAAATGTAAAATTATACATTTCTTGTTATTTACATTAATTATCAAGATCCTAATGTCTTACTTAAAATTTGTACATGTTCAATAAAGCCCCTCTATCAGTCAGTCATAAACAATGTTTACATTTATTCTGGGTTTTCATGTATCCCATAATCCCTTGTGTGCCAGAGAGTCGCTGCAGTCACACAACATAGAGAATCCACTTGATGATAATTGTAAATGAATATTATACTACAAAAATTTAATTTTTTATGCTTTTCGTCATGTTAATAAGAGACTGCTGCATGATACCCTGAAAACTTGCTAAAACAATTATAACAAATAATCCGTGTCTGTTACATTTAATCTGCGTGGAATTTAATAAAAGCAAACTGAATTTCAGACATCTTATATATATTAGTCTGGAACAAAGAGGACAAACAGTGTTGTAAAGAACAATAAGACGTTAAAGAGCAAACTTCACTTTCCCCCAGAACGACATGATCAGGAAGCGATTGTAGCTCACAGCAGCTCCAAAATAACAGAGAGACAGACTGTGATTCTCACGTTTACATAAAACAAACACAATAACAACATCTATAAACCCAGAGAATATATTCACCAGAGTTTTAGGCACAATATAAAATAGTTTTATGTTGCGATGTTAATGGTGCTGTTTGTGTGCAGCGGTTAAAGTGCAGCGTGATCAGAGCGTCTCAATGCAGTTCTCAATGTTACTGAGATCTCACAGCGCGGCGACCTCTCTGAGGTTTTGCGGGATTTGAAACCTGAAAAGCCTCAATGAGCTTTTAGTTAGCGGAAATTAGCATGCACGCTGATGTCTGTGAAATGTTTTGTAAATCACCTCAGAGCTGTTATTAGGTTCCAAAAACAGTGTTTTCAGTTTTAGAAGTGTTAATTTCTCGCTAGCTTTTACAGAATATTTGAGAAACATATATAAAGACATAAATGAAGCATTTTTAGAGACGTCACAGTGCTGCTCTACTCTGATTGGCTCTTACCTCCGCCACTCAAAAACGCAACCGATTGAAACAGAATGTGACTTTTTAACCTCTTAAAATACGTCCAGGTTAGCAGTCTTTGAACTTGTCCCTGTCAGTTTGAAGACTCTGGCAGTAGCAGCTCTTACGCCGAGCACAGACAGACAGATGGACAGGTGGACAAAGAGACAGGTGGACGGATGGACTGACAGACAGACGGATGGATGACAGACCAACGGACAGATGGACTGACAGACAGACTGACAGATGACAGACAGGTGGACAGAGAGACAGGTGGATGACCATCGGGTAAAAACCAGATACAAGATGTTTGTTCTCTTATCAGCTCTTTAATTGGGGATTTTTCTGCAATGTTTTATTTTTAGGGCCCGAGTAGGCAACGTCCTACAAGGACCCTATTGTAATTGCGCTGTTTATTATTATTATTATTATTACTTATTATTATTAGGGCCCGAGTAGGCAACGTCCTACGAGGACCCTATTGTAATTGCGCTGTTTATTATTATTATTATTATATTATTATCACTCTTGAAATCGAAATTTCGGCCTGTTCCCGTGCTCAAAAACTCACCAAACTTTCCGAATTCATCCGGCTGGATCAGAAATTCGATATTTTGGGGGCATCGCACATGGTTGCAGCGAATTCGCGAAATAGCGCCCCCTAGAAATTTTCAAAAACCCCTCCGCTTTGGGCTTTTTTTGTCGTAGCCTCACGAAATTCGGTACACATATTTACCATGCCAGGACGCACGAAAAAGTCTCTTACTGTCATGGTGAAATATCGACAGGAAGTCGGCCATTTTGATTTTAAGTTTCGATTTTGAGCAAATTTTCCACTACTTACATTTCAACAAACTCGTCATAGGGATTTCATCCGATCGACTTCAAATTTGGTCAAAATCATCACAACACAATGGTGATCAAAAGTTATCAAAAGATTCTAATTAAGTCAAAAGGCGTGGCTGCTAGGGGTCGTCAAACTTTGGAGAGCTTTTCGGAGCACGCCATTTCACTTCGAACCGCTGTCACGCCCACATACTTTATCGTAGATCCTTCAAACTTGCTGGACATGATGAGGGCTCCGCCCTGAATGTCTACATATCTTACATTCCCACCTGTGCCATAGCGCCCCCGGTGGTGGCGGGAAATGTCCTATTTTTACTTTAAGAGGTCCTGATGTCACATACTTAACCCAATCAACTTCATTCCACTTTTAAAACATGCAGAACAAATTGGTGAACATAGGCGATAAATGCTGTGAAGTTACAAGTAACGGCGTCCGTGTGGCGGCATACCAAATATTGACCATTCGCCATGAAATTACGTTTTTCCTTTTGAAGGCTTTAATTTTGTCACATCATCATGAAAATTGATACACAGGTCGAGCACGACAACCTCTTACAATTCATAGGGGCGTCGCCCATGGGCGGGGCAAAATGCCTCAATAGCGCCCCCTTGAAACTTTCAAAAACCCCTCCCCATAGGGGTTTTTTGGAGTACGGAGATGAAAATTGGTACATGTGTGACTTGCATAGATGTACAAAAAAGTCTCTTGCACCATGGGTCTACTCCAAACAGGAAGTCGGCCATTTTGAATTTTCTTCTCATTTTGGCGTGATTTCCACATGTTGTATTTGAACGAACTCCTCCTAGGGATTTTGTCCAATGCACTTCAAATTTCTTCCAGATGACCCAGAGATGATTCTGACCAAAAGTTATCAAAAGCTTTTCTTTATGTTGAAAGGGGTGGCCGCTATGGCGCCGCAATTTTGACCCTTCGCCATGGAACATTATACTTAAACAGGTACTGAAGTCACATAGTTAACCCCATGAACTTCCTTCCACTTCTAAAACATGCAGAACGAGTTGTTGAACCTTGGCGATGAACGCCGTGAACTTACGAGTAACGGCTTCTGTGTGGTGGCGTACCAAATATCGCCCCTTTGCCATGAAATTACGTTCTTCCTTTTGACGGCTTTAATTTTGTCATATCATCATGAAAATTGATACACAGGTCGAGCATGACAACCTCTTACAATTCATAGGGGCGTTGCCCATGGGCGGGGCAAAGTGCCTCAATAGCGCACCCTTGAAAATTTCAAAAACCCCTCCCCATAGGGGTTTTTTTTGGAGTAGGGAGATGAAAATTGGTACACATGTGTGACTTGCATAGACGTACAAAAAAGTCTCTTGCACCATGAGTCTACTCCAAACAGGAAGTCGGCCATTTTGAATTTAATTCTCATTTTGCAATGATTTCCACATGTTGTATTTGAACGAACTCCTCCTAGGGATTTTGTCCAATGCACTTCAAATTTCTTTGACAACATCCAAAGATGATACTGACCAAAAGTTATCGAAAGCTTTTCTCTACGTTGAAGGGTGTGGCCGCTATGGTGCCGCCATTTTGACCCTTTGCCATGGAACATCAAGTCATGATAACTCCTTCATGCTTTGCCTGATTGACTTGAAACTTCACATGTATGATGACGGTTGGCCCCTGAACACACCCAGCCCCTCTGTTTGTACACTGAGCGCCCCCTAGTGGATGAACAATCAACATGTCATAACTCCTTCATGCATTGTGTGATTTGTTTAAAATTTTAACTGTGTGACGAGTGGTTGCCTCTGCATGCACATGCTCACATGTGGTCACAAGGGCACCCACTGATCTGGGTAGGCGGTTGCGCGGAACTAGGGCCCGTATATGACTGCTTGCAGTCCTAGTTATTATTGGACTTTATTTTCTTTAGTGTTTTGATTTTGGGGAAAGTCCAACATAAACAGTTTTATTCATAGTTATGAATGCTTGATTTATTGGAACAGAACCTCACCAACTAGTAAAAAAACAAAACAAAACAAAAACACTCTGTGACCTCCAGTCTGGAACCGTGGCGGCGGCTCAGGATTCGTCTGAGGTGGTAAGTTAGTACAAACCAGTCTGGCAGCGGTTAACTATCCAGCTCTGACAGTCTCAGAAAGATCATTTTGGGGATGTGGAACATGTTTCTGAGTTTGTGTTGAGACCAAAGCGGCTAAACTTCAGACACACCTTGAAGTAGATGGTGTTGACCAGAACCAGGACTGTGTTGGGGTTGACCGCTCCCTCTGGCAGGGTGTCCTTGATCCGGTTCTCAGTCTTGTTGGAAATCCAGTTGTTGATGGTGAGTTGGGCCTGATCTGGCTTATCCTGTGGGGAAAAAACAAAATTATATATATATATATATATATATATACACACACAAATAAATAAAAGTGAGGAGTTATGTACGGCACCTTCAGCACACAGCCACCCCAGATCCAGGTCCACCACCCCCACAAAAGCACAAAAGTAACCAATGACCTGCTGCAACCAGGTGCTATGTGGGGCGTGTCCTTGGCCTTTTCCATATCTAGGGTCTGCAGCAGTGAGGGGCAATGTGCTGGATCATACCCTGACAAATGCACCACATGGTCATATAGGGTCACAACTGATGATGACCTCTCACAGTGTCAGTAGTCCACCCCATCCAAGCCCCCTCAGTAACCGTTTGTTTGACAGAGTCAGTCCAGCGGGACCCAGGATCCTCCAGAGCAGCGGGACCCAGGATCCTCCAGAGAGACCTGGTCCCAGAGACGTCCAGTCGTCTCCTGAGTTAGAGTCCATACAGGAGTCTTGGACCTTTGATCTCCTGAAAAGGTGTTATGCAGTGTTATTAATGCTTGGGAAGCAAAGTGGGGGGAGGAGCTACTGTGACCTACAGGTTTCACATCAGCTCAATTCAGTTTATTTATTCAACGCCAAACCAAAAGGAAGTTGTCCCAAAGTGCTTCATATGAGTTAGATCAAACCTCACCGACCTCCTGAGTAAGTACGTAGGAACGTAAGAACTCCCTCACAGTAAGAAACCTCAAGCAAACCAGAGTCAGTGTGCGTTCAATACACAGTCCACCCTAGAGTTGATGTCACAAAATCCCAAGGTCTTGATTCCTGTTGAAGGATCCCATTTGGGGAGTTTAATGTACGAGTATGTGCTGGACACAACATACTGATGTACCAACACAACGCTGAAGCATCTCAGCAAACAGGACGTTATTGCGTGCACCTCTGTCAGTGCAGCCAAGGACCAGCAGGGTTTGTGCGGCGCTGCACAGGTCGTCCCATCTATGGTCAAAGCAGAGCTCCAGTCTCATATTAAGGAGCACTCCAAATGTGTTTGTGGTTCGCCTACAGAGCCAACAGGATGGTAGAGGTTGCTGTCAACACGGCCTCCACTTCATCCTCCAGCATCTGGACTCCACAGGAACCTACGCCAGGATTCTGTTTGTGGACTTCAAGTCTGCTTTCAACACGATCATCCCGGCCCTGCTGCAGGACAAGCTCTCTCAGCTTGGTGTGCCCGACTCCACCTGCAGGTGTATCACTGACTTCCTGTCCAACAGGAGGCAGCACTTGAAGCTGGGGGGGGTGCATGTCTCCAACACACAGTCCATCAGTACTGGATCCTCCCAAGACTGCGTTCTTTCCACTCTACTCTTCTCCCTTTACACCAACAGCTGCACCTCCAGCCACCAGTCTGTGAAGCTCCTGAAGTTTGTGGAAGATACCTGGTGTCCTGGTGCAGACAGAACAATCTGGAGCTCAACGCCCTCAAGACAGTGGAGATGGTTGTTGACTTCAGAAAGAACCCAGTCCTGGCCAACCCCATCACCTGTGGGACTCCCCAGTCACCATTGTGGAGTCCTTCCATTACTTGGGGATCACCATCACCCAGGATCTCAAGTAGAAGCTGAAGATCAGCTCTCTCACCAAGAGAGCACAACAGAGGATGTACTTTCTGCAGCAGCAGAGGAAGTTCAACCTGCCAAAAACTGATGGTGAACTTCTACACTGCCACCACTGAGTCCACCATCTTCTCCTCCATCACCGTCTGGTAACCCTGCTGCCACTGCTAAGGACAGGAGCAGACTGCAGCATGTCATCCACACAGCAGAGAAGGTGATCGACTGCAGTCTGCCATCCCTACAGGACCTGTGCACATCCAGGGCCCCGAGGAGAGCAGGGAAGATAGAGGCCGATCTCTTTCACCCAGGACACAAACTTTCTGTCACCCTCCCCTCTGGCAGACAGCTGAGGTCCATCAGGACTAAAACATCAAGACACAAAAACACCTTCTTTCCATCCGCAGCTGGACTTATAAATACTGCCAGAGACCCCCATTTACCCTGCCCCCCCCCTCCTCACCAATCACCTGTTTTTACACTGTCCCACTCAACCACATTACATTTAGATTTATTTAACAGTGAATATAGTTTTTTCTATTTGACTCCTTTACTTCTGACAAAAGTATTTATTTCCTTTTCTTTTGTTGATGTTTATGCACCAATGACACCAGATCAAATTCCTTGTATGTGAGAACTTACATGGCAATAAATCCAGTTCTGATTCTGATGTTACTGTGTGTGTGTGCAAACAACATTATTTCCATGTTTGATTACACTGAAAATGACATTATTGGACAATAAAGACAGAAATTAATTTACTGAGGACAGAACAGGTTTTGTGCTCAGAGGAAAATGTGCACGTGAGCGTGCACCTCAACTGTATGGTGCCAAAGTTATTGAAGTATTTATGTCCAGCACATAAATTAATCAAACGGATTATATGTGTGTGTGTGTGTGCGTGTGTGTGTGCGTCCTTCTGTGCATGTAGGTGTGTGTGTGTGTGCGTGTGTGTGCGTCCTTCTGTGCATGTAGGTGTGTGTGTGTGTGTGTGTGTGTCCTTCTGTGCATGTAGGTGTGTGTGTGTGTCCTTGTGTGTGTCCTTCTGTGCATGTAGGTGTGTGTGTGTGTCCTTGTGTGTGTGTGTGTGTGTCCTTCTGTGCATGTAGGTGTGTGTGTGTGTGTGTGTGTGTGTGTGTGTGTCCTTCTGTGCATGTAGGTGTGTGTGTGTGTGTGTGTGTGTCCTTCTGTGCATGTAGGTGTGTGTGTGTGTGTGTGTGTGTCCTTCTGTGCATGTAGGTGTGTGTGTGTGTGTGTGTGTGTCCTTCTGTGCATGTAGGTGTGTGTGTGTGTGTGTGTGTGTGTCCTTCTGTGCATGTAGGTGTGTGTGTGTGTGTGTGTGTCCTTCTGTGCACGTAGGTGTGTGTGTGTGTGTGTCCTTCTGTGCATGTAGGTGTGTGTATGTGTGTGTGTCCTTCTGTGCACGTAGGTGTGTGTGTGTGTGTGTGTCCTTCTGTGCATGTAGGTGTGTGTGTGTGTGTGTGTCCTTCTGTGCATGTAGGTGTGTGTGTGTGTGTGTGTGTCCTTCTGTGCATGTAGGTGTGTGTGTGTGTGTGTCCTGTGCATGTAGGTGTGTGTGTGTGTGTGTCCTGTGCATGTAGGTGTGTGTGTGTGTGTGTGTGTGTCCTTCTGTGCATGTAGGTGTGTGTGTGTGTGTGTGTGTCCTTCTGTGCATGTAGGTGTGTGTGTGTGTGTCCTTCTGTGCATGTAGGTGTGTGTGTGTGTGTGTCCTGTGCATGTAGGTGTGTGTGTGTGTGTCCTTAGCACCCTGAAGGTGAGACCCAGGTTCACCTTGAAGTCGAGTGGCAGCAGTTTGGCTCCGTAGACCATCTGGCTGATGTTCTGGTACGTTTGGTTGAAGGTCAGCGACTTTTCTCCAAACAGCCGGTTGGCAGAGATCAATTCTGTGGTCTTGTCCTTCTTCCGGTACAGACGGCAGTTCAGCTTCGCGAAGAAAAAGTGGACCTGGTCCGATGTCTTCTCCTTGATGGTGTCAAACTGGAAGACCTGCAGCAGAACCAAAATCTCCAAGTTAAGTTCTGTTCAGTGTTCAAGTTGCTTCATTTCTCTTCAAAGAACAAAAAAACTTGAGCCTCAGTGCTACGCGAACGCTAGCTGTCGGCCTGATGGTCCGAGTCCCACAAACAAGCTGGTGCACCTAAAACTCGATGTGTGTAAAACCCAGTCTGGGTCTGGGCGCTGGACAGGAAGTAGTCACCATTGATGGAGCGCCGAGCTGCACATGTGTGTTTTCAAGGTACTCACGTGTTTCTAGTGTTTAATTAGGTTTTCTTTTAACCTGAGACTTTAAAACCTAAGTCTTGATGGTTCAAATCCCACCTCCTCTGGCTGCCTGACAAAGTGCTTTTAAGCAAAAGTATTTACACCCACAATCCATCACAGCACCAGGTCCCGACAGAACATGGACTTACTTTCATGATCTGCTCCAGGGTCTGGTTGCATGCCCCCAGTTTTGTCATGGCGAAGGCGGTGGAGATGCTGATGGGAGACATGAAGATGTTGGAGGTGTTGTCCTTGCTGACCGCCAACTGCCGGTACAGCAAGAGGGCGAAGCGCCCGTTGGCCCTGGACAGCTCCCACACACGTGGGTTGGTGGATTCGGGAATGGGTCCGAGATCTGGGGTGGGGCCCTCGGGCTCGGTGTCAGGACTGCGGTAGACGCATCGTGGCTCCAAGAAGAGGTCTTTGGGTTTGGCATTGCAGATGTTCTGCTGGGTGCTGATGGAGAGCAGCGACAGCAGCACCAGAGCCAACAACCAATCAGCAGGCTTCATCCTGGACAGGAAGCCAATCAGAGGAAGCCCTGAATGACCTGAGTTCTAGAAAGATGAACATTTGAGCGTTTGTCAGGACTCTCTGTGACATTTCACTAAAATCCACATCTGCACTTTGGTTTATTTTCTGTCATGGTTCCTGTGAAGTCCTGCTGAACGTCTTCCTGCTGCACTCATTGTCTTAAAAGAAAATGTCTTCATGTTTGATGGAGTGGTGTGATGTCACAAAGCAGCACACTTTGCTTTAATCATTTGCTCATGCTGGTTTTATCTTGCTGCTCTGATTATTATTCTACAGAACTGCACATTAATCTTTGCAGTGACGCTGTGAACATTTCAGACATCATCCTGCATTTATATTCTTTATATAATATATGTCTTTATATTATACAATTCCTTATGCGATTATAAAATACAATGCAACACTAAAATACCCTCGGCTGCAAGAGCATAAAAAAGGAAACAGAATGTGACCTTTTGACCTCTTAGAATAGGTCAAGGTTAGCCATCTTTGAACGTGTCCAAGGTCTGTGTCCCAAGAATGTTGTTCCCTGTCAAACTGAAGACTCTGGACTGGACTTAAGATGAGCACAGACAGACGGAGACGGACACAAAAGTCTTCACAATACCTGATGGCCAGATTTTGTCCTCCAGTACTAAATCCTCAAAATATCTTTTATTTCCATGAACACAAATGCATTGTAAACACTGCATCCATTTCAAAATGAGCAAATATTAGCACAAAAACAATAAAGTTTATCAGTTTGAACATTAAATATCTTGTCTTTGTGGTGTATTCAACTGAATATAGGTTGAAGAGGATTTGAAAATCATTGTATTCTGTTTTTGTTTACATTTTACACAACATCCCAACACAATGATAAAATAATAAAATACCCTCAGCTGTATGAGATCATCTCCTTTATAATTTGCAGTTGTTTAATTGGTATCCCAGTGTGTGTGTGTGTCAGTGTGTGTGTGTATATATATATATATATGTATATATATATATATATACACACACACACACACACACATACATACATACTTCATACTACATTTTCTGAAAAATGAACTGAAATGTTGCTGAAAATGTACTGATTCGATCGTATTTCGATCAGAAAGATTTGAACTCCTCATTTCAGAGTCAGAGCTGCGTCAGTCACAGTCAGTCAGAGCTGCAAAAAGTTTGTACCTGAGTTTTCAGAGGTGGTGTTTGTAGTTGCCATCTGCCACGCCGGTGTTTGCCAACCCGGACAGTGGGAATATCACCTCAACCGGCAACTTAGCCCCGCGACTGGACAGCAACAACGTCCGAGGCCCAACGTGGTGAATTCACTGAGGCCGCGCGCTGCGTCATTAAAGCCGCGCGTCACGAGTGCCGCTTCCCCGAGGCCTCGTGCAGCCACCGCGGATCCATCAGCGCGGAAACACCGAGGCCGCGCGGCACCAGCGCAGTGCAGATCCATCCCGGTGACAAACAACGCAGGCTGTTAACATCGGCGATCGACAAGCTGCTCATAAGCCGACCATGGGGCCTAAGAAGGTTCTGACAGCGGAGGAAGGTGACGATATTAAAAAATCTCTGGACTTTTTATCAGAGGAGATTTCTGTTGTGAAGCAGCAACAGAAATCAATCATGGATCTGGTGGAGGAGGTGAAGGCATTACGGCTCCAGAATGCCGAGAAAGACCGGCATCTGGTGCAGCTGGAAAATAGAGTGGCTGAATTGGAGCAGTACACCAGAATCAACGACGTCATCATCACAGGTCTTCACATCAAACCACGGTCCTACGCACGGGCGGTAACAGATGAGAGCGGAGGGGAGCCCAGTGAACAGGAGGTCAGCTCTGTGGAAAAACAGGTTGCTGATTTCCTCCTATCTAAAGGTATAGAAATGGATTTAAATAACATTGAAGCGTGCCACCCTCTGCCCCGGAGAAATGACGGTGATAAACGAACCGTCATCATGAGATTCATCAACAGAAAACACAAAACAGCACTGTTAAAACAAGGAAGAAAACTGAAAGGGACAAACGTATTCATCAATGAACATCTCACCAAACGGAATGCCGACATCGCCAGGAAAGCACGCTTCTTAAAGAAACAGGGAAAAATCCAGCACACATGGACTTCAAACTGTAAAATATTCATCAAACTGAACGGATCACCAGAACAAGCAAAAGTCATGGCAATAAGGAACATCGAGGAGCTGGACAAATATGAACAATAGTGTTTCTTAAAGCGAGGATCTGGACAAATATGACCAATAAGGTATGAGGACACAAACACATCACAACACCATGACACAGACCAGAGGAACCTATTCATCTACTACCTATTCATCTACATCTGGAGACAAGAAGGATATAACTCAAAGGATTGCTGATCATGGAAAAGTAGAACTGAGAACATTTAAATACACAGACCACAATGTACTGGACTTGGAGCACGATATAGACCCGGACAATAATTTCTTCTCAAATATCAATGACAGTTGTTGCTATTATACAGATGAACAGTTTAATCGGATCATTAAAACGGATAACAAATTATCAATAATCCATTTCAACAGCAGAAGTCTATATGCAAACTTTAACAACATTAAAGAATATTTAAGTCAGTTTAAAAAAATATTTAACATAATTGCTATATCAGAAACATGGATCAATGAAGATAAAGGAATGGATTTTGAACTGGATGGATATGAATTTAATTGTGTAAACAGAAAGAATAAGAGTGGAGGAGGAGTGGCTGTGTATGTGGATAAGAACATGGATTATAAAATAGTAGACAATATGACAACTGTGATTGATAACTTATTAGAATGTATAACTATTGAAATATGTGAAGAAAAAAGCAAAAATGTATTAGTCAGCTGTATATATAGAGCACCAGGATCTAGTATTGAAACATTCACTGACTGTATGGGAAAAATGTTCTCAAAAACTAATCAAAAAACTGTGTTCATTTGTGGTGACTTAAATATTGATCTGATCAATCCAAATAAGCATAAAATAACAGATGAATTTATCAGTATAATGTACAGTATGAGTTTATATCCAAAAATCACCAGGCCCAGCAGAATTACATCCCATAGTGCCACCTTAATTGATAATATATTCAGCAATGATATTGAGAATAACACTGTGAGTGGATTATTAATCAATGACATTAGTGATCATCTACCAGTTTTCATCGTTTATAATAGAAACCATCGGCGGAATCAGCCAGAGGAGAAAATAAAATACAGGCGAGTGCGGACAGAGGAAAACATGAACACACTAAAGAAGGATTTACAGGAGCAAAACTGGGAAAAGGTATACAGTGAAAGTGATGTTGATAGTGCATATGAAACTTTTTTACAAATATTTACATCATTATATGATAAAATTGTCCAATTAAACAAGACTACAGAAAACAAAAAATCCAAGCTCGACCATGGATGACGAAAGGGTTACGAAATGCATGTAATAAGAAAAATACACTGTATAGAGAATTCATAAAACTAAAGACTAAAGAGGCAGAAAATAGATATAAGAAATACAAAATAGATTAACTAATATTATACGGGTATGTAGGAAGGAATATTATAGTAACATATTATATAATAACAAAAACAATATTAAAGGAATATGGGATATATTAAATAGCATTATCAAAAATGGTAATAAAAAACAGAGTTACCCTCAGTATTTCATTGATAATAATGTCAAGAAGGAAAATAAGGATGAGGTAGTCAACGGTTTTAATAATTTTTTTGTAAATATTGGACCAAGCTTGGCAGAAAAAATTCCCGATTCCCAACCTGAGGATTGGGATAATAATCTCATAGAAAGAAATCCCTGTTCAATGTTCCTCACAGCAGTGGATGGAAATGAAATTATAGACATTGTGAATAATTGTAAATATAAAACATCTACCGATTTAAATGAAATTGATATGGTGGTGGTAAAACAGGTCATTGAATGGATTGTAGAACCATTAACATACATCTGTAACTTATCATTTCAAACCGGTAAATTTCCCAATCAAATGAAAATAGCTAAGGTTGTGCCGCTGTATAAGACTGGGGATAGACACCACTTCACAAATTATAGACCTGTTTCTTTGCTTCCACAATTTTCCAAATTATTAGAAAAGTTATTCAATAATAGATTAGACAAATTCATAAATAAACATAAATTACTTACTGATAGTCAATATGGATTCAGAGCACATAGTTCAACATCACTTGCATTAATAGAATCAGTTGAGGAGATTACAAACGCCATAGACCACAAATTACATTCAGTTGGAATATTTATAGACCTTAAAAAGGCTTTTGATACAATCAATCATGACATATTAATCAGTAAACTTGAACAGTATGGGATTAGGGGGTTGGTGTTGCACTGGGTGAGAAGCTACTTAAGTAACAGAAAACAGTTTGTGAAGTTGGGGGAATATACATCATCATGCTTGGACAATGCTTGTGGCGTCCCACAGGGGTCAGTATTGGGTCCAAAACTGTTTCTAATTTATATAAATGATATTGTCAATGTTTCCAAAATATTAAAATTAGTATTATTTGCAGATGACACAAGCATTTTTTGTTCAGGGGGGGATTTGCAGGAGTTACTGAGGAGGATCAGTATAGAAATGGGAAAATTGAAAATATGGTTTGACAGAAACAAATTATCATTAAACTTAAGTAAAACAAAATACATGTTATTTGGCTATTGTAATACAGACATACAGGTTCAGTTACAAGTCGAGGGGGTAGATATTGAAAGGGTACATGAAAATAAGTTTCTGGGGGTGATAATAGATGATAAGATAAACTGGAAGACTCATATAAAACATATACAAAGTAAACTGTCAAGAAGCATTTCAGTTCTAAACAAAGCGAAACATATTCTGGACCACAACTCACTCCGCATTCTTTACTGCTCACTGGTTTTACCATATTTACAGTACTGTGCAGAGGTATGGGGTAATACTTATAAAGGTACAACACAATCACTATCAGTAATGCAGAAAAGAGCTATAAGAATTATTCATAATACTGGCTATAGAGATCATACAAATCCACTATTTTTACAATCCAAATTCTTAAAATTCACAGACTTGGTTCATTTTCAAACAGTACAAATTGTGTATAAAGCAATAAACAATTTACTTCCAGCAAATATTAAAAATATGTTTTTTAACAGATCAGGGGATTACAGTCTGAGGGGAAATTTAATTTAAAGCATCAGTGGGCACGAACAACATTAAAAGGTTTCTGTATTTCTGTCTGTGGGGTGAGGATGTGGAACAGATTGGGAGTGGGGCTCAAGCAATGTCCAAGCATGAACCAGTTCAAACAGCGGTACAAAATATGTTTTTTTCTGGGTATAGGGAGGAGGAAGGGTAATGAGGGTTAGGGTGTTTTTGTTGTTTGCTTCGGCTTGTAAATATATAGTATTTTGTATGTAAGTAGGTATGTGTAGGTGTATATTTATGTTTGTGTATATATACGTGTATATATGTATATGTGTATATATGTGTATGTTGATGTGTATATGTATGTGTGTGTATATATATGTATATATATATATATTGATATCGGTTTAGGTGTGTAGGAATTTATGTGTATATGTGGCAAAGGGTATTACTGGTTGTGGGGAAGAAGGGGTAGGGATAAATAAGCTGATGCTTCACCCTACCCCTTTTCAGACATGTTGGGTACACAGTAGGAACTTTTTTGTTGTTGTCTTTACTGATCTATCTTGTAATTGTTGTTGTATCAAATGTTCGAAATAAACAGTTTTCATTCATTCATTCATTCATTCATTCATTCATACTTGTACACACACAGTTCCGATAATCCGATAACAGATAATTATCAAAGATAACGTTTTCATTATCCGATTATCTTTTAAGATAACTTTAAAGACCATCATTGGACTAATTATCTTCCGATGAATTTTTGTCCCGATAAACAAAATAAACAAAGCTGAACAGCGACAACCATTTTTAAAATTAGTTCAGCACCCACTTGACAAGCATTTTTAAAATTAGTTCAGCGCCCACTTGACAAGCATTTTAAAATTAGTTCAGCACCCACCTGTTAAAAGTTTTGTACCAGACACACAGTTAAAACCTTTGCAAACAGAAGAGAACTGCTTGTATAAAAAGCATCTCAATCCTCTGCAGACAAAGGAAAAACAGCCTCAAAAAGAAAAAACAAACAAACATTTCCTTTAATACCATACTGATATGCTGGCAATATGACCCAAGTCATCCAGAGGCATACATCTTTAACTTATGGTTCAAATTTTAACCAAACTAATTTTGGACAAGTTATTTAAAATTACTGTCATGTCTGAAGTTGTATAAAGTAAAAATATCAGATATATGTTTTAGTTTTAAAGTAATGTGTTAATTTTTAAGGTTTTGTGAGCACATGCTCTGCCCCACAGTGCATTATGGGTAGGATGATGTCATTTCAGTACGTCACGACAGGACAAATGCATTTCAGACACTCTGTTCAGGCTCCACGGACAACAGCATTAAACTCTGGTGCCTAAAACTCTCTTGTATATATTCTCTGCGTTTATAGACGTTGATTTGGGTTGGCTGTCACTGCGGTATTGTATCACTTCCTGTTCCGGAGCACAGCGGTGTTTTTCTGTATCTGTTAGCTGTTTAATCTGCGCAGTTAGATTGATCTAGTTATCTAGATTACGATTTGTTTCCCAGTGTAATCTTTACGTGCCTTAACTAAAGCACTCCTTCTGCTGAATCACCTCTAAATTATTTACACATTATTCACTTTGCGTGTTTTTAGGAATCCGCTAGCTTAGCGTAGCTACTAGCTCTTAGCCGATTTAGCATGGCGGCTTCTCCTGTCTCTCCTGCACTTTTCTGCTCTGGGTGTGAAATGTTTAGTTATTCCTCGGCCTCCTTTAGCAATAACGGTACTTGTAATAAGTGTAGCTTATTCGTAGCTTTGGAGGCCAGGCTGGGCGAATTGGAGACTCGGCTCCGCACCGTGGAAAATTCTACAGCTAGCCAGGCCCCTGTAGTCAGTGCGGACCAAGGTAGCTTAGCCGCCGTTAGTTTCCCTCTGGCAGATCCCGAGCAGCCGGGAAAGCAGGCCGACTGGGTGACTGTGAGGAGGAAGCGTAGTCCTAAACAGAAGCCCCGTGTACACCACCAACCCGTTCACATCTCTAACCGTTTTTCCCCACTCGACGACACACCTGCCGAGGATCAAACTCTGGTTATTGGCGACTCTGTTTTGAGAAATGTGAAGTTAGCGACACCAGCAACCATAGTCAGTTGTCTTCCGGGGGCCAGAGCAGGCGACATTGAAGGAAATTTGAAACTGCTGGCTAAGGCTAAGCGTAAATTTGGTAAGATTGTAATTCACGTCGGCAGTAATGACACCCGGTTACGCCAATCGGAGGTCACTAAAATTAACATTAAATCGGTGTGTAACTTTGCAAAAACAGTGTCGGACTCTGTAGTTTTCTCTGGGCCCCTCCCCAATCAGAACGGGAGTGACATGTTTAGCCGCATGTTCTCCTTGAATTGCTGGCTGTCTGAGTGGTGTCCAAAAAATGAGGTGGGCTTCATAGATAATTGGCAAAGCTTCTGGGGAAAACCTGGTCTTGTTAGGAGAGACGGCATCCATCCCACTTTGGATGGAGCAGCTCTCATTTCTAGAAATCTGGCCAATTTTCTTAAATCCTCCAAACAGTGACTATCCAGGGTTGGGACCAGGAAGCAGAGTTGTAGTCTTACACACCTCTCTGCAGCTTCTCTCCCCCTGCCATCCCCTCATTACCCCATCCCGTAGAGACGGTGCCTGCTCCCAGACCACCAATAACCAGCAAAAAATATATTTAAGCATAAAAATTCAAAAAGAAAAAATAATATAGCACCTTCAACTGCACCACAGACTAAAACAGTTAAATGTGGTCTATTAAACATTAGGTCTCTCTCTTCTAAGTCCCTGTTGGTAAATGATATAATAATTGATCAACATATTGATTTATTCTGCCTTACAGAAACCTGGTTACAGCAGGATGAATATGTTAGTTTAAATGAGTCAACACCCCCGAGTCACACTAACTGTCAGAATGCTCGTAGCACGGGCCGGGGCGGAGGATTAGCAGCAATCTTCCATTCCAGCTTATTAATTAATCAAAAACCCAGACAGAGCTTTAATTCATTTGAAAGCTTGACTCTTAGTCTTGTCCATCCAAATTGGAAGTCCCAAAAACCAGTTTTATTTGTTATTATCTATCGTCCACCTGGTCGTTACTGTGAGTTTCTCTGTGAATTTTCAGACCTTTTGTCTGACTTAGTGCTTAGCTCAGATAAGATAATTATAGTGGTCGATTTTAACATCCACACAGATGCTGAGAATGACAGCCTCAACACTGCATTTAATCTATTATTAGACTCTATTGGCTTTGCTCAAAAAGTAAATGAGTCCACCCACCACTTTAATCATATCTTAGATCTTGTTCTGACTTATGGTATGGAAATAGAAGACTTAACAGTATTCCCTGAAAACTCCCTTCTGTCTGATCATTTCTTAATAACATTTACATTTACTCTGATGGACTACCCAGCAGTGGGGAATAAGTTTCATTACACTAGAAGTCTTTCAGAAAGCGCTGTAACTAGGTTTAAGGATATGATTCCTTCGTTATGTTCTCTAATGCCATATACCAACACAGTGCAGAGTAGCTACCTAAACTCTGTAAGTGAGATAGAGTATCTCGTCAATAGTTTTACATCTTCATTGAAGACAACTTTGGATGCTGTAGCTCCTCTGAAAAAGAGAGCTTTAAATCAGAAGTGCCTGACTCCGTGGTATAACTCACAAACTCGTAGCTTAAAGCAGATAACCCGTAAGTTGGAGAGGAAATGGCGTCTCACTATTTAGAAGATTTTCACTTAGCCTGGAAAAAGAGTCTGTTGCTCTATAAAAAAAGCCCTCCGTAAAGCTAGGACATCTTTCTACTCATCACTAATTGAAGAAAATAAGAACAACCCCAGGTTTCTTTTCAGCACTGTAGCCAGGCTGACAAAGAGTCAGAGCTCTATTGAGCTCATTAGTTACTTCATCCAAACCATCAACATGTTTATTAGACCCCATTCCTACCAGGCTGCTCAAGGAAGCCCTACCATTATTTAATGCTTCGATCTTAAATATGATCAATCTATCTTTGTTAGTTGGCTATGTACCACAGGCTTTTAAGGTGGCAGTAATTAAACCATTACTTAAAAAGCCATCACTTGACCCAGCTATCTTAGCTAATTATAGGCCAATCTCCAACCTTCCTTTTCTCTCAAAAATTCTTGAAAGGGTAGTTGTAAAACAGCTAACTGATCATCTGCAGAGGAATGGTCTATTTGAAGAGTTTCAGTCAGGTTTTAGAATTCATCATAGTACAGAAACAGCATTAGTGAAGGTTACAAATGATCTTCTTATGGCCTCGGACAGTGGACTCATCTCTGTGCTTGTTCTGTTAGACCTCAGTGCTGCTTTTGATACTGTTGACCATAAAATTTTATTACAGAGATTAGAGTATGCCATAGGTATTAAAGGCACTGCGCTGTGGTGGTTTGAATCATATTTGTCTAATAGATTACAATTTGTTCATGTAAATGGGGAATCTTCTTCACAGACTAAAGTTAATTATGGAGTTCCACAAGGTTCTGTGCTAGGACCAATTTTATTCACTTTATACATGCTTCCCTTAGGCAGTATTATTAGACGGTATTGCTTAAATTTTCATTGTTACGCAGATGATACCCAGCTTTATCTATCCATGAAGCCAGAGGACACACACCAATTAGCTAAACTGCAGGATTGTCTTACAGACATAAAGACATGGATGACCTCTAATTTCCTGCTTTTAAACTCAGATAAAACTGAAGTTATTGTACTTGGCCCCACAAATCTTAGAAACATGGTGTCTAACCAGATCCTTACTCTGGATGGCATTACCCTGAGCTCTAGTAATACTGTGAGAAATCTTGGAGTCATTTTTGATCAGGATATGTCATTCAAATCGCATATTAAACAAATATGTAGGACTGCTTTTTTGCATTTACGCAATATCTCTAAAATCAGAAAGGTCTTGTCTCAGAGTGATGCTGAAAAACTAATTCATGCATTTATTTCCTCTAGGCTGGACTATTGTAATTCATTATTATCAGGTTGTCCTAAAGTTCCCTAAAAAGCCTTCAGTTAATTCAAAATGCTGCAGCTAGAGTACTGACGGGGACTAGAAGGAGAGAGCATATCTCACCCATATTGGCCTCTCTTCATTGGCTTCCTGTTAATTCTAGAATAGAATTTAAAATTCTTCTTCTTACTTATAAGGTTTTGAATAATCAGGTCCCATCTTATCTTAGGGACCTCGTAGTACCATATCACCCCAATAGAGCGCTTCGCTCTCAGACTGCAGGCTTACTTGTAGTTCCTAGGGTTTGTAAGAGTAGAATGGGAGGCAGAGCCTTCAGCTTTCAGGCTCCTCTCCTGTGGAACCAGCTCCCAATTCAGATCAGGGAGACAGACACCCTCTCTACTTTTAAGATTAGGCTTAAAACTTTCCTTTTTGCTAAAGCTTATAGTTAGGGCTGGATCAGGTGACCCTGAACCATCCTTAGTTATGCTGCTATAGACTTAGACTGCTGGGGGGTTCCCATGATGCACTGAGTGTTTCTTTCTCTTTTTGCTCTGTATGCACCACTCTGCATTTAATCATTAGTGATCGATCTCTGCTCTCTTCCACAGCATGTCTTTTTCCTGGTTCTCTCCCCTCAGCCCCAACCAGTCCCAGCAGAAGACTGCCCCTCCCTGAGCCTGGTTCTGCTGGAGGTTTCTTCCTGTTAAAAGGGAGTTTTTCCTTCCCACTGTAGCCAAGTGCTTGCTCACAGGGGGTCGTTTTGACCGTTGGGGTTTTTCTGTAATTATTGTATGGCCTTACCTTACAATATAAAGCGCCTTGGGGCAACTGTTTGTTGTGATTTGGCGCTATATAAATAAAACTGATTGATTGATTGATTGATTTTTTTAATTGCGTTTGTTAAATTCCACGCATTTTAAATGTGAGCAGACAGGGATTATCTAGAATTTGTTTTGAAAGCCTCTACTGCCATCTAGCATCTACTGGCCAGTAGTGTTCATGGCAGTGTCTGGGGACCAGTAGATGGCAGTGTTCTCTTTATTTTGACCCCGGTTATGTGAGATATAAGACTTGTTCTTCTCTCTGTGTTGGGTGGGCCGCCAGAAGAGGAGGTACTGCTGGCCCACCACCAGAGGGCGCCCTGCCTGAAGTGCGGGCTTCACGCACGAGAGGGCGCTGCTGCCACGGACATGGCCGGGGGTGACAGCTGTCACTCATTATCTCTTGACAGCTGTCACCCATCTACGCTTCATCATCTCTCTCCATAAAACCCGGATGTCATCTCCACCTCATTGCCGAGATATCGTCGACCTGTTAAGGTAACATTCTCAGCCTTAATCTGTGCCGTACTGACTTTGTTTAGTTAACTCGTTTTTGCAGCTGTTTTCCTGCGGAGTGTTTTATCTGGAGATTGGCGTGACCGGCGACAGCTTCGCTTTACACCCCCACCAGATAAGTGTTGAGACAGGAGCTGCACGAGTGTGTGTTAGAGGTGGAGGTGGACTCTCCACCATTGTTGTTACTGGGTGTGCACACACCCATATCTTACTGTCTCTGCTCCTTGCCAGCAGTACCAGATCCACCATTCGGAGACGGTGGCCACCTGGGGACTCGGGACTTGGCGGCTCCAGTATTCTCCAGGTTCGGTGGCGGAGGAAATCGTGTGGTTCCGGTTCTTCTCAGGACAGACGTCTTCTATCCTCGAGCCTGCCCACACGTCACCCTTGTGATTGACTGTTTGCAAAATGTGTCACTACACTTTCCCAACAGGATATCTCGGCCAACGTCATGGATCCCGAGGGGCGTCACCCATCTGTTGAACAGCCAATGGAAGAGCAGGGTGCATGGGCGTCTGCAGGAGGCGTGATTGGTGAGTTGCAGCAAATCCTCACCGCCTTTACTGCTCGGCTGGATCTGATGACCGAGCAAAACGTCATCCTTAATCGCAGGATGGAGGCTCTCACCGCACAGGTGGAAGCGCGCGCTCAGGGCGCTGCTGCGGCTCCTTCTCCTTGCCGACCAGGTGCAGATATAAACGTTCCACTGGCGTTCAACGAACACCCCCCCCACATCCCCTGGAAGCATACTTAAGTCCCCCAGAGCCGTACGGGGGTTGTGTGGAGACGTGCGCGGACTTCTTATGCAGTGTTCGCTCGTCTTTGCACAACGTCCCGTAATGTACGCGTCTGACGCCAGCAAGGTGGCTTATGTAATTAACTTGCTTCGTGGTGAAGCACGCGCTTGGGCTACAGCGCTTTGGGAGCAAAAGTCACGGCTCCTTACCGCTTATACCGGGTTTGTGAGGGAGTTCAGAACAGTGTTTGATCACCCCAACAGAGGAGAGACTGCTTCAACAGTGCTGCTGTCACTGAGACAGGGGCGCCGGAGCGCAGCCGAATATGCAGTCGACTTCCGCATCGCGGCTGCGAGGTCCGGCTAGAATAACGTTGCGCTCCGCGCCACCTTCATAAACGGACTGTTGTCGGTCCTGAAGGAGCACCTGGTAGCGAAGGAAGAACTGTGGGATTTAGATGGGCTTATCGATCTAGTTATACGGTTAGACAATCGGTTGGAGGAATGCCGTCGGGAGCGAGACGAAGGACATGGCCGGGCACGCGCCGTCCCTCTCCCTTCCGGGTCCGAAAGGGTTCCGCCCTCCCCCACGCTGACACAGCCACAGCTGCTCGTGGGGCAACAGCTCCCCCTGCTGACGTTGCTAGGGAAACGCAGAGGGCCCAAAATGAGAACAGATGACATTATAAGAAGGCTGGTCCACGGGGAGTGTTTTCTCTGCAGCTCAAAAGAGCACATACAGAAAAACTGCCCCAAATGGCCCAAAACGAAACACCCGCCCTTAGAGACTGGGCTAAGGGGGGTCATAACATTCACGTGGGAACACCACATATTGCCACACGACTCCCAGTTACAATCCTGAGCTGGGGATTTAACCCTTCAAGCCCCAGCACTGGTGGACACTGGGCAGAAGGGAATCTGCTGGACAGCAGCATGGGCAAGGGAGGTAGGGCTCCCTCTGGTGGCACTTCCTTCGCCATTGCAGGTGCAGGCACTAGATGGCACCTTCTCCCTTTAATCACGCACAAGACACAAACTGTAACTCTGGTGATGTCTGGAAATCATCGGGAGGAGAATCGAGTTTTTTGTGGACTCCTTCTACCTCCGCTGGATTTTGGGTTTCCCGTGGATGTTGAAACAGAATCCCGGATTGATTGGCCGTCTGGTGGTGGTGGGTCAGTGGAGCGAAACCTGCCATTGGATGTGTTTAGGTTCCTCGGGTTCTCCCGGTTCACAGGCTAAAGAGGAGGTCAAAGTCCCTCCCAATCTGACGGCGGTGCCGGTTGAATACCACGATTTGCTGACATCTTCAGCAAGGATCTGGCACTCACCTTCCCCCGCCCTGTCCATACGATTGTGCCATTGATTTGATCGGGCGCAGAGTTCCGTCCAGCAGGCTGTGCAATCTCTCCACGTCCTGAACGCCGAATCATGGATGAACCTACATCCGGGACTCATTAGCTGCCAGGCTGATCCGAAAATTCCCCCCTCCCCAATGGTGCAGGTTTCTTTTTTGTGGGCAAGAAAGATGGCGGACTCCGTCCATGCATTGATTTACAGGGGGCTGAATGAGATTACGGTTCGCAACCGATACCCGTTGCCGTTGTTGGATTCCGTGTTCACCCCCCTGCATGGAGCCAAAATATTTACAAAGTTGGATCTTAGGAATGCGTATCACCTGGTTCGGATCTGGAAGGGAGATGAGTGGAAGACGGCATTTAACACCCCCTTAGGTCACTTTGAGTACCTGGTCATGCCGTTCGGCCTCACCAACGCCCCCGCGACGTTCCAAGCTTTGGTTAACGACATCTTGCGGGACTTCCTGCACCGATTCGTCTTCGTATATCTGGACGATATACTCATCTTTTCTCCAGATCCTGAGACTCCTGTCCAGCATGTACGTCAGGTTCTGCAGCGGTTGTTGGAGAGCCGGTTGTTTGTGAAGGGCGAGAAGTGCGAGTTTCACCGCGCTTCTTTGTCCTTCCTGGGGTTTATCATCTCCTCTAACTCCGTCACCCCTGATCCGGCCAAGGTTGCGGCGGTGAGAGATTGGCCCCAACCAACAAGCCGTAGGAAGCTGCAACAGTTCCTCGGCTTCGCAAATTTCTATAGGAGGTTCATTAAGGGCTACAGTCAGGTAGTTGGCCCCCTGACAGCCCTGACCTCTCCAAAAGTCCCCTTCACCTGGTCGGATCGGTGGGAAGCCGCGTTCAAGGAGTTGAAACGACGGTTCTCTACTGCGCCAGTTTTGGTGCAGCCTGACCCTAGCCGCCAGTTTGTGGTTGAAGGGGACGCCTCTGACTCAGGGATAGGAGCCGTGCTATCCCAGAGCGGAGAGACCGATAAGGTTCTTCACCCGTGTGCCTACTTTTCCCGCAGGTTGACCCCGACTGAACGGAAGTATGATGTCGCAATTGAGAACTCCTTGCGGTGAAAGAGGCTCTTGAGGAGTGGAGACACCTGGTTGGAGGGAGCGTCTTGATGCCGTTCAAACGGTTTCACTGACCATCGGAAACGGATTATATCAGGACTGCCAAGCGGCTGAACCCCAGGCAAGCCCGCTGGTCACTGTTCTTCTGGGACGTTTAGAACTTCCGGATCACCTATCGCCCCGGGACCAAGAACCAGAGATTGGCTGCCTTGTCCCGGGTACACGAAGACGAAGTCCAAAACTGCGCTGTCGGATCCACCGGAAGCCCATCCTTCCGGAGTCCAATATCGTGGCCACCCTCACCTGGGATGTGGAGAAGACCGTCCGGGAGGCCCTGGCACGGAGCCCCGGACCGAAGGACAGACTATACGTCCCACCAGAGGCCAGGCTGCGGTCCTAGACTTCTGTCACGGTTTCCAAGCTCTCCTGTCATCCAGGGTTGCGAAGGACCGTGGCAGTTGTCCGGCAGCGCTTCTGGTGGGTCGTCTATGGAGCCGACGTCTGGGAGCACATCAGGGCCTGCACCACCTGCGCCAGGGGCAAGGCTGACCACAGGAGGGGTCCCAAGGACTGCTCCAACCGCTTCCTGTGCCTCATCGCCCCTGGTCCACATCGGCCTGGATTTTGTCACGGGCCTCCCACCGTCCAGGGCAACACCACCATCCTCACGATAGTGGCCGATTCTCCAAGGCGGCCCACGTCGTGGCCCTCCCGAAGCTCCCTAAGGCCCCAGGGAGACAGCGGACCTCCTGGTCCACCACGTCATCCGTCTGCAGGGATACCTACTGACGTTGTCTCGGATTGTGGTCCCCAGTTTTCCTCTCAAGTCTGGAGTAGTTTCTGCAGAGAACTGGGGGCCACCGTGAGCCTCTCGTCCGGGTACCACCCACAGATGAACGGACAGGCAGAACGGGCCAACCAGGAGTTGGAACAGACCCTCCGCTGTGTGACATCCGCGCACCCAACGGCCTGGAGTAACCACCTGGCCTGGATCGAGTATGCACATAACAGCCAGGTGTCTTCTGCCACCGGCCTCTCCCCGTTTGAGGTGTGTTTGGGGTACCAGCCCCCATTATTTCCCGTGGTGGAGGGAGAGGTCTGTGTGCCCTCGGTCCGGGCCCACCTTCGGAGGTGCCGTCGGGTGTGGCGCACCGCCCGTTCTGCCTTGTTGAAGGCCCGGACGAGGGCCAAGACCCATGCAGACCGCCGGCGGTCCCCGGCCCCTGCATACCAGCCCGGGCAGGAGGTGTGGTTGTCGACGAAGGACATCCTGCTTCAAGTGGAATCCCCGAAACTGATGGACAGGCTCATCGGACCATTCAGAATCCTCAAGGTCCTCAGCCCTGCCGCAGTGAAGCTCCAACTCCCTGCTTCACTGCGGCTCCACCCAGTTTTTCATGTGTCGAGGATCAAACCACACCACACCTCACCCCTCTGTGCTCCCGGTCCGGCGCCGCCTCTTGCCCAGATCATTGACGGGGAGCCGGCCTGGACAGTGCGCCGGCTCCTGGACGTCCGTCGAATGGGCCGGGGGTTCCAATATCTGGTGGACTGGGAGGGGTATGGACCCGAAGAACGCGCCTGGGTGAAGAGGAGCTTCATCCTGGATCCGGCCCTCCTGGCCGATTTCTACCGCCGACACCCGATAAACCTGGTCGGGCGCCTCCTGGCGCCCGTTGAGGGGGGGGTCCTGTTGGGTGGGCCGCCAGAAGAGGAGGTACTGCTGGCCCACCACCAGAGGGCGCTCTGCCTGAAGTGCGGGCTTCAGGCACGAGAGGGCGCTGCCGCCACAGACACGGCCGGGGGTGACAGCTGTCACTCATTATCTCTTGACAGCTCTCACCCATCTACACTTCATCATCTCTCTCCATAAAACCCGGACGTCATCTCCACCTCATTGTCGAGATATCGTCGACCTGTTAAGGTAACATTCTCAGCCTTAATCTGTGCCGTACTGACTTTGTTTAGTTAACTCGTTTTTGCAGCTGTTTTCCTGCGGAGTGTTTTATCTGGAGATTGGCGTGACCGGCGACAGCTTCGCTTTACACCCCCACCAGATAAGTGTTGAGACAGGAGCTGCACGAGTGTGTGTTAGAGGTGGACTCTCCACCATTGTTGTTACTGGGTGTGCACACACCCATATCTTATTGTCTCTGCTCCTTGCCAGCAGTACCAGATCTCCTTTAACAGTGGAATATCCGGATAAAATGCGGAAACCGACTTCTTCTGAAACTTCTCTGTTCTCTCACGACGTCCTGGATCAATAGAGCCTGAAATGTGGAGGTTTTCAGCTTGAAACAGGCTGATGACGGTGCCTCAGAGTGCTGCGAGACGTCTCGCTCCGTGGGAAGTCCTTAAAGCGACAGTATCACCTCAAAATCTCTCATCAGCTGTTAAAATTTTCACCGAAAACCAGCTTCATTTTTTCGAACCGTGTCCACTTCGATGTGTCTCACAGGTTTAGAAAAAATTTGATCAACCAAAGCGCCAGTCTCTCAGCAACTTCTCAGACAAAGGAATTCCGACGAGGGGCTGGACGACTCCTCCCACAAGGAGTGCTCACAGGCGAATGACGTCACCGACAGGCGTGGAAAAACTCACGCATGCGCACGAGGGTTCAAGCATGTCTGATGTAAAAACATATGAATGAAATCCATATAGTTTTTGAAAAAAATAAAAAGGACCTATACTTTATTGACAGACCTCGTACATACACACACACACACACACACACACACACACACACACACACACACAAAACCCCAATTCCAATGAAGTTGGGACATTGTGTAAAATGTAAATTACAACAGAATACAATGATTTTCAAATCCTCTTCAACCTATATTTAATTGAATACACCACAAAGACAAGATATTTAATGTTCAAACTGATAAACTTTGTTTTTGTGCAAATATTTGCTCATTTTGAAATGGATGCCTGCAACACGTTTCAAAAAAGTTGTGACGGGACAACAAAAGGAATGTGATGAATGCTCAAAGAACACCTGTTTGGAACATTCCACAGGTGAACAGGTTAATTGGAAACAGGTGAGTGTCATGATTGGGTATAAAAGGAGCATCCCAAAAGTCTTAGCCGTCACAAGCAAGATGGGGTGAGGATCGCCACTTTGTGAGCAACTGCATGAAAAAAAATAGTCCAACAGTTTAAGAACAATGTTTCTCAACGTTCAATTGCAAGGAATTTACGGATTCCATCATCTACAGTCCATAATATAAGTCAGAAAATTCAGGAGAATCTGGAGAACTTTCTACACGTAAGCAACAAGGCCGAAAACCAACACTGAATGTCTGTGACCTCCAATCATGACCTTTTTCTTCTCTCTTTTGTAAAACTCTTTTGACTTGATACGCATCTTAACTGTAGTTGGATTATTGGTGCAGGACAGCACTTCACATGGGATTTATTTATGGCAGAAGTGGATTATGCACTTGTGAGCCGATGGATGTAGCCAGCAGCCGGGTAAAAAGGATGTCACCCGATGTACCACTGCTCTGTGCTGTAGTACATGGGGTATCGGAGGTGAGCTGCATGTGTATTTATGTTGTCATGGGCTGGGGAAACATTTCCACATCATACCTGCTACAGACTTAGGAGGTGAACATGTAATAATATGTGCATTACAGACGTGACATCCTGTTCAGCTGCATTGCGGGGTGCCGCACCGAGTCTCTGAAGAGCGCACAGTGCCCCATACATGTTATTACATATCAACATTTCCTTCGCCCTCCCTGGCTGGGGTCCAGTGGAGGTGGACATATGTGGCACAACATGCTGGCAGGCTTTGCTGTGACCGATCGATCTCACAGCTCAGTCAACTGCGATCAGACCGTTTCAGATCCTGTCAGAATATGTAGACTGCATTCAGATGACGCAAAAACTGTATATAAACCGCCGTCAGATGTGCGTCGCATCTTGATCGCGCCAAAAGTGTTTTGAACATGTGCAACACACTCGGGACAGCTGAGCGAATGGGTCCAAATCTGTAGATCATCACTGACTGCCGTCCGTAGGTCTTCAGACCGCATATTTGCCGACTGAGGCCAAATTGCATCAGTCGGCGTATGCGTGAAGGGGTATAAGAATTCAAGGAATTCTAAGATTTCTCTTAGATTAATGTCACTGGGGGCACTTTTAGCCTTAGGGTGCTTCATGGATACGGGACTGGATGTTTCTATGACAACAACAAATAGCCAATGAGGACAAGCTCAATCAAAGGTACTGGCCTATAGACAGAACCAAGCGTTTGTCCAACCCGCCATCACAGAAAAGTATTTTGTCTCTACTAGGGGAGGTGATGGTCTAGTGGTTAAGGTATTGGGCTTGAGACCAGAAGATCCTTGGTTCAAATCCCCGCCTGACCAGAAAATCACTAAGGGCCCTTGGGCAAGGTCTTTAATCCCCTATTGCTCCCAGTGTGCAGCACCCTCACATCGGGGTGAATGTGAGGCATATTTGCAAAGCGCTTTGAGCATCTGATGCAGATGGAAAAGCGCTTTATAAATGCAGTCCATTTACTGTGACAGACTGAGTGACAAAACAGCAAAAATAAAACCTTGCGTCTCAGAAAACTTTTTAACTAAAGTGCTCTTGCAAAAAAAGAGAAAAGCAGCTCAGGAGACGACAGGTGCAGCATTTGTTTCTGGGGGCAGCTGCATTCGCTCCATTTGCATCTACAGCAACTGAACTAACAACAACAAAGACACTGATGCCCAGAAAACAAAAAAACAAACCAAAAAAACTTAACAAGCCCCATGAACTTCAACCTTTTTGTTTGTTTTTGTTTGTTAAAGATCAGAGTTAGTCGATATTAAAAAAAAAAAAACTGAAATACAGATAAAAGCATAAAGTCAAACCTTTGAGATATATTTCTTGACAAAACATAAATTATGAAAACACGGCACATGTAAAATGGGTCGAGGAGGATGTGGATCAGTCTGACTTTATTCTTCATTTTTATTATTTATTACTTTATTTTGTAAATATTTGACTTAATTCTCCAAACATTTTATCTGCAGACAAGAAATTTATTCTGAAAATATTCCTTTTCTTCCTCTTAGCTACACAATTCAAAATATGTTCTTTATTTCCACTGGATTATTGTGCCTAAAGGCTTAAATATTTGGTATAATGGAGCTTCTACGCTCCGTTTAGTTTCACTGTGACTTCAAATCAAAGTAATGTTCAAATTCTGGTTTGAATCTTTCACAAACACCTCAAAAGATCCTACAGACTAAACTCAGTCACTCAAACATTGTAAAAACTGTTAAATCATACATCTCTGACGATGAACGTCTCCGTGTTTAAGTGTTACTCACCTCAGCGATATGATTCTGTGCCTCTGCTGAGGTTTTACACGAGGTCAGCGTCCGGCAGAACAAAAGTCTCTCGACTTCGACCCTGAGGCATTGATTTGTGTTTCAGCTTCGTTCCTGGAACCATCAGCAGCTTCTGCAGCAGACATCTGATCAGCAAAACACGAACATCCACCGTACGGCACCGAAACCACAGTGCACCGTACGGCAAGGAAACCAGAGTCCACCGTATGGCAACAAAAACACAGTCCACCGTACGGCAACGTACGCCAACGAAACCACAGTGCAACGTACGGCAACGAAACCAGAGTCCACCGTACGGCAATGAAAACACAGTGCAACGTACGGCAACGAAACCAGAGTCCACCGTACAGCAACGATACCAGAGTGCAATGTACGGCAACGAAACCAGAGTGCAACGTACGGCAACGAAACCAGAGTCCACCGTACAGCAACGAAACCAGAGTCCACCGTACGGCAACGAAACCAGAGTGCAACGTACGGCAACGAAACCAGAGTGCAACGTACGGCAACGAAACCAGAGTCCACCGTACGGCAATGAAACCACAGTGCAACGTACGGCAACGAAACCAGAGTGCAACGTATGGCAACAAAACAAAAAAACTCCAACAACTCTGCCAACAAAAAACAGTTGAGTTTTCTCCTTTTTGGGGTGTGAGCAGTGAGCACGTTGCTTTCCTTCTCCCAAGATGGCGACAGGAGCTGCTCCTTAGGTACCATCTCACTGGGTTGGAGATGCAAATTAACGACCAAACACATGAATAAGTGAGAAATTCTCAGTTGGTTTGTCAAGAAATAATACGTTTTGAAGCAAAGTGCTCTAGATGGCTGTGCTGCTGCTGTTATAATGTGAAAAGAGGCTGTGGAAACACCCCAGACTGGAGGCACGAACAAAGTGAAGTATAAATAAGAAAATGAAATAAATATATACATAATAAATGGTTTGTGTGGTGGCAACGCACTTACCGATGGCGGACATGTCCAGCAGAGTGACCGCCCCCAGCTCCGTCTCCTCGGTAAATCCACTCTCCTCTGCTGTTGAAGCAGTAGAAACAGATGTTTGCCTCACGTTATGACCACCTTTTCACACAGGGGCTGGAAACAGCCAAGTCTCTGTCCGTGAAATGCGAGGATAAACAATAAACCAGTCGTTCTCAATAAGAACTACCTCTAACCTTAGTGACATGAAATTGGGGTTCCACAGGGTCCGTCTTAGGCCCCCTGCTTTTCTACCTTTATATAGCACCCCTTTGGACACATATTGTGGCATTTTGGGATTAGCTTTCACTGCTATGCTGATGATACTCAGTTATACATGCTGATAACTGCTGGTAATCTCATCCACATAAAATCCTTAGAAAATTGCCTTGCATCAGTGTGTACCAGGAGGAGTGTCCTCCTTCTCTCCCCTGATTCTCATTTGGTTCACCCATCCTCACTAGGGGCACACTTTAAAAAGAGGGTAGTGCCTTACTGGCTGTCTCCCTCCTGACTCTGTACCGCATTGAGCAGGCACCTTTAGCCGCTCCACTTCTGCCACCTGGTTGTTTGCTTCACTCTCTGTGCAGCACGCCATCATGCAGCGAGCTGTCAGCCTCCTTCCTTGGCGTCACCTGCTATGCGCCTCGCTTTCTGCAGTTCAGCAGACGGGAAACCTGTATTATTGTGCGTGGGGAAACCGTAATCTGCAGGTTGTTACGGCGGCATCATCAGCTGTGGCGCTCCTCCCTCCCTTCCTGTGACCAAACAGCTCTCTTACCGATTTCCTGGAGTGGAACAGCAGCTCTGTGATTGGCTGCAAAGAACCACTGCTGCTTGCCTTACTTCGCTTCAGCGTGTTCTTTGGTACTGCATCTGACCGTGCTAATGTTAGCATATCCTCCGGGACTAACTTAGACACCCTCAACATACCCAGGTCTTCTGGTGTAGTAGCCCTTGTGGGTGCTAGGTTTAGAGTTTTTTTATTTTTTTATTTTATCATTTCCTTTTTTTTAAACTTTTTTGTTTTTATTTGTTTGGCTTGTATGTTTTTTGCTCAGTTTGTTGTTAATTTTAAGTTTCTTTTTCATGAATGTCTTTCATTTGAGGGATTCCCCTGTTAATTGTTTTTTTTTTCAGTTGCTGGGCAACGGTGGTGTGTGTAGGGGCCCAGGGTGTCGATCCCCCCTCTTTTGGTTGTTCTATCATGTTAATCGTGCACGAGAGTGTGCCAGTAAGTCAGGAGACATTATAAGCGCTTGCCCTGAAGCTTTTATTCACATACAGTGAGGAAAATAATATTTGAACCACCCTGCAATTTTGCAAGTTCTCCCCCTTCAAAATCATGGAGGGTCTGAAATTTTCATCTTAGGTGCATGTCCACTGTGAGAGCATAATCTAAAAAAAAAAACAAACAAAAAAAAAATCCAGAAATCACAATGTATGATTTTTTTTTAAATATTTCTATGTTTACTCTGCAAATAAGTATTTGATCACCTACCAACCAACAAGAATTCTATCTCTCACAGACCTGTTAATTTTTCTTTAAGAAGCCCTCTTATTCTGCACTCTTTACCTGTATTAATTGCACCTGTTTGAACCTGTTACCTGTATAAAAGACACCTGTTCACACACTCAGTCAATCACACTCCAACCTGTCCACCATAGCCAAGACCAAAGAGCTGTCTAAGGCACCAGGGACAAAACTGTAGACCTGCACAAGGCTGGGATGGGACTACAGGACAACAGGCAAGCAGCTTGGTAGAAGACAACAACTGTTATGATTATTTATTAGAAAGTGGAAGAAACACAAGATGACTGTCAATCTCCCTCGGTCTGGGATTCCATGTAAGATCTCACTTAAGGAGGTAAGGTAAGGATGATTCTGAGAAAGCTCAGAACTACACAGGAGGACCTGGTCAGTGACCTGAAGAGAGCTGGGACCACAGTCACAAAGATTACATTAGTAACACATGATGCTGTCACGGTTTAAAATCCTGCAGGGAAGCAAGGTCCCCCTGCTCAAGCCAGCACATGTCCAGGCCCGTTTGAAGTTCACCAGTGACCATCTGGATGATCCAGAGGAGGCATGGGAGAAGGGTCATGTGGTCAGATGAGACCAGAATAGAGCTTTTTGGAAGCAACTCCACTTACCATGTTAGAGGATGAGAACAACCCAAGAAAACCATCCCAACTGTGAAGCATGGGGGTGGAAACATCATACTCTGGGGGTGCTCTTCTGCAAAGGGGACAGGACGACTGCACCGTATTGAAGGGAGGATGGATGGGGTCATGTATTGCAAGATTTTGGCAAACAAACCTCCTTCCCTCAGTAAGAGCATTGAGATTGGGTCATGGCTGGGTCTTCAGCATGACAATGACCCCAAACACACAGCCAGGGGCAACAAAGGAGGGGCTCCATAAGAAGCATTTCAGGTCCTGGAGTGGCCTTGGCCGGTCTCCAGACCTGAACTCAATAGAAAATCTTTGGATGGAGCTGAAACTCCAAAACTGAAAGATCTAGAGAAGATCTGTATGGAGGAGTGGACCAAAATCCTGCTGCAGTGGTGTGAAAACCTGGTGAAAAACTACAAGGAACGTTTGACCTCTGTAATTGCAAACAAAGGCTAATGTACCAAATATTAACATTGATTTTCACAGGTGTTCAAATATTTATTTGCAGCAGTAACATACAAATTATTAAAAAATTATACATTGTGATTTCCAGATTTTTTTTTAGATTATGTCTCTCACAACTCAGCCACATGGGGTGTGCAGCCAGTACATTCTGAGTGCCGGTCCCAAGCCCGGATAAATGAGGAGGGTTGCGTCAGGAAGAGCATCCGGCGTAAAACAAGCCAACCCAACTATGCAGACTCAGAATTGAATTTCCATACCGGATCGGTCGCGGCCCGGGTTAACAACGTCCGCCACCGGTGCTGTTGCCCAACAGGGTGCCGGTGGAAATTGGGCTACTGCTGGGCGAAGACGACGAAGAAGAGGAGGAGAACGTTGCCATGAACAGCGGGAGAAGAAGAAAACTAGAAGGGTGGAAATGAGAGTGGGGACTTTGAATGTTGGTAGTATGACTGGTAAAGGGAGAGAGCTGGCTGATATGATGGAGAGGAGAAAGGTAGACATATTGTGTGTGCAAGAGACCAAGTGGAAGGGAAGTAAGAGCAGGAGCATCAGCGGTGGGTACAAGTTGTTGTACCATGGTGAGGACAGGAAGAGAAATGGTGTTGGGGTCATTTTAAAGGAAGAGTATGTTAAAAGTGTGTTGGAGGTTAAGCGAGTGTCTGACAGGGTGATGAGTGTGAAGTTGGAAATTGAAGGGGTGATGATGAATATCATCAGTGCATATGCCCCACAGGTAGGTTGTGAGATGAAGGAGAAGAAATTTCTGGAGTGAGTTAGATGAGGTGGTGGAGAGTGTGCCCAAGCATGAAAGAGTGGTGATAGGAGCAGACTTCAATGGGCATGTTGGTGAAGGGAACAGAGGTGATGAGGAAATAATGGGTCGATATGGTATCAAGGATAGAAATGGGGAAGGACAGATGGTAGCTGATTTTGCAAAAAGGATGGAAATGGCTGTGGTGAATACCTACTTTAAGAAAAGGGAGGAGCACAGGGTGACATAAGAGTGGAGGAAGGTGCACACAGTGGACTACATTCTTATAGGAGATGCAAGCTAAAAGAAATCACAGACTGTAAGGTGGTAGCAGGAGAGAGTGTCACTAGACAGCATAGGATGGTTGTTTGTAGGATGACTTTAGAGGTAAAGAAGAAGAAGAGAGTGAGAGCTCAACAAAGGATCAGATGGTGGAAGCTGAAGGAGGAAGACTGTTGTGTGAAATTTAGCGAGCAGGTGAGAGAAGCACTAGTTGGAGGGGAAGCAATTTTGGACAACTGGAAAAGTACTGCAGATGTGGTGAGGGAGACAGCTAGGGCAGTACTGGGTATGACATCTGGACAGTGGAAGGAAGACAAGGAGACTTGGTGGTGGAATGAAGAGGTCCAGGAAAGCATAAGGAGAAAGAGGTTGGCGAAAAAGTTTTGGGATAGTCGGAGAGATGTAGAAAGTAGACAGGAGTACAAGGAGATGCGGCGTAAGGCGAGAAGAGAAGTGGCAAAAGCAAAGGAAAAGGCATATTGCAAGCTGTACAAGAAGTTGAATAGTAAGGAAGGAGAAAAGGACTTGTACTGATTGGCCAGACAAAGGGACAGAGCTGGAAAGGATGTGCAGCAGGTTAGGGTGGTAAAAGATGCACATGGTAATGTGCTGACAAGTGAGGAGTGTGTGCTGAGAAGGTGGAGGGAATATTTTGAAGAGTTGATGAATAAAGAAAATGAGCGAGAGAAAGGCTGGATGATGTGGTGAGAGTAAATCAGGAAGTAAAAGAGATTAGTAAGGAAGAAGTGAGGGCTGCTATGAAGAGGATGAAGAGTAAATCAGGAAGTAAAAGAGATTAGCAAGGAAGAAGTGAGGGCTGCTATGAAGAGGATGAAGAGTGGAAAGGCAGTTGGTCCAGATGACATTCCAATGGAGGCATGGAAATGTCTAGGAGAGATGGCAGTAGAGTTTCTAACCAGATTGTTTAATAAAATCTTGGAAAGTGAGAGGATGCCTGAGGAGTGGAGACGAAGTGTGCTGGTTCCTATTTTCAAGAACAAGGGTGATGTGCAGAGCTGCAGTAACTACAGAGGCATAAAGCTGATCAGCCACAGGATGAAGTTATGGGAAAGAGTAGTAGAAGCTAGGCTTAGAAAACAGGTGAAGATCTGTGAGCAGCAATATGGTTTCATGCCGAGAAAGAGCACTACAGATGCAATGTTTGCTCTGAGAATACTGTTGGAGAAGTACAGAGAAGGCCAGAAAGAGTTACATTGTGTGTTTGTGGATTTAGAGAAAGCTTATGATAGGGTGCCAAGAGAAGAGTTGTGGTATTGTATGAGGAAGTCTGGAGTGGCAGAGAAGTATGTTAGGGTAGTGCAGGACATGTACAAGAATAGTGTGACAGTGGTGAGATGCGCAGTCGGAATGACAGACTCATTCAAGGTGGAGGTGGGATTACACCAAGGATCAGCTCTGAGTCCTTTCTTGTTTGCAGTGGTGATGGACAGGTTGACAGATGAGATCAGACAGGAGTCCCCATGGACTATGATGTTTGCAGATGACATTGTGATCTGTAGTGAGAGTAGAGAGCAAGTTGAGTCTAGTCTGGAGAAGTGGAGATATGCTTTGGAGAGAAGGGGAATGAAAGTCAGTAGAAGCAAGACTGAGTACATGTGTGTGAATGAGAGGGAGCCCAATGGAATAGTGCAGTTACAAGGAGTAGAAGTGGTGAAAGTAGATGAGTTTAAATATTTGGGGTCAACTGTTCAAAGTAATGGAGAGTGTGGTAGAGAGGTGAAGAAGAGAGTGCAGGCAGGGTGGAGTGGGTGGAGAAAGGTGGCAGGAGGGATTTGTGACCGAAGAATATCAGCAAGAGTGAAGGGGAAAGTTTACAAAACAGTAGTGAGACCAGCTATGTTGGACGGCTTAGAGACGGTGGGACTAACAAAAAGACAGGAGGCAGAGCTGGAGGTGGCAGAGCTGAAGATGTTGAGATTCTCTTTGGGAGTGACAAGAATGGACAAGATTAGGAATGAACATATCAGAGGGACAGCTCAGGTGGGACAGTTTGGAGACAAAGTCAGAGAGGCGAGATTGAGATGGTTTGGACATGTGCAGAGGAGGGACCCAGGATATATAGGGAGAAGGATGCTGAGGATGGAGCCACCAGGCAGGAGGAGAAGAGGGAGGACAAAGAGGAGGTTCATGGATGTGCTGAGAGAGGACATGCAGGTGGTTGGAGAGACAGAGGAAGATACAGAGGACAGGGTGAGATGGAAACGATTGATCTGCTGTGGCGACCCCTAACGGGAACAGCCGAAAGACAAAGTCGTCTCTCACAGTGGACATGCACCTAAGATGAAAATTTCAGACCCCTCCATGATTTCTAAGTGGGAGAACTTGCAAAATTGCAGGATGTTACTTATACTGTTATACTGTTACTTAATACTTATTTTCCTCACTGTAGCTTGACACCGCTCATTCCTTCTTATGGGTCCGTCCTCTAAATGTGTCCCACCGGATCTCTACATACACACATTGGTTCCTATTTATGATATGCTCACAGTACATCTCCCCTTTTAGCTTAGAGTCCTTGTATGTTCTTTTTTGTCCACAGAGCCTTTCATGTCTTTACTTTTAACTGTCCTTTCTTCTGCAATGCACTGAACATTTAACAATTAACCTCAATAAGCTAAAACCAAAAGCTTTAAAGTGCTTTACAAAAAGATTTCACGACTATTTGTTTACATCTCTCCTTTTGTTTCTTTTTTTTTCAGTTCAACATTCTTTCTTTTAACATTATTTTTCTAACACTTTTTTTTGTAAACACCAACTGTAACAAGTATGACAATAAACTTCTTATGATGATCACAAATCCAGTCTCTGCGGGGCACAAACCACCCACCCTGACCTGGTGACTGTGGGGTGAGGGATCACCTGGATGTGCGACCTGGTCCTTCTGAGACATCCAGTTGGCATTTCCACATTGTAGGATCTTGGGGTGTTGGCTGGGCTGCCGATAATCCCAGAGTTTTTCCTGTTCTTCACCCAGACCTGTTGTCCTAGCTTGAGCTCTGGTTTAGTCTGGGTCCTGTGTCTCTTGTTAAACCAGAAAGCTTGTTTTTGTTTCATGTCCTGGTCTTTTCTCCAGAACAGATGGAGGTCTGGCCATCTTGGCTGAAGTTTCTTCTCACTGATGGGCAAAGGTGTCCCGATGTTACGACCCATCAGCAACTGCGCAGGTGACGAGCCATGTGCCAAGGGTGTGGCTCTGTATGCCATAAGAGCCTTATGTGGATCTTCCCCCTTCTTTAAGAGGGTTTTTACAGTCTGTATGGCCCTTTCTGCTTCCCCGTTACTTTGAGGATAGTGGGGACTTGTCGTGACGTGCTTGAAATCATAGTCCCTTGCAAAGGCAGCAAACTCAGTCGCTGAAAACTGGGGGCCATTATCTGTAACAAAGGGTTTCCAGGACCCCATGCCTTGCAAAAATGGCTTTCAACTTGTTGATAAGCAGGACCGCAGTAGTGGATGTGAGGTTGGCTACTTCACTGTAGCGGGAAAAGTAATCTATCATGACCAGATACATGGCACAATTCCACTAGAACAGATCTGCTGCCAGGCACTGCCATAGGAAGTTGTGTCGTCATAACAGGCTCTGGTGCACTGTGAACCTCCAGTGCACGCACATACACACACACACTGTACAGTTTTCAACTTTGAGTTTGATTTGTTTTGTCAGACCAGGCCACCATATGGACTGTTGCACTCTGGCAATATATTTTGACATGCCCTGGTGACCTTCGTGGACAATATTGATCATTTCCTACTGTCTGTTAACTGGAATAACAAGTCTTTCCCTTCGGCTGCTCCCTTGTTTGCACTCGGGGTCGCCACAGCAAATCCAAGGTGGATCTGCATGTTGATTTGGCACAGGTTTTACGCCGGATGCCCTTCCTGACGCAACTCCACATTACATGGAGAAATGTGGCACTTTTCATTAATAGTCCATCTACCAAGAGTAGATCTTGGTGGTACTGCAATACACTTGACGTTCAGGTGTCAGAGCCTTCCTGCTTATTGGCCATCCTTTTTGAACCAGTTCTTTTAGTTTTTTGCATGTACTGTCTGTTTCTTGTGCCTGTTTGATTTATGCAAGCCTGCTTTCTGATGCTGGCAACTGTTACAAAATCTGATTAACAGACACGCATACATCTACTTCCAACTGCTCTTCCTGCGTTGTGGGCGAAGCCTGTATCAGTGCTCTGGACAATGCATCCGCTGTGATCAAGTTCTTTCCTGGGACCTGTTCTATTTTAATATGTGAATCGAAGCAGTCGTAATCGAAACCTCAGAACATGAGGTGGCAGGTCATCCAGAACTCTGCTGCCTAGTAGAGAAATGAGAGGCTTATGATCGGTCTGAATCAAAAAGTCCATTCCTACCAGGTAAGACTGAAACCGTTCACATGCCCAGGTCAGCACGAGTGCCTCTTTTTCGATTTGGGCATATCTGCGCTCTGCGTTAGTCATGCTGCGTGAAATGAAAGCCACTGGATGCCATTCACCTGTGGGTTGCTTTTGGGACAGGACCCCACCTAAGCCGAAGGATGAAGCTTCGGCAGCAGCTTTTGTCTCTCCGTTTAGACAGTACTGGGCCAGGACTGCGGGTGAGCTTAGTTACTGTCATAACTCAAAGGCCCGCTGCTGTGCTGTTCCCTATTCCCAGGTGGTGTCTGCTTTGAGGAGCTCTCTCAGTGGCTGTGTGAGCTCAGCTATGCGTGGGGAAAACTTTCCAACATGCCCATGAATCTTTTCACATCTGCAGCATCTTTTGGTATAGGCATCGCCTTTATTGCTTTGATTTTGCCAGGGTCTGCTTCACTTCCCTGGACTGTGACAATGTGACCCAAAAATATTACTTTTTCCACCGCAAACTGGTATTTGTCATTGTTGAGAGTCAGCCCCTGGTGCAGGAGGCCTAATGCTGCAATAGCTGGGAATCCGAGCAGAGGGGTAGACAGTCTCTGCATGACATAAATTGGCTGTGTTGTCATTTTATCTTTGTATTTCATGACAGCGTTAAACTTACCTCTCACTTTTAGGGCTTCTCCACTGGGACCGCACAGGGGTTTCTCTGCTCTTGTGAGTGGACCATGCAGATCTTTGGAGTAGGTGACAGCAGGTATCACTGTTACGTCTGCCCCTGTATCCACTTTAAAAGTCACATCTTTACATTTATCTCAAGTGTCTTTTTCCAGTTGTTGGGCCGTTCTCCTGCCGACACTGCTCTTAAAAACAAAGTGTTGTCTTCGTCCTCCAGGACGGCTCCAACTCTGCCTGATCTGCACACAGCTGCGAAATGTCCCTTTTTTCTGCACTCGGCGTCTCGTTTTGGTTAGATCCCTTATGTTTTATTTTGAGTTCTTTATTTAATTCTGATAATCTTAACTGCCTTTGTTTCTTTTGGTATGTGCAAAAAGATATAATTTTCCCCCTGAGAACCACTTTTAGTGCATCCCATACTATTTCTGGGCCAACTTCTCCATTATTGTTTTCCTCCATATAGTGTTTGATTTCTTCTTTGATTTTTGTTTTAAATTGTTCACTACTAAGAATACTTGTATTTATCCTCCATAATAAGATTCCAGGGTTGTTATTTATTTTCAGTGACATGGAGAGGGGTGCATGGTCTGACAAGTCGATATTACCTATCTCACAGTCATGTATTCTATGGCGATCTTTTTTGAAAATAAAAAAGTAATCTATTCTGGACTAGACAGCATGTTAATGGGAGTAATGTGTGTAGTCTCGGGTTGTTGGGTAGAAGTCTCTCCAGAGATCGATTACTCCCAGCTCTGCCATGAGAATCTTGATCTTCTTGTGTATGGGGGTTTGGGTAGAGTCTTTGGAACCATCCAGTTTGGGATTGAGGTGTATATTCCACATATACGTATGCCCGTTGCCTCCATCATTAGGTCAAAGATTTTTCTATAGAAACTTTCTGCAGAAACATTAAGAAGGGTTATTTGAGCTCCTTCTATTTTGCCAGAGATTCATAAATATCTTCCCTCTTTGTCATTTACCTGTGAGATTTACCCTCTCTTACAACCTGCTCTATAGGATGAATAGTACACTTGAGAAAACCCCACTGTTTTCATCTTTTCATGTTCTACAGAATTGAGGTGCTTTTCCTGCAAAAACAATATGCGCATTCTCCTTTTTCATTTTACTCAATATCTTGCTTCTCTTAATTGGGTTCAGTACCCCATTTATATCGAATAAAACAATTTTAATATTTTGATTAGCCATAGTGTTCTATTTGTATTGCGTGTGGTTGGGTTTCCCCTACATCGTGAATAGATTCTGTAACCTCATACATCCCAGAATCTCTCGTGAACAACGAGAGATGAACATCAGTAGGAACAGTAACACAAAGCTTTCAATGTTGAGGCTCTTTCTGCATTAGCCTCTGAGAGGGTCGAGATGTTAGACCCCCCATAAAGGGATGTCCAGCTCTTCGTTAAGAGTAGGGCCCTTTGAGATGACTGCATAACTCCTACAGTCATGGCTTAAGCATTTCTGTGTCCCGACCATTTTACACAGTTTTAAGGTAAATAATGAAGGTTTTTAAATGAAATCAGAATGAACCATATGAGGCTTCAGGCATCCAGGCAATTAAAATCAGCCTAGTCTATAAGAGTCTTTAAGTCCAAAATCAAATTAGACCATCTGGTCCATAAATCTAATGAAATAAGATGTGAACTGCAGCAGACTTATCTGTATCTTTTACTTGATAAGATGTTTGATGTCCCTCACTCTGGAGAAGGATCACGTCTGAACTCCTGGAGTTTCTCTTTGTACTGCGTGTGAGGGGCTTTTTTCTTTTGCGGTGTGGTAGCAGTGGTATTCCTGGCTCCAACCTGACGGCGCACTGCCACTTGCCATGTAGATAAGAGTTGAGTCTCTTGTTGGTCCGTATTGGTTGGAGCTGGTATGATGGTCACCGGGAATCCACATGAAGCCATGTCCTCTGTCGCCTCTGCTGTGTTCTGATACAGGCGGGTGCCATCATTATAAAAAACTCTGAGTCATGCTGGGTAGGGGGTCTGGAATTTAATTTTCCTTTTGTTGAGTACTTTCTTTGCTTCTGCATATTCCAGATGTCTCTTGAGGACTGCAGATGGATAGTCATGGTCTATGTAGAAGCGGGTGTTGTTGTAGAAAACCTCTCTTTTTTGCCAGGCTCTCTGGATCACCTCTTCTTTCACCCTGTAACTCGCAAGCTTTACAATGATAGACCGGGGCTTTACCTGTGGGTCGGTGGGTTTAGGCACCGGAGCCCTGTGTGCTCGCTCAGTTTTGAGCTCTGTGTCTGGTGGAAATCCCAGTGACTCTTTCAATAGGTTTTCCAGGAAAGAGGGGATATTGTTCCCCTCTGCGCCTTCTGGTATGCCGTATATTCGAATGTTGTCTCTGTGAGCCCGTCCTTGTTGATCGATCAGTTTAGCCTCCATGTCAGCCTGGCGCTGTGAGAGCCGTTTTAGTAGCGTTGGCACTGCTTGTAATGCTGTTTCTGCTTCGTCAATTCGTGTCTCAGCTTCCACCAGCCTGTCGTTCGTCTTGTGTAGTTCTTGTTTAATCTCTGTGAGTTGGTGTTTATTATCTCACCTGAAGTCCCGCAGTTCATTCAATATGCCACGCAGGCTGGCGTCTTCGTCCTCATTCGTCCCGCTAGTTGGGGAGCTACTTCGGCTAGCATCGCTTTGTAGCATGCCTTCATCAGTATTTACTGTCGCGGCTACATTTTTACCACTTCTTGTGCTAACCCTGTTCATCATCACGTTTATAAAACACTTACTTTTGACTTATCTCAGGGGTTATCAGGGTTCATTTGTGAAACTGTCGGAGAGCACAGATCTCAAGCTGCCATCTTTCTTGCGACCCGGAAGCACCTCCTGAAGGCTTCTTTTACACTTGTGTACTTGTTAAGCTCATCAACCCTAGCGTGCTCAAAATGTCATCTGCCTTGTCTCACACTGTGTACATCAGAGAATTTACTTGATAACTCTCATCTTTGCTGTCGAGTCCTGCCGCCACACGAAACCTTTCAAAACGGCGGATCCAGTTGGGCCACGATGAGTAGTCACTGAAATCCAAGTTTTCACGTGGGTTGATCGAAAACAGGAAATCCCCTGAAATTTTCTGCTACGCTAATAGCTTATTAGCATGTGATGAGCTTCCCTCACATGTAGCACTAAAAATTGCTACTTCTCTCTAACGTGGTCTTCCAATCTTCGCTTGAGACAGTCTTCTTGGCTTCTGACACCATGTTCTATCATGTCTAACCATGCACGCGTGTGTCAGTAAGTCAGGAGACACTTATAAGCTCTTGCCCTGAAGCTTTATTCACATAGCTTGACACCGTTCATTCCTTCTTATGGGTCCGTCCTCTAAATGTGTCCCACCAGATCTCTACATACACACATTGGTTGCTATCTATGATATGCTCACAGTACATTGGTGTGTTGTGTTTCACCCCCGCAGGATTGGACCTTCACAGTGTGAGCGTGGATGCGTGTGTCACGTGTGACTGGGGTGCTTATATTTTGTTTTAGGGATCATCACTGCTGGTGTCTCCTCCTCCTTCTCACCGGTAAACCCTAGCTTCTGAATAATCCCTCATTTTTTGTGTTGATTATTTGTTAATCATTTTTAACCATAAAACAATGTTAATTTTTATATATTTACAAATAAAACCTTGAATTAGTGCAACTTGGAACCACGTCTCTGCCTGTCCTTTTTACCCTAGTTTGAGAATCTCTCCTTGGCTTCCTGTCAATCCTGTTCGTGACGCCAGATTGAGGCGACCCCTAAGGATGTCAAGGACAGATTCTCAATCTAGGGTAAACTATAGTGAAGATTCATTCCATCCTGTCTATGGCTGATGCTGAGACCCTGATCCATGCGTTTCTCTCTTCTAGATTGGACTACTGCAATGTTCTATTTTCTGGTTTACCGCAATCTAGCATTAGGGGTCTCCAATTGGCTCAAAATGCTGCAGCCAGACTTTTGACAGGAAGCAGAAAGTTTGACATTACACCCATTTTGGCGTCTCTTCACTGGCTTCCTGTCCCAGTGAGATCAGATTTTAAGGTTCTGCTACTAGTCTATAAAATTGTTCATGAACTGGCACCTCCCTACCTAGCTGACCTAATTAAACCTTACGTACCGGCCTGGGCTGTGTGTTCTCAGGGTGCAGGACTACTTTGTGTCCCTAAGGTGAATAAGAAGTCTGTGGGTCACAGAGCTTTCTCTTATCGTGCCCCTGTTCTGTGGAATGATCTCCCTGTGTCAATAAAAGTCAGATTCTGTGGAGATTTTCAACTCCAGACTTAAGACCCACTTATTTTTCCTTTCGTATGTCTAGCATACTGGCATATACTCTTTTAAATTCATGTTATTAGTAAATGGAGCGGCTCGCAACCTCAACTTTACCTAAATTCTGGGTCTTTTAGTGAAGCTTAGGGCTAGTGGACGTGATCACCTTAGTATTTGTTGTATTTCTAATGCTTGATTTTATTTTGTTTTTTTTTCCCCCTCTCTGTTTGAGGTGTGGCTCCATCCAGAGATGGGTGTGGTGTCTACTTCTGCAAGTCTCCTGTCCCGGACACCAGCATGGACTCCCAGAATTTCCTAATTTCCTATATATTCGTATTGTCAACTGTGTCGTTAGCATGGCCCAAGCAGAGGGTCACCCCTTTGAGTCTGGTAAGGTTAGATCCAGTGGTGGGCACAGTTCTGCTAATTCACGAACTAGCAAAGATAACTTTGTTGTTAGCAGATTAGCTTTTCAGCTAACTTCAAAAACCGTCAGCAGACCAGTTAGCTTCCACTAAATTTAGTTCCACTAATTTAGTCCACTAATGTTGTTTTTTTTGCATAGTTAGCAGGGTTGGGTAGGATTACTTTGAAATGTAATCCAAAAGTAATCAGATTACAAGTAATCCAAATGTATGTACATACATACATGTAATCCACATGTATTCTTTCAAAGTAATCCTACCCAACCTTGATAGTAACGGTGAAAAACATTTGTAAACCGTTAAATCATACACAATGGTTCCTCTCTGCTACGTATTTTGCAGCAGTCAGGCAGCAAAGAGGAGCTGAGCTCAACTGTACCCCAGCAGAAGGCGCCTGGCTGCCAGGCTGCTACAAAAAAGAAAAGAACAAAAGTAATTTACATTCACAGCAAACAGCGGTCCATACGTGAGGCAGAAGTCATGAAAAGGAAAGTAGGTTTGACTTATGGTTTTGATTTAGAAACCAAATTAATGTGGATAGTTTAACTACATTAATGTCAACTGTCAATTTTACAAAGTGAAAATATAACACATATCTTTTAATTTTAACATAAAGCACTAATTCTGAATGTTTGAACACTAACACACAGATGCCAAAAGGCCTCCACTCATCACTGATTGTTGATTTATTATATGTAAAAACCAACACACACATTACTGTAACATGTTTTTTTTTTTTACAAATAAATGTGTATTTGTAAAATATGTAATTTTTTTCATTTGTAAAAAAAAAGGCATTTGCAAAAACGAAAATTCTGTTTGTTGTGATTCAACAACCGTGTGATATAACTGGATGCCATTCACCCTGCCATCCAGTAGATGGGTCAAAATGCATAGAACACTGCCACCTGGGCAATGGGGTAAATGGTATAGCACTTTTCCATCTCCATCAGACGCGCAAAGCGCTTTACAATTATGCCTCACATTTACTCCGATGTCAGGGTGCTGCCATACAAGGAGGTCACTACACACCAGGAGCAACTAGGGGATTAAGGACCTTGCCCAAGGACCCTTAGTGATTTTCCGGTCAGGTTGGGATTTGAGCCGAGGATATTCTGGTCTCAAGCCCAACACTTTTAACCACTAGACCATCACCTCCTTTCTCAATGGCTTTGCGAGTGGTGATGTTCTCCCAAGAGTATAATTCCCGGTAGTAATCTGCCCACCTCTCCATCTGTTGGCTGCGGTCTGTAATGACTTGCCCAGAGGCAGACTTGAGGGTCCCTTGAAGTTTGGTCAACGCATGAAGCAGGAATTTCATGCAAAACGTGTGGAATCGTCCCTGCCTCTTATGCCTCGTACACCTGTTGCTACAACTATTTGCACACACCAGCAGCTGAAAGAGAGTGTGCGCTGTGCGAACCCATTGCACCCTCTCGCGGCAGGTGCCGGCCAAATTCCAGGTGACACGCACGAACACCTAACACTGCTCGCATGGCACTTAGAAATGTGTGGCCAGTCAACCTCGGCACGACAGCAGACTGTAGACAACCACTGCTGTACTCGCAGAGAAATTTGTCTATGTTCTCCACGAGTGCGACTTTGCAAACACACTGACATGTGGGTGTGTGCGATCCACTCACAGGAGACGTGGCTTCTGACAGAAGCAGCTGTGAGAATGTGTGGATCTGGACATTCCTGCTGGACAACACCTACTGTGTTTGGACAGACATGATCTAACAAATGTCCACTGTGAGGAGCATGTGTCTGATTGCTGTATACGAGGTCTGTCAATAAAGTATAGGTCCTTTTTATTTTTTTCAAAAACTATATGGATTTCATTCATATGTTTTTACGTCAGACATGCTTGAACCCTCGTGCGCATGCGTGAGTTTTTCCACGCCTGTCGGTGACGTCATTCGTCTGTGAGCACTCCTTGTGGGAGGAGTCGTACAGCCCCTCGTCGGAATTCCTTTGTCTGAGAAGTTGCTGAGAGACTGGCGCTTTGTTTGATCAAAATTTTTTCTAAACCTGTGAGACACATCGAAGTGGACATGGTTCGAAAAATTAAGCTGGTTTTCGGTAAAAATTTTAACAGCTGATGAGAGATTTTGAGGTGATACTGTCGCTTTAAGGACTTCCCACGGTGCGAGACGTCGTGCAGCGCTCTCAGGCGCCGTCGTCAGCCTGTTTCAAGCTGAAAACCTCCACATTTCAGGCTCTATTGATCCAGGACGTCGTGAGAGAACAGAGAAGTTTCAGAAGAAGTCGGTTTCAGCATTTTATCCGGATATTCCACTGTTAAAGGAGATTTTTTTAATGAGAGACGTGCGGGCGGATTGCAGCGTCGGCTCGCAGCCGCCGCGACGCTCTGCCACAGGAAAAACACCTCCGTTGGAAGCCTTAAGGACAAGTTGGAACATGTCCAGCTGTTAAACAATTTCTCATATACTCACTCCACTGAAAGCCATCAAAAGCCGCCTGGATTTTACAAATGGTTATCAACACGGAGGTGTTTTTCCTGTGCCGCCGCACTGCGTCGGCTGCGTCCCAACGCGCGGACCCGTCTTGATTTTGAATTCATCCACATAGAATAACTACATTGTCAACTCTGTCATTTGTACAAAGTGAAAATATAACACATATCTTTTAATTTTAAAATAATGCACTAATTCAAAACATGCCCAAAGTGATTATGGGTAAACTCAGCTGTTTCCCACTGCCATCCAGTAGATGGGTCAAAATGTACATAACACTGCCATCTCCTGGCAACCGGTTATATCACATTGTTGTCAAAACAGCTTAACATTTTTCGGTTTTGCAAATGCCTTTTTTTTAGAAATGAAAAAAATTACATATTTTACATAAAAGCACATTTATTTGTAAACACTAACACACCCCCGTTACATTAACTTGTCTTGGTTTTTACATAGAATGAATGAGCCAAACCAATCAGTGTAGGCAGAGGCTCAGTTTACCCATAATCCCTATGGGCACCTGTTCAAAAACTTAAGAATTAGTGAATTATTTTATTATTTTTCAAGACTTCTGCCTCACAGCTGGACCTCTGTATGCTGTAAATGGACTGCATTTATATAGCACTTTTCCATCTGCATCAGACACTCAAAGAGCTTTACAATAATGCCTCATATTCACCCCGATGTCAGGGTGCTGCCATACAAGGCGCTCACTACACACCGGGAGCAACTAGGGGATTAAAACCTTTGCCCAAGGGCCCTTAGTGATTTTCCAGTCAGGCGGGGATTTGAACTGAGGATCTTCTGGTCTCAAGGCCAACGCTTAACCACTAGACCATCACCTTTACCTTTTGTTTTAGTCTTAAATACTCAAAAACAAACAAACAAAATTACATATCGTGTCACCTACACGTTAAAGAAAACAAGAGTCAACATGTCCCCCCGGTCGACAGCAGCCTCAGACTGAGACCGGCGAGGGAAGCCACCAAGACACTTTTAAGGTCTGAAGGAGCGATGTGATGGAGAGAGGTGTGCTGCAGCAGTCACATGGTAGGGGGGGCAACACAAAGACCAGCAGACAGAAGCCAGACGGACTGTCCCACCTGGGGGCTTGGTCTAAAACCAGCCTGTTAGAGGGCGAGTGCTGATCAACATAACCTATTACATGCTTCAAGTTTCCTTCACTGTTCATCCTGTTGCACAGTAATTCCCAAAGTCTGCTGTCGGCCCCTTGTGGGCTGTGAAGGTACTGCCGGTGAGCCACAAGAAATCAATTAATGAAAAGAATGACTGGATTGCCATTGTTTAAATAAATTTTTAAAATACCTACATTTATTTTATCATAAAATGTCTGACCTTTTTTTAACTTGTATATGAAAATACTTCACCTTTGTCCAACGTTCGATTAAAGGTGATCCGTTTTCACATTCGGATTACAGAATAATCCTGAATGGGGCGGTAACACAGATCTGTGCCACTGAATTCACGTTCTGAATTTTATTTGGAGTCATAAATATGAAGAAAAAACAAACACAAAACATTTACAGAAAGAAAACAAAAAGTTTTTCAAATGTTTCACCACATTTGTTGAATTAAAAACAGTCCTGAGTTTAGTTTGACATCCGCTCTCAGAAGAGTTTGGGCAGCTGCCGGAGGCGACTCAGGTCCAGGATGTTCCCAACAGAACCCTCAGGCTGGCCGGTGCTAGTCCGGCCCAAAGCCTGCAGCCGGGGTGAACGGTTCTCCTTGTCCGGACCGCGCCGTTTGGCGTCACAAGCCAACAGCTGTGTCTTTGGCTTGAGGTCTCGGTTCAGCTGCCCCTGTGGGAGGAGCTTCCTGTTCAGAGCTTCAGCCGGCGCCTTCTGAGCGGTGACTTCCTGCTCGTCCTCGCTGCTATGCTCCTCGATCAGACCGTACCTCCTCATGTACCGCCGGCTGGCCAGAGACATGTTGCTGGGATACAGCACAGTGTCCACGGGGACGGTCACACTCGGTCTTGGGGCGCGGCCTCCCACTAACAGCTGGCAGAGCTGAGAGTCGCTCAGGTAGCGCAGGGCGATCGCGTTGGCCTCCAGGCTAAGATCCGCACTGCATTCTGGGACAGGAGTGCCATCTGCTGGCTCGGACACACTCAGTCTGGACAGGACGGCAGCCGGGTTGATACACATCAGAGTGCTGACCAGGAAACAGACAGCAGCACGTCAATGCCGGCAGTCTAACAAACGTCAAGCGCAACCCTGACAAATCAGTTCCAGTAAGTACCACCCCGGTGACCCCAAACCAAATCCCCCAAAACACAGACTTAAAATGTTCAATTAACAAAGTACATCAAACTCCTTCAATCAGCCTGCTTACTCATAATATCTATTAAACATGAGCCAGTAAATAAAATCTACTTTAGTAGAGTCACCATCTAGTGCACCCTGACATGGCGCCTAACGTTAGCACGAGCTGAGGGTGTCCACCGCGAGCAGCGGCATTTATAATGTGCTTCCTGCTGCTGGCAGCAGGAGCAAATCACTCGATGAGTCCTGCCCTCTTGCATAATGAGTTCCAGCCCCTCCCTTCAGGGTGGAGACTTGTTGTTCCAAAGTGTAGAACAAAGCGCGATCAGACGGCAGCCGTTACTGAATGCAACAAGCAGCCATATTCTTCAAGACTTTAATCTGCCCAGATTCTGCAACTTCCACATATTGGATCTTATCCAATTTGAGAATCTGAGGACTGGAAACTGCACTTGTCGCACATGCCGTGACGAGCGTTAGCACCTTCCTCTGTGTTTAATATATTACATGTGACTCTCTGCCAGACAACCAGACAAAACAACCTGATCCTTAACAATACAGACTTGTGGTGGCTGAGAACCTTAAAGCAACGAGCCACCGTGGATTTCATTGCTCACATGTCCAGGAAACATGTTAGCATTACACAACACAATAGCGCGAGCAGAGTTTTTCCTTTATGAACAGGATTTATAAAACACTTTTGCTCCAGAGTTCCTGAAATGAAACCCTAATTTTTTTTTATGCTGTAGCATGTGTGTGAAAATGGCCAAAACACAATCCTGATCCGTTGGCGTAATGACCCTCTGAAGTTCACTGGGGGCTCGTACGTCATGTGGCTGAATGAACGTTCGTTCATCAGAGGCGTCAGGAAGCATCAAAACATGACATCTAACGTTTAAAAAAAACATTAATTCTCTCTCACCATCTGTGCTGCCAAACTGACACGCCATCACATAAATAAAGCTAACTGTTAGCGTGGTCTCAGTGACACACTGCTCTCAGGAACACGACTTTGATAAAAACCTTTAATAAAGCTCATCTCAGAGCTGATTCTGGATGTTGGCAGAGGTTGAACTCGAATGAGTAGTTTGTTATTTGAGTATTTTATCACAGAATACTCCTATACCTGGCGCTCTCCATGACCCGGTGTCGGCTCCTGTCCGCGCCACACAGATGTTGGTCCACGTCGACGCCGAGCTGTCGAAGCTGTTGCAGTGTGGCGCTGATCACCGGGTCCCCTCTGGAACTCTGCTGCTTCCTCGTGGATGAGGACGATGAGAAGGCCGGGTCAGAACCGACGGAGACTCTCCTGCTTGTAGGCTCCTCCTCTTCCTGTTTGCTCTCTGATTCCTGCAGGCGGCTGGTCAGCTGACTCTGAGGACGTACAGACAAAATGAGACATCGGCCGTCTTGTTTCTTCACGGCTAACCTAACAGACGTCGGTGTGTGCGTTACCATCAGGTCACGGTAGAACCTCTGCTGGTCATCTGCAGGCCCGTACATGCTGGCACTCTCTCCCAGAACTGGACTCTGCAGACCGCTGACGCTGCACCCAAAATATCATCATCAAACCAACAGAACAGCAACCTGCAGGGTTTCTGAAAAACTCCAACGTGACAACTTTCCCCTCACAATTACAACAATTATATTCAAAACTCAATTCAAATTATTTACACAGCACCACATAACCACACAGGTCACCTCAAGGTCTAAGCCCCTCCCCGGCCTGCCAACCGGCTCTAAACCCCGCCCTGACCAACGATCCAACCCACAAGCAAAAACATTGGTGACCACAGTAAGAAAAAGTCCCTCACAGGAAGAAACCTGAAACAGACCAGTAGGGATGAACGAGTACACCGCCTAAATCATCTGTATCCGTTCAACCACCTAAATCATCTGTATCCGTATCTGTACTTATAGTGGGCGCAGCCTAAACCGAAGTGGGCGTGGTTTAACCTGAAATGGGTGGGGCTTAAATCAGTACATTATTTTAAGTCTGAAATTGATATGGATTGATCAGAAGTTGCTATATTTATTGTTTATTTGAAAACTATTTACACAACAGACTCAAAATTGAGATTCAAATCAATGTTTTTGATCACAACAGTAAGAGAACTATTTACAGAACAAGTTTTTTATGAACTCAGAACATGAACATTCTTAAGTGTATGAATGAATATTTACAGAACAGTCTCAGAATTGACATTCAATGTCGTAGGAAATTATGACCTACTAAGTCTGCATGAACAAGAATTGTCATACTCAACACAACTTTCTTTTTTAATTTTATGATCAAACTGACTTATTTCATTTAGTTATTTTTACTACCTAATATTCTTGGCATTTTTTTCCCACAAAGTTAAACAATATTGATTAAGGTGTGTGTGTCTGTGCGTGCATGTGTGTGACTGTGTGAGAGAGGTTGTTCGACTGACCCATTTATTTTTATGAACTGCAGTGAGAAAGTGTCAGATACTTCATGCAGCCATATTCAATAAAATATTAATATAGACTACTTTGTGTGTTCAGCTGTATGTCTGTAAGTGTTGTGTTTATTTTTAATGATCTGTGTGAACTTGGTGATTCATGCAAACATCCAGTGATGGCAAACAGGGAAATAGTACGTCAGCCTGGTTCACTGTATTCTTCTCAAAAGCACCGCGTTCAGTTTTCCAACTGATTTTTTATATCACCAACAAAACGAAGAGCAAACAAACAGTTAAAAAAATAAATAAATAACCAGACCGTAGTGGGGGGTAGTGACCGACGCGACAGGAGCTGTTTTCAGTTTTCTGTTTTCAGCTCTGTCTTGTCAAATGCTCCGCGTACGACACGAAACAAGTTCACCAATTAACTTTAAATATCAGCCAAAATGAAAAAGAGGCGAGCTGAAGAAAACAGAGTACTGACAGAGCAACGTGAGGCAGAATCCAGCCAAGCACAGAGAGAGCTCCTGTCTCTGTGTGTGTGAGAGAGACATGTCTGTGTAGGGAGGGGCGGGCGCTGTGTGTGACTGGCCAATCACAGAGCGTGAAGACAGTCAGTTAGCCAATTAGAATTTTCCTTCAGCATGAGCACAGATCTTGATGAGTTTTGTTCGGGTCATGCTCGTGCTCGTCAAAAATGCTTTATCTGTACCGGATACTCATCTGAAACGAGTATCCGGATCAGCCCTACAGAGCAGACTCAGTGAGGAGACCATCTGCTCTGTAAATCTACTGCTGACAAACCTGAGGACCAAATAAGGACACATTAGTGTTGCTAACATCAGCAAACTAACAAAATGGTTGATGGAAGGGTTTCCCTAAAAACCATCTTAGGTGTATTCTGAGTGACATCTTAAACATTAACAGAGAGATTTCACTGAGTAACATCACTTTGTGCAGATGGGACATCAGTCAAATCAGCTGCTAGAGTCAGTGGCTGCAAAGAAAACCTGCCCCTCTTGTCCCTTTCTGGATCACTTTGGACACCACTGATTTAGAGTCTGATTGGCTACGATCCACATAGCGATTTATTTATTTACTAAGAATAATGACGGTGGGCAGACAGCAGCATGTCAACGACCCTGAGCACAAAATGAAAGCCAATCAATCAGTCACTTACAGGTCTGCAACTGGAATTTGGACTTTCTGTCCAACAGACCTCAAACTGCACGCCTGGCCTACGAGAAATCCTCCACACAGACCCCAAGCACAGGCGCCCCCTCCAGGCTATGTGCAGAGTCCTGTTTCATACTCCTCATTCACCCACAAACGAGGACCAAACACAGTCACTGAATTAGCGGACGACATCGCAGCGGCAGGCTGGATGTCCAACAAGGACAAGACAAGATGCAGAGACAAGATCCAACATCTGGGGACCTGGTGCTCTGACAGTAACTCTGAGCCTCATCTTGAAAAGACCAAAGAACTGACAGCAGATTCCACATACATCTGACTTTTCCCATTTAGAGCCGCGAGATCTGCTAAAACGCTCCAACTGCTGATCCTTCTACACAACGCGGAGGAGGGAAGTTTGATCACCTGTTCAGAGGGGATCCCACCACGTGTAAAAACGCAGTCAACATTAGCCACTTGTCAGGAAGATGTTGGTGCTGAAGTTTGCAAATTAAAGGCGGGAAAAAAAAAAAGAGACACTCACGGGTTGATGACTAACATTAGCATGTTGTGTTGGCAATAAGCTACATAACATTACCACTCAGAGAGGAGTCAGGAGGCAGAGCCTTACCTGTGCTGCCCAGGTGGGGAGCACGCCACCCCCTGGACTGAGGCGACACTGTCAGCTCTGCTCACGGGTTTGGGGGAGACCGGTGGGTCACTATGAGAGGATGTTCTAGAAGAGGAGGCGCTGGGAAGGTTGGAAGAAGACAGGGGTCCTGGTGAAGGAGGAGGTGGGTCCTGTCCCTCCTGACACAGGACAGGATGGACATAATCCCCCCAAAACAGACTGGCACCTAAAAGCCATCATATGAATATTTATGACAGTATGTAACACATACTGGCCGGGTGTCCGAGACAGGAAACTAAAGCCGACTCACCCGTTCCTACAGCCACGCTGGCTGTGTTTCTGGGTGTCTGAGTCTCTGCGTGATGGCTGGAAACCTGAAGATTTCCTTGAACCTGCAGCAGCATTTGGACCTGAAACATTCAGGAAACACTGTCAACACGTTTTCAGGTATTTGGTCATCACCTGGTTCGATTCCACTGCCTGCACATGCTGACTGGAGAAAAAGCACCGTCCCACTCATTAGTGCAGACTCACCATCATCATTTTTCAGTATTGGCAAGATGGACAGTAATTTACTTACGTAAACGGCAAAACAGAGTTTTAGAATTTTTTTTTTTAGAGCGTTAAGCTGAAACAGGAAGCTTTGTGAGTTTAACTTTATCTCTCGATGTCCGTCTTTCTTCCTCATTAAAGATAAAACATCAGCTTTGATCTTGTTGCTGCAGCAGGCTGCATTTTTTTTTAAATTTAATTAAGTTCTTTCTTTTTTTTTTTTTTTAAACTTCTGAAAGCAGCAGAAGTCGTCGATGAACCAGAAGCCAAATGTGACCTGATCGGTACAACTGTCCAGGGTGGCGGCTCAGAGACGGACAACACGGCTCACAGAGTTCTCCAACCATACTGAAAAATTAACAGATGGAATCACTGGGATCAAGGTGAATGTTTGGTCTCTAACGTGAAAGGTTTTCTGGTGGAAGTTTCCCTGCACAGCCGTCAAATGGCCTGAAACTGTGCTTTCAAAGTTTAATTTGTACCTGAGCCTGTAGGAGGCGGAGCTGTTGGTCCTGCTGGAGGAGCAGCTGGTAGGCATCAGATGGTACGACGCCCAACGGTGCTGGAAGAGAGGACGCACGGCGCACACAGAGAGGAGCCGGAGAATCAGCCACCATGCCAGAGGGGACAGATGGGTGCGTCCACTGAAGGGGGGGGAGACCGGCTGTCCTGAAGACAGGGGGCGGAGTCGCTGCGCTGTTGGACAGGAACCGGACAACTAACAAGAGCAGAAGCAGAGTGGGGGTTGGAGGGAGGAGAAGGAGGATGAACGGGGGAGACGGCAGATGCAGGAGTGTGGTGATGGGAAGGAGGAGGTGGATTCTGGTGGCCACCAGAAGGAGCAGCAGGCTGAGGAGATGCTGGAGCATGAGAAGGAACGGGGTCACGGCTACAGGAAGGAGCACGGTGCTGAGAGGAGGCAGCATGTGGAGGATGAGGGTGCAGCGCTGGGGAACAGAGGATGGGGGTGAAGTCATATGAAGGAACGTGGCAGCAGGTACACGGCTGGTCCAGATTGGAGTTTGGGGTGCTGTGGAGGTGAGCTGATCTGGGAGCTGCAGATGTGGAGTTTTTTTGTCCGGGAGGAGGAGCAGAGTTGGTGTCAGCTGGAACTTCAGAGGTGGTTCCAGCAGGAAGCGGTGTGCGGGAAGGCACGCGTTCCTGGTCGGAAGGTGTAAAACTGGCATCAACCAACAGAGAAAGTTCAGGAACCGATGGCTGCACTCTCTTCACCTGAAACAGCAAACATTTACCGCTATTTTTACAAATCTATCAACCGGTGGTGGCAGCAGGGACGGCAACGCCACCCGATGTCACACAGTACGTCAAGTTTACAACAACAACTGACCTGCTGAACGAGGAAGTGAGGGCTCGGTGAAGGTCGGGGGGACAAATCTTCATCTTCGACCCCTGAATCGTGGTCGCTGATCGACAGATGGGCAGCTGGCGAAGGGGCACTGAGGACAAGTTCAGAGTCATACATCAGTCACACACATGTGCAGAGTACCTTTACAGACTGAACCAGGAACCATGTGCTGGTCCACAGATACCTGGCACAGCGCTACATGTTCCATAACATTGCTTTGTTTGCCACTCTATTAGTGGACAACATTGCAGCAGTAGGCTGGATGTCTTCAAGGATGAGACAACATGCAGAGACAAGATCCAACATCTGGGGACCTGGTGCTCTGACAACAACCCTGATCCTCATCATGAAAAGACCAAAGAACTGACAGCAGATTCCACATACGTCTGACTTTTCCCACTCAGAGCCGTTAGATCTGCTATAAACAAACAGTATTTTAATGGTTAACAACGTTGAAGGTTTCAGGTTCAGTTCCCACCGGTCATTTCTGTGTGAAGTTTACATGTTGTCCCTGTGTTCAAGTGGGTTCCCTCTGGGTGCTCCAAGCTCCTCCCACTTCCAAAGACATGCAGGTTAGATTAAGTGGAAACTAAACTGACACTGTGTTGGTCCTTTTCACAGCAGCAGGATTAAAAAGTCAAGTAATAAGAATAAAACACGATTTAGAATGTAAAGAACAGAATGTTCACTGCATGTAAAGTGCAGAGCGAAGGTGCAAAAGTCCAGCTCAGGCTTTCTGCACAGCTTTCACAAGAACAGTGTGCACAAGATTTCATGAGTTTGCATGGAACCAAAGGTTATAACTCCCTTTTTCAAACGGGGCACCAAATTCTACTCCCAAAGCCTCAAAAGTGACACCAAGCTATTTTCTCTGAGCCCACAGCAAGATCAAGATGTCAAACCCCAAATACTCTTGAATTAATTGACGACACCTAAAAGCATTATTTTGGGGAGTCTGGTGGTCTTTAATCAGTCATGAATCAGCCAGACACCTCCTCAGATGGCCCACAACAGCCAACAGATTGAAGCCTGAACAAACCCCACCTACAAATCAAAAAACTCTGGTTCAATTATAAAAATCCAAATAACTCTTTCCAAAAGCTAATTGGAACTGGTTAAATTTGACCCCAGAATGACCAAATTCACTTTTTCCACTCAGCACGTGTATCCATCCGGGTCAGCCCGAGCCGGCGCTGCTGCAAAGTCAGCTGTCTGGTTCTGTCAGTCGAGCAGAAGTGTCTTTTTTTAAAATCTACTGACCCTCATCACTACTATATCACATTATCAAATGTCAGAATAAATTCCCTGTAGAACATGAAATAATCCACTATCAAAGCTCCTGCAGGTATTTCCATATGATATAACCGTTATACACTAATCATTCACCGTGAGATGCCCTGTCCTATTTAACCCCTGACCCACTTAAATAAATGCTTAGACGTGTGTGGATGCCTGTGATTTATATGTTTAAACCACAGGTGTCGAATCTGCCCCCCCCAGCAGAATTTACGGCTGGAAGACAGAGACTGATTTATTGATATATTCCATATACTGACATTATAACCGTGTTATAAACCCTCAGACCAACGGATGGTGAAAATTCATTAGACTGTTTTCAAGTCTATCTGTCCGAGTCCTCAGGACTCTGAACCTGCCAGAGGGGAGTGTGTCCAAGGACATCGTCCAAGGTGTGCGTAGTCAGACCTGATCTTCTCGGTTCTGTTTCTCAGCGGGGCAGAGTGGATATGGTCCAGGAAGAGTCACTGATGATCTCTTGTGCAGTTTTGGTGACCCGCTGTAAATCTTTCCTCTCTGAGGTGCAGCTGGAGAACCACACTGTGCATTAATAGCTCGAGACACTTTCTATGGTGCACGTGAGAAGTTTCTGTGGGAGCCCAGATTTCCTGAGGGTCCGCAGCAAGAAGAGTCTCTGCTGGGCCTTCATCAGCAGCTCCTTGGTGTTCACTCCACATGTAAAGTGCTCTGAGATGTCAACACCAAATTACTTGGACCTACTGTAATTGTGCTGTTTATTATAATTATTATTCTTTACACTTTTCAAGCCCCAATTTCGGCCCTTTCCCATGTTCAAAAACTCACCAAACTTTGCAAAGTCGTTTGGCTGGATCCAAAATTTGATATTTTCCCTCCGCATGTTCGCAGCGAAATAGCGCCCCCTACAAATTAAAAAAAAAAAAAAAAAAAAACCCCTCCCCATTGGAGTTAGACATATTTACCATTGTGGGATACACAAAAAAATCTCTTAACGTCGTGGTGAAATGTCGACAGGAAGTCGGCCATTTTGATTTTGAGGTAATTTTTGCCATTTTTGGCCATTTCCACTACTTACATTTGAATGAACTCATCTTAGGGATTTCATCCAATCATCTTCAAATTTGGTCAACATCATCATGACCCCATGGTGAACAAAAGGTATCAAAAGAATTTCTGTAGGTCAAAAGGCGTGGCTGCTAAGGTTCGTCAAACTTTGGCGAGCTTTTCAGAGCACGCTGTTGAACGGCTGTCACACCCACATACTTCATCACAGATCCTTCAAACGTGCTGGACATGATGAGGGCTCCGCCCTGAACGTCTGCATATATTAATTTCACACCTAATGCATAGCGCCCCCCCGGTGGTAACAGGAAATGGCCTATTTATGCTCTAATAGGAACTGATGTCTCATACTTAACCCCATCAACTTCATTCCACTTCTAAAACATGCAGAACAAGTTGGTGAACGTAGGTGATGAATGGCGAAGTTACGAGTAACGGCGTCCGTGTGGCGGAGTGCCGAATATCACCCCTTCACCATGAAATTATGTTCTTCCTTTTGACGGCACTAATTTTGTCATATCATCATGAAAATTGATACACAGGTCGAGCACGACAACCTCTTACAATTCATAGGGGCGTCGCCCATGGGCGGGGCAAAATGCCTCAATAGCGCACCCTTGAAACTTTCAAAACCCCTCCCCATAGGGGTTTTTTTTGGAGTAGGGAGATGAAAATTGGTACACTGTGACTTGCATAGACGTACAAAAAAGTCTCTTGCACCATGGGTCTACTCCAAACAGGAAGTCGGCCATTTTGAATTTTCTTGTCATTTTGGCGTGATTGCCACATGTTGTATTTGAACGAACTCCTCCTAGGGATTTTGTCCAATGCACTTCAAATTTCTTCCAGATCACCCAGAGACGATACTGACCAAAAGTTATCGAAAGCTTTCCTTTATGTTGAAAGGTGTGGCCGCTATGGTGCCGCCATTTTGACCCTTCGCCATGGAACATGAAGTCATGATAACTCCATGCTTTGCCTGACTGACTTGAAACTTCACATGTGTGATGAGGTTCGGTCCCTGAACAGAAATCGCACTGGCCCAGGGAGGTGGTGGCGCAGATACAAGGGTCCATATATGACTGCTTGCAATCCTAGTTTGTCATTGTAACAGGTACAACAAAATGTAAAGTGCAGCCTTTCAGTGCAAATATAAAACACACACAGACTTGAAAGGTCTGTGGAAGAAAAGAAAAATAAACATAAAGTTTAACAGAATGAAAGAGGTGTGTCCAGAGTGTAAAAAAAAATAAATTATAAGTACATAGTAGCAAAAAAGAGATTACATATAAAAAAGACAGAAAAGTATGTACAAATTTGTGGCTATGTCAGTGGCAGTGGATAACAAATACTGCACTCATTTCAAAAGGACTATGATGGACTGGCGTCCCGTCCAGGGTCAACCAACCTCTTCCCCAATGACCACTGAGATAGGCTCCACCCCTCTGTGAACCTGAACAGGAATAAGTGGGTGTAGGAGAGGAATACTGTGATTGCAGTTCTTGAAAAGCTGAGTGAGGAACCAGAGTGTCTGGATTTGTGATGGTCCTGGATCCAGACTAAGATCCAGGCTATTAATATCTTCCTGGACTAGTCCATCAGACATGTGTCTGTATGTGGTGAAAGTCTTGAACTCATGCAGACATTCAATGATCTCAGCAGGGACATTCATGCCTCTACGTCCTCGGCCTTTGAGATCCAAAGACACCTGTGAAGATCTTAAGGAGTCATGAGGTCAAAGGACAGAGGTGGACAGAGGTGTTTGGTGATCCTGATATCTTTGCAGGAGACTGAAGGTCCAAGATTTTAGGGTCCAAGTTGTTGTCAGACTTGGACTCTGACCACTGTCTTAAGGAGAGGACTGGATGTCTTTGGTCCCAGGTCTCTGTGGAGGATCTTTGGGTCCTGCTGGAATGACTGTGTCCAATGAACGGTGACTTAGTGAGACTCAGATGAGGAGGATCACTGACATTGTGAGGGAACATCAGAGACCACATTAGTTCATGTGGGGAGTTTCTCTGGATGTGATCCAGGACACAGGTGTCTCAGTGTTCAGGATCCCAGCAGCTGGAAAAGGCCTATATAGACCTTTGGAATGTGATGTGTGTTTTTGTTGCAGAGACATGGAGATGTGTGCTGAGTCCAGTGCATCTGCTTGCTGAACACTTACGAAACAAAGATCTCAGACTCCTCTTATGTCCACAATGTGTGCTAAACTTCGGTGATACAACTTGCATTTTGAAGTCAACATAGCTCCATGAATCTGCAGGAGGTTTGACAGAACTGTTCCAGCATGTTGGATAAAACTTGCCCTCATACCTGCTGAAGGAGATCTGAGCCTCTCTGAAGATCTCCACCTGCCTGTGGCATCCGTCTGAAGCAAACTGAAACCTCAGTGTTTGGCCTTCTGCTGCTGAAACCTGCTAACAAAACACCTCACCCTCAGTCCACATCAGGGACAAACGAGAACTGAATCTTTGAGAAACATTAATAATATACGGAAGAATGTAAGGCATCACAAACAAAGTGATGAGTACATAGTGTCTTCAGATCATCCTAATTTAATTAGGTGCACCTGAAACAACGTGGTGGACTCTGTGGCCGTCAGCAGCTGGTAGTCTAGATGGGGCAGTCCTGGTCCCATGATGGGTCGACAGTGGTAGAACTGAGGTGCTCTGTGCGTGACACTGAATACGACAAGCAGGAAAGAGCTGCTGTCCAACAGAACTCTGAAACACATCAACAAGCTGCTTACGTGTTTGTAAATCATTCATCAGGAGCAGATAGAAAAAGCAATAAGACAAACGAGTTTCGAAGAAGACAAGAACAGTAACTTCTTGTGTTTCATGCATTAACCTTTTTCTGATGAACTGAGCATGATGTTAAAATGCACATGGGGGAGACGTGGTACAGCGTTTAGAGAGGAGACGGCATTTGGCTCACTCTGCTGCACTATTTAATTTTTTGTCTTACAAGCCTCGTACTGTCTGTCTGGAATCTCAATTTAATTTTTATTTTTCATATTTTCCGTTTTCTGATCATCTGCAAAATGTCCAAGTCTAAAAGTAAGTCCGAACAGTACAGAGAAACTTCACCCAGGGCTGGCATTGAGGCAATATGGCTAAGCCTGAAACTAATTTGTCGAGGGGTTTCGGGGCCGCCTAGGTCCCCAATGGGGTCCAGGGGCAAAGCCCCAGGCTGGGGGCTGCGATTTTAGGCCTTTTCAAACCTGTTTGGAAAGTTCTCAGGATCACCCAATGTTAAAGATTTTAAACAATCATTACCATCTTTGAGGTCAAGTGGTTTGTGTTTTACAAGGCAGTTTTCTAAAGCAAAATAAAATAACCAGAACAAAAATTGGGAATAACAGCTGCAGGTTTTGTCTACATAGTACCATCACTAACACTGTTGCTGCTGGGCTCATATTTTCGGGGCAATTATTTTCTAGTTTATTCAACAGACCAGTCCAAGCGAACATCAGTGTGGAAAGAAAAGCAAGTTTCAAATGTGAGAAAAATAATTATTATTTCAATAAATGAATGGTTATTAACTTACAACATGAGCTAAGCATTTTGTTTTCAGAATGCCAACATTTGTAAGCAATTTGAATTTTGAAATTTATAGAACACTCGTCGTGGATGCTGAATCCTTTTACTAAGACCTCTTCAAACTACATAGATAAAAAACATAAAATACTACTTACGGCAATCGGCTGCACTGGTCAAAATCATATCCACTAAATAATCTTTCTTCAATTTGATCACTTTGTCTAACAGGCGCCTGCAAAATGCTAAGAAAAGATTTTTGTTCTGATACAGATCGAGCCACATTAAAACATGTTCAATGATTGGTTATCACATCGAGCTCAACCAATGAAAACTCATGTTATTAAACAAAGAACAGGGTATATTTCACAGCTCTTATTAAACAAAGAACCGGTATATTTCCCGGCGCTAAACGTCATTCGCGGACCATCCCCTCAAACTCTGTCATAATTGTGTTATAAACCAGTCACCATTTGTTTAATTATACATCTGTGCAATTAATAAAATTATCTTCATGGATGATCTGTTCGTGCAAAAAAAAAAAAAAAAAAAAGAACACCGGCTGCTGCTGCACTTCCTCGCTTTCTCCCCCCCAACCTCTGTCATAATTGTGTTAAATAAAAGACAAAAGGAACATAAGTCCTGCTCACAGGCTGATTGCCAGAGACAGGACATGTCCACTTCAAGTATAAACTCCAGACAGACATCTCCACGTCACTAAATCAAATCAATTTTATTTATATAGCGCCAAATCACAACAAACAGTTGCCCCAAGGCGCTTTATATTGTAAGGCAAAAGCCATACAATAATTACGAAAAAAACCCCAACGGTCAAAACGACCCCCTGTGAGCAAGCACTTGGTGACAGTGGGAAGGAAAAACTCCCTTTTAACAGGAAGAAACCTCCAGCAGAACCAGGCTCAGGGAGGGGCAGTCTTCTGCTGGGACTGGTTGGGGCTGAGTGAGAGAACCAGGAAAAAGACATGCTGTGGAAGAGAGCAGAGATCAATCACTAATGATTAAATGCAGAGTGGTGCATACAGAGCAAAAAGAGAAAGAGACACTCAGTGCATCATGGGAACCCCCCAGCAGTCTAAGTCTATAGCAGCATAACTAAGGGATGGTTCAGGGTCACCTGATCCAGCCCTAACTATAAGCTTGAGCAAAAAGGAAAGTTTTAAGCCTAATCTTAAAAGCAGAGAGTGTGTCTATCTCCCTGATCCGAAATGGGAGCTGGTTCCACAGGAGAGGAGCCTGAAAGCTGAAGGCTCTGCCTCCCATTCTACTCTTACAAACCCTAGGAACTACAAGTAAGCCTGCAGTCTGAGAGTGAAGCACTCTATTGGGGTGATGATATGGTACTATGAGGTCCCTAAGATAAGATGGGACCTGATTATTCAAAACCTTATAAGTAAGAAGAGTAATTTTGAATTCTATTCTAGAATTAACAGGAAGCCAATGAAGAGAGGCCAATATGGGTGAAATATGCTCTCTCCTTCTAGTCCCCGTCAGTACTCTAGCTGCAGCATTTTGAATTACTGAAGGCTTTTCAGGGAACTTTTAGGACAACCTGATAATAATGAATTACAATAGTCCAGCCTAGAGGAAATAAATGCATGAATTAGTTTTTCAGCATCACTGAGACAAGACCTTTCTAATTTTAGAGATATTGCGCAAATGCAAAAAAGCAGTCCTACATATTTGTTTAATATGCGCATTGAATGACATATCCTGATCAAAAATGACTCCAAGATTTCTCACAGTATTACTAGAGGTCAGGGTAATGCCATCCAGAGTAAGGATCTGGTTAGACACCATGTTTCTAAGATTTGTGGGGCCAAGTACAATAACTTCAGTTTTATCTGAGTTTAAAAGCAGGAAATTAGAGGTCATCCATGTCTTTATGTCTGTAAGACAATCCTGCAGTTTAACTAATTGGTGGGTGTCCTCTGGCTTCATGGATAGATAAAGCTGGGTATCATCTGTGTAACAATGAAAATTTAAGCAATGCTTTCTAATAATACTGCCTAAGGGAAGCATGTATAAAGTGAATAAAATTGGTCCTAGCACAGAACCTTGTGGAACTCCATAATTAACCTTAGTCTGTGAAGAAGCCTCCCCATTTACATGAACAAATTGTAATCTACTAGATAAATATGATTCAAACCACCGCAGCGCAGTGCCTTTAATACCTACGGCATGCTCTAATCTCTGTAATAAAATTTTATGGTCAACAGTATCAAAAGCAGCACTGAGGTCTAACAGGACAGCACAGAGATGAGTCCACTGTCTGAGGCCATAAGAAGATCATTTGTAACCTTCACAAATGCTGTTTCTGTACTATGATGAATTCTAAAACCTGACAAATTCTTCAAATAGACCATTCCTCTGCAGATGATCAGTTAGCTGTTTTACAACTACCCTTTCAAGAATTTCTGAGAGAAAAGGAAGGTTGGAGATTGGCCTATAATTAGCTAAGATAGCTGGGTCAAGTGATGGCTTTTTAAGTAATGGTTTAATTACTGCCACCTTAAAAGTCTGTGGTACATAGCCAACTAATAAAGATAGATTGATCATATTTAAGATCGAAGCATTAATTAATGGTAGGGCTTCCTTGAGCAGCCTGGTAGGAATGGGGTCTAATAGACATGTTGATGGTTTGGAGGAAGTAACTAATAAAAAATAACTCAGACAGAACAATCGGAGAGAAAGAGTCTAACCAAATACCAGCATTACTGAAAGCAGCCAAAGATAACGATATGTCTTTGGGATGGTTATGAGTAATTTTTTCTCTAACAGTTAAAATTTTATTAGCAAAGAAAGTCATGAAGTCATTACTAGTTAAAGTTAAAGGAATACTCAGCTCAATAGAGCTCTGACTCTTTGTCAGCCTGGCTACAGTGCTGAAAAGAAACCTGGGGTTGTTCTTATTTTCTTCAATTATTGATGAGTAGTAAGATGTCCTAACTTTACGGAGGGCTTTTTTTATAGAGCAACAGACTCTTTTTCCAGGCTAAGTGAAGATCTTCTAAATTAGTGAGACGCCATTTCCTCTCCAACTTACGGGTTATCTGCTTTAAGCTGCGAGTTTGTGAGTTATACCACAGAGTCAGGCACTTCTGATTTAAGGCTCTCTTTTTCAGAGGAGCTACAGCATCCAAAGTTGTGCTCAATGAGGATGTAAAACTATTGACGAGATAATCTATCTCACTCACAGAGTTTAGGTAGCTACTCTGTACGGTGTTGGTATATGGCATTGGAGAACATAACAAAGAAGGAATCATATCCTTAAACCTAGTTACAGCGCTTTCCGAAAGACTTCTACTGTAATGAAACTTATTCCCCACTGCTGGGTAGTCCATTAAAGTAAATGTAAATGTTATTAAGAAATGATCAGACAGAAGGGGGTTTCAGGGAATACTGTTAAGTCTTCAATTTCCATACCATAAGTCAGAACAAGATCTAAAGTATGGTTAAAGTGGTGGGTGGATTCATTTACATTTTGAGGGAAGCCAATTGAGTCTAATAATAGATTAAACACTACATATCCACAACGCGTCCTTCCATAGGGATTACACAGCAACCTGTCACCTCCGCTGCATATATCCGGATCCAGAAGCCAGAAATCCAGCTCAGGCCGGAAAAATACCAGGCCTGTACCACTAGCTGCACCTGTAGCTATGGTGGAGATTAGCCTTCTGCTGGAAGACCACAGAGCTGCGCTGTCTGCAGACTTTAAGCCTTCTTTTCAAAGTCTGTTGTCCAATCTGCAGTGCGTGAACACTGTTTACGTATGAATTCTCTTGAATCCAGCTCAGGGCCGAGTACTCTGGACTCCAAAAAGACAATGAGAGGTTAAAACCCAAGATGGCAGACCTGGAGGGATGTAGCTAGGGATGGGCACTGATAAGATTTTATCAATATCAATGCCATTATTGACTCCGCTTATCGATCCGATTCCCTTATCAATACCTCCTGTGAATCTGTGTATTAAAAGTAGACATTACATGTTTTCTATGTCAACAACATTTTAATGAGTCTTACAGTAAATAAATATGAAATTGGTCACTGGATCCTTGATCTCTGGACATAAATAGAAATAAAAATCCGTAGCTTTTGTCAAAAGCATTTCCTTTCAGACATTAATGACATGAATTTAACCTCGTACCTCTGAGCTGAGCTCAGCCAGCTGCACGTCAAGATGTAATTCAGAAAACACAGAGGACTTCTCATCTTGGGAGGAAAAAAAATGTTTTGGTTTGTTGTAGTTTACTGTTTGTATTACAACGTTTGGAAAGACGTGTCATTTGATTTAAAACGGTGATTGGCTTTGATGCTATTAATTCCGACCAGACTATCTTTCTAACTTGACTCAGCAGAGAGAGGCTCAGCGTTTGGAACAGAGCACGACAGCAAGACACAATCCCAGTTAGTGACTTTAATCCACACAAAAGTGACTCACGATCGACATCTCTGAATGGCTTTGAGAGGGGTTAGGAAGCGGACTTACAGCTTCTGAAAAGCAGCGAAGCAGAGAACCAATGAAGCAGCAGATCGGAGCACTGCTTCATTGGTTCAACCTTCAAACACAGCTGGTAATCAACATAGAGAAATGATCATCCAATTTCTAGGTAAAATACCCTCAAAAACAACGGCGCTCTGAAGGACCGATAAGGGAATCTAAGTAAAAAGGCTACTGATGTCAGTGGATCGAATCATTTCTTAACAGTTCTCTGAAAGAAAAAAAAAAAAAAAAATCTAAATCCACAAACACAATGTAACTTCTTCTCACCTTGGGTATACTTCTCCATCAGTATTCTCAGAGCAAACATTGCATCTGTAGTGCTCTTTCTCGGCATGAAGCCATATTGCTGCTCACAAATCTTCACCTGTTTGCTAAGCCTAGCTTCTACTACTCTTTCACATAACTTCATGCTGTGTCTGATCAACTTTATGCCTCTGTAGTTATTGCAGCTCTGCACATCACCCTTGTTCTTAAAAATAGGAACCAGCACACTACAGATCCACTCCTCAGGCATTCTCTCACTTTGCAAGCTTTTATTAAACACGCTGGATAGAAACTCCACTGCCATCTGTCCAAGACATTTCCATGCCTCCATTGGAATGTCATCTGGACCAACTGCCTTTCCACACTTCATCCTTACTAATCTCTTAAACTTCCTGAATTACTCTCTCTACATCATCCAGCATTTTCTCTCTTATTTTCTTCATTCATCAGCTCCTCAAAATATTCCCTCCAACTTCTCAACACACTCTCCTCACTTGTCAGCACATTATCATCTGCTTCTTTTAACCACCCTAACCTGCTGCACATTCTTTCCAGCTCTGTCCCTTTGACTGGCCATCGGTACAAGTCCTTTTCCTCCTTTTCTTACTATTCACGTCTTGTACAGCTCATGATATGCCTTTTCCTTTGCTTTTGCCACTTCTCTTTTCGCCTTACGCCGCATCTCCTTGTACTCCTGTCTACTTTCTTCATGTCTCCCGACTATCCCAATTTTTTTTCGTCAACCTCTTTCTCCTTATGCTCTCCTGGACATCTTCATTCCACCACCAAGTCTCCTTGTCTCCCTTCTGCTGTCCAGATGTCATACCCAGTCCTTTCCTAGCTGTCTCCCTCACCATATCTGCAGTACCTTTCCAGTTGCTTCCCCTCCATCCAGTGCCTCTCTCACCTGCTCGCTAAATTTCACACAACAGTCTTCCTCCTTCAGCGTCCACCATCTGATCCTTTGTTGAGCTCTCACTCTCTTCTTCTTCACCTCTAAAGTCATCCTACAAATCACCATCCTATGCTGTCTAGCTACACTCTCTCCTGCCACCACCTTACAGTCTCTGATTTCTTTTAGCTTGCATCTCCTACACAGTATGTAGTCCACCTATGTGCACCTTCCTCCACTGTTATATGTCACCCTGTGCCCTTCCCTTTTCTTAAAGTAGGTATTCACCACAGCCATTTCCATCCTTTTTGCAAAATCAACTGCCATCTGTCCTTCCACATTCCTGTCCTTGACACCATATCTACCCATTACTTCCTCATCACCTCTGTTCCCTTCACCAACATGCCCACTGAGGTCCGCTCCTATGACCACATTTTCATGCTTGGGTTCACTCTCCACCACCTCATCTAACTCACTCCACAAATCTTTCTCCATCTCCCAAACTACCTGTGGGGCATATGCACTGATGATATTCATCACCCCCCCTTAAATTTCCAACTTCACACTCATCACCAGGGTTCTAGCTAGGATAAAATTTTAGCGTAATGGTAATGTCGAGGGAGCGAAGCGACCCGGGGGGGGGGGTGCAGAAGGGGGGAAGTGTTTGAAAATTCAAGTAAAAAATTGGCCATTCTAGGGGTACCCAAAGGGGAAAAGCCAGGTACGACAGCCCAAGTCCCTTCATCATATCCAGAAGGCTGGGGAAGTTTGTTGAGTGGGCAATCTCATTCTGGGTTAGCCAGTACATGGCCCTCAGTGAGGCAGTCAGAGTCTGTGGACATTTTTAAGTCAAGACTTAAAGCCTATTTTTATTCTCTTTCTTATGAGTAGTTTTTATTTTGTTATGTTTTATTCTTTTACTTCTGTTTTTAATTAGGTATTTGATTTTTTAATTTTTATTTATCTTAACTTTTTTATGTTGAACTGTTCTGTGTGAGGCACCTTGAGACGGCTTTTGTTGTAATTTGGCGCTTTATAAGCTGATTAAATTGAAATTGAACAATATTTTATTGAGTCTTAAAGTAAATAAATATGAAATTGGTTAATGGATCCTTAAACTCTGGACATAATAAACTCTACATGGTGGATCCTTGATCTCTGGACATAAACAGAAATAAAATCTGTTAGTTTTTATCAAAAGCATTTCCTTTCAGACATTATTATTGGCATGAATGTATTTCCATACCTATGAGCTGAGCTCTACAGCTGTACTGCAGGTCAGGTTTATAAAGAATGCAGGACGTCTCATTTTGGGAGGAAAAAACATTTTTGTCGATTGTAGTTTATTGTCTGTATTACAACGTTTGTAAGAGGTGTCATTTTATTTAAAGCGGCAATTCGTTTTGAAGTTATTAATTCCGACAGGACTCTGTCTCAGCAAAGAGCTGCGCAGCATCTGAAGCACGGAACGGAGGACGATCCTCGTTTGTTGACTGCAACAAGACAAGAGTCCCAGTTAATGACTTTAATCCACACAAAAGTGACTCGTGACATTTTAATGGCTTTCAGAGGGGTTAAGAAGCGGACTTACCGCTTCTGAAGAGCGGCTAATCAAAGAGCCATGAGCCATTGAATTGAAGCATTGCTTCAATTCACGCTTTAAACTGGAGATGCGCTGCAGCAACGGTTGATTACGAATAAGCGTAATGGTCCAAAATAAGCGAAACGGTCCAAAATTATAGCGTAACGGGCCGTACGCAAGTTTGGGCTAGCTAGAACCCTGCCACTCGCTTAACCTCCAACACACTCTTAGTTGGTCCAACGTGGTCCAACTAACCATTTAACATCTACTATGGCAGTACTCCAAAATTATGGCTCTTACAAAAAAGTGAATGATTGCCTAAAAATGTAGCTGCACAGCAATGCTGACAAACTGATCTTCCTTTCCATCTGACTCATTCTGGTTTTAAGTATTTGACAGTGACTGTAACTGGTTCACCTCAGGCTCTGCAGGCAGCACATTTTACTCTTTTATTATCAAATATAAGGTAATATTATCCTGTTGCATTTGCCTCTTTTAAAATATGGCATCAATTCTGACTTCACTTCAAATGTCTCAGCCTCTGCTCTTGACCCATTATGTAAGAATCACCTCTTTCCTCCCTCCTTCTTAGATGCTGCATTTCATATATGGGGTAAGAGGGGCATTAAATGTTTATGTGATGTTTTTAGGGATAATGCCTCTTAATTTTATAGATGTCTTCCTTATATGGCCTGCCCTCAACTGATTTATTTCATTTTTTTAAAATAGACATTGTGCATCTACTATTTTTCTGGAATTCTCCTCTCAGCCCCCAAACATCCTTGAGAGGACCTCTTTGAACTTATGTCCCATAACATGGCTCTTATATCATGGATATATAATCTTGTTCTTACAATGGACAATCACCCAGTCAATAAAACTATCTGTAGCCTAATTGGAAACAAGAGTTGGGTCTTGAGTTCAGGGAAGGTTTCTGGGATAAAGCAGTTAACAGATTTTATATGTCATCATCTTGTGCAAGACTTTCCCTAATTCAATTTAAAGTAGTACACAAGCTGCATTTATCAAAGTCCAAATTATCAACACTTTATCCCAGTGTTTTTGATCTGTGTGAAAGATTTAAGCAATTTAAGCCATATGTTTTTCTTTGCCCCAAACTTCAGCTATATTGGATTTCGTATTTTTGATGTTATGTCTCACATTCTTGGCATCAGGCTGGAGCCTTGTCCACTGATTGTTATTTTTGAGTTCCTGGAATCGCCAGTATCCCTCTCCAATATGCAGACGTATGTAACTGCATTTTACCTCATTGCTAGCACATCACAGAATATTATTATCCTGGAAAGTTCCACATCCCCCATATATTTCTTTATGGCTGAAAGATCTTGTTTTTCTTAAAAATTCAACGGGGGGGGGGGGGGGGGGGGGGGGGAATCAGGTTTAGTCTTAGAGGGAGGGCTGATTGGTTTCTAAATCTGTGGCAACCATTTATTTCTTATCTTGGATCCTTGAAAACTATTGGACCTGATTGAACTGCTTGTCATGGGTGTGTTTTCCTTTTTATTTATTTATTTTAATTATTATGTTGTAGGGCCCATGGTTTTGATTTTTTTTTTTTTAAAGAATGGGTTTACTAGTTTTGGAAAAGGAAATATAATATAAACTTTTTTTTTAATGCATCTGGGACTACTACAGAAGGTCCTTCAGCTTGTGGACAAGTTCTCCAGCAACCATAAACCTTACGGCGGAGCTCAACAATGAGGCAGCAGTCTTACTTTTACACTGTGTAGTAAGAACTCTGCTGCTTCTTTCTATCAGAGGACAGAACGCAATGAAGGTGATGGAGAAAGGTCTCTGAAGGGCCGTCATCAAAAAAGAAGCATGTTAGACACACATCCAGAGGGTGGTGACTTACATGGTGCGGAGGGGTTCTTACGTCCTTCATCTCATCAAAGATGAATATCTTCTACTGATGTCTGGAGCTGGAATGGCTCTGACATCTACAGTCACCAAAGTGAGCAGATCTCAGTGGCTGATGCACTTAAGTCTGGTCTGAGACCTTCAAACTTCCCATGTACCCAGTAACTGCCAGTGGGAACTCGCATGTGCATGTCTGCCTGGGTGGTTGTTTGAGGACCCAAGTAGGTTCCATGGTGTGGTGAAGCCAGTGGTGGGCACAGATAACCAAAAAATAACTTCGATAACAGATAATAAGTAGGGGTGGGCAAACATAAAAAAAAATCTTAATCGCATTAACTCAATGACTTTCTGTGATTAATCATGATTAATCGCATGGTATATGTGAAACCCAAAAATGAATTCAAAAGCCGCTTAAAAGCACAGTTTTATTTGAAAATGTAAATGAACATTGCATAAATTTGAAAATGTAAATTTCAACTGAAACACACTAATGAAATCAAATATAAAACCACTGGCAGGTCATTTGTTATCCTGTTTCATATCAAAATAACAATATTCATGTCCATGACTAAATATACTAAAACAAATACATCACAATTGTACACATACCACAATTTTATATGTGTACAATTGTGATGTATTTGTTTTAGTATATTTAGATTTTGTTGTGATTTGGCACTTTATAAGCCGATTAAATTGAATTGAAATTGAACATTTTATTGAGTCTTAAAGTAAATAAATATGAATTTGGTCACTGGATCCTTAAACTTTGTACATAATAAACTCTACATGGTGAATCCTTGATCTCTGGACATAAATAGGAATAAACAAAATCTGTAGTTTTTGTCAAAAGCATTTCCTTTCAGACATTATTGGCATGAATGTCTTTCCATATATTTGAGCTGAGTTTAGAGCTGCTGTGCTTCACTTCAGGATGGAATTTGAAAAGAAAACACAGCACGTTTCATTTTGGGAGGAAAAAAAAACAAAAACGTTTTAGTCGACTGTAGTTTCTTGTCTGTATTACATTTGGAAAGAGGTGTCATTTTATTCATTTTGAAGTTATTAATTCCGACCGGACTCTGTCTCAGCCGCGCAGCGTTTCGAGCTGTGTGAACGGAACGGAGGACGATTCTCGTTTCTTGACAGCAACAAGACAAGCGTCCCAGTTAGTGACTTTAATCCACACAAAAGTGACTGACGATATTTTAATGGCTTTGCGAGGGGTTAAGAAGCGGCTTCCCCTTTCTGAAGAGCAGTGAATCAAAGAACCAACGAGCTACTGGATCGAAGCATTGCTTCAATGATTCATGGTTTCAAAGTGGAGCTGCGCTGGAGCTGTACCTGATCGCCACGCGATGTTGCAGAGGCGTGTCAGCCAAGACAGTCCCATAACATCCAGAGACTTAACGTATTCAGGACGGATTTCATCCACCCCAGGAGCCTTGCCACCGAGGAGCTTTCTAACCACCTCGGTGACTTCGGCCCAGGTAATGGATGAGTCCGCCTCTGAGTCCCCAGTCTCTGCTTCCTCTTCGGAAGAAGTGACGATGGGAATGAGGAGATCCTCAAAGTATTCCTTTCACCTGCCCGACAACATCCCCAGTCAGGGTCAATAGCTCCCCACCCGCACCGTAAACAGTGCGGGTGGAGAGCTGCTTCCACCTCCTGAGGCGTCGGACAGTTTTCCAGAATCTCTTCGAGGCCGACCGATAGTCCTCCTCCATGGCCTCCCCGGAAATGTCCAAAAACAACAACAAAGTTCTCATTACAGGAAATTTCTCTGCTTCCCTGTAGATTTACTGTTGGTGAATTAATGCCTCAGGTGCAGTTATTTCCAGCTGAATGATTCTGTTCTTTTTCTCTCTGTCTGAGGCACCGACAACACCTTCGATGGATGCTGGCCCTGTACCCCCAAGCCCCAGACTGACCTCAGGACACCCTGACAGTTGCACCAATGTCTGTGTGCCTTTTATCTCACTAACGTACTCTGTGTTTCTTGTTGTTCTGTTTTTTCTGTTTCTTCTGCTTGTAAAAATTGGCAAACAAACAAAAAATAATCCAAAACCATAGGCCCTACAATATAATAATTAAAATAAATATATAAAAAGGAAAACACACCACACACCCTTGACAAGCAGTTCAATCAGGTGGACAGACAGACAGAGACAGGGATACAAACCCTAATGTTTGTTTGCTGGGGCGAAAAAAAAAAAAGAGCCTTCAAAGACCATCACTACATCTTCAGACATCTAGTAAATGGACAGAAATGTTTGATTTCAAAGTCATGTGACAATGTGGAGCAATGGTGGGAGAAGAAGAGTGGATGAAGAAGTGTTTGGCAGGACGGTGACAAGTCCACCTGGGGACGAGGAGACGTGGTGGTGAAGCACAGAGCAGCACAGGCTGGAGACAGAGTGGCTTTAAGTGATGATGATACGGATCAATGAACAAAATATAAACTTTGCATGACTGCAGATCCAAAAGAAATAAAATTTCCAAAGCTAATTTTCAAAAATTTAAATTTGACAATACAGACTGAAGAAGGAAATGGGAGCCAGAAAGTACTTGAAGGACAAGTCCCATTCATTTGAGTTTGAGGACTACAAACATAGACTGGTTTCAAAAGTCTGGTTTTATTTCCTGGTGCTGACAATTACATCTCTGATCTAGAAGGCACTGACCGCGCTTTAGACACTAAGGTTATGTGTCAGCAGTAGGAGCTTTACGTGTTTCACTGACTGCAGAAGAACATGGAAAGCAGCAGGTTTTCTTGGACTCATTTTCAGTTTTGGGGTGTTGAATAGACAAAAGCAGCTGAACAGTCTGTGGCTATGTTGATAAATGGTAAATGGACTGCATTTATATAGCGCTTTTCCATCTGCATCAGACGCTCAAAGCGCTTTACAATTATGCCTCACATTCACCCCGATGTCAGGGTGCTGCCATACAAGGCGCTCACTACACACCGGGAGCAATGGGGGATTAAAGGCCTTGCCCAAGGGCCCTTAGTGATTTTCCAGTCAGGCGGGGATTTGAACCCATGATCTTCTGGACTCAAGCCCAACACCTTAACCACTAGACCATCACCTCCCATGTTGATGCTCTGGATGCTTTCTGACTCACCTGTCCTGGAGAGCAGAGCTGAACAGGAACCTCAGGCAAAAGGCCCAAACCTGAGGGTTGCAGACGTGCGTGATCCCACTCAGCCAGCTGTCAAGACACACAAAAACCCAAAGCTCACTTGATCACACGTTCATTTCAGGCCAGTGTTCTTCTGAAAAAGGGCCTGACTGACGAGTAAGTCCCCTCAGCTTCTCCCTTTTCCACTCAGGGTTGCCACAGGTTTTACCCTGACATAACACCACGTTACATGGAGACTGAACTTGGAAACAATCGCACAAACCGTTTAGCCAACACCCCTGCTTGAAAACTGACCCGATTGATAAGAACCAAAAAAAAGTCTGCATCTGCTTTTATTCATTTTTTTCCCCCGTTTTTAATAGAACATTGTGTCTTGGGCGGGGCTGAGAGGTATGATGGTGTTTATGTCACCATATCACAACAGACTGGTTTTAGGAAGCAACATAGCATCACAACTGCTACCCTAGAAGTTTTAAATGATGTATTTGAAGCACTGGATTCAAAAAGGTTTTGTGTCACACCATTTCTTGATCTCTCGAAGGCATTTGACAACGTGGATCACAGTCTGTTGTAAAAAATTCTTTCCAAACAGAGTATCTACACTTACTGTGTCATACCGCCGTTAGTTCCCCCCTGGCAGATCCCGAGCAGCCGGGAAAGCAGGCTGACTGGGTGACTGTGAGGAGGAAGCGTAGCCCTAAACAGAAGCCCCGTGTACACCGCCAACCCGTTCACATTTCTAACCGTTTTTCCCCACTCGACGACACACCCGCCGAGGATCAAACTCTGGTTATTGGCGACTCTGTTTGAGAAATGTGAAGTTAGCGACACCAGCAACCATTGTCAATTGTCTTCCGGGGGCCAGAGCAGGCGACATTGAAGGAAATTTGAAACTGCTGGTTAAGGCTAAGCGTAAATTTGGTAAGATTGTAATTCACGTCGGCAGTAATGACACCCGGTTACGCCAATCGGAGGTCACTAAAATTAACATTAAATCGGTGTGTAACTTTGCAAAAACAATGTCGGACTCTGTAGTTTTCTATGGGCCCCTCCCCAATCAGACCGGGAGTGACATGTTTAGCCGCATGTTCTCCTTGAATTGCTGGCTGTCTGAGTGGTGTCCAAAAAATGAGGTGGGCTTCATAGATAATTGGCAAAGCTTCTGGGGAAAACCTGGTCTTGTTAGGAGAGACGGCATCCATCCCACTTTGGATGGAGCAGCTCTCATTTCTAGAAATCTGGCCAATTTTCTTAAATCCTCCAAACCGTGACTATCCAGGGTGGGACCAGGAAGCAGAGTTGTAGTCTTACACACCTCTCTGCAGCTTCTCTCCCCCTGCCATCCCCTCCTTACCCCATCCCCGTAGAGACGGTGCCTGCTCCCAGACTACCAATAACCAGCAAAAATCTATTTAAGCATAAAAATTCAAAAAGAAAAAAATAATATAGCACCTTCTACTGCACCACAGACTAAAACAGTTAAATGTGGTCTATTAAACATTAGGTCTCTCTCTTCTAAGTCCCTGTTGGTAAATGATATAATAATTGATCAACATATTGATTTATTCTGCCTAACAGAAACCTGGTTACAGCAGGATGAATATGTTAGTTTAAATGAGTCAACACCCCCGAGTCACACTAACTGTCAGAATGCTCGTAGCACGGGCCGGGCGGTGGATTAGCAGCAATCTTCCATTCCAGCTATTAATTAATCAAAACCCAGACAGAGCTTTAATTCATTTGAAAGCTTGTCTCTTAGTCTTGTCCATCCAAATTGGAAGTCCCAAAAACCAGTTTTATTTGTTATTATCTATCGTCCACCTGGTCGTTACTGTGAGTTTCTCTGTGAATTTTCAGACCTTTTGTCTGACTTAGTGCTTAGCTCAGATAAGATAATTATAGTGGGCGATTTTAACATCCACACAGATGCTGAGAATGACAGCCTCAACACTGCATTAATCTATTATTAGACTTATTGGCTTTGCTCAAAAAGTAAATGAGTCCACCCACCACTTTAATCATATCTTAGATCTTGTTCTGACTTATGGTATGGAAATAGAAGACTTAACAGTATTCCCTGAAAACTCCCTTCTGTCTGATCATTTTTTAATAACATTTACATTTACTTTGATGGACTACCCAGCAGTAGGGAATAAGTTTCATTACACTAGAAGTCTTTCAGAAAGCGCTGTAACTAGGTTTAAGGATATGATTCCTTCTTTATGTTCTCTAATGCCATATAACAACACAGTGCAGAGTAGCTACCTAAACTCTGTAAGGGAGATAGAGTATCTCGTCAATAGTTTTACATCCTCATTGAAGACAACTTTGGATGCTGTAGCTCCTCTGAAAAAGAGAGCTTTAAATCAGAAGTGTCTGACTCCATGGTATAACTCTCAAACTCGTAGCTTAAAGCAGATAACCCGTAAGTTGGAGAGGAAATGGCGTCTCACTAATTTAGAAGATCTTCACTTAGCCTGGAAAAAGAGTCTGTTGCTCTATAAAAAAGCCCTCCGTAAAGCTAGGACATCTTTCTACTCATCACTAATTGAAGAAAATAAGAACACCCCAGGTTTCTTTTCAGCACTGTAGCCAGGCTGACAAAGAGTCAGAGCTCTATTGAGCTGAGTATTCCATTATCTTTAACTAGTAATGAGTTCATGACTTTCTTTGCTAACAAAATTTTAACTATTAGAGAAAAAATTACTCATAACCATCCCAAAGACGTATCGTTATCTTTGGCTGCTTTCAGTGATGCCGGTATTTGGTTAGACTCTTTCTCTCCGATTGTTCTGTCTGAGTTATTTTCATTAGTTACTTCATCCAAACCATCAACATGTTTATTAGACCCCATTCCTACCAGGCTGCTCAAGGAAGCCCTACCATTATTTAATGCTTCGATCTTAAATATGATCAATCTATCTTTGTTAGTTGGCTATGTACCACAGGCTTTTAAGGTGGCAGTAATTAAACCATTACTTAAAAAGCCATCACTTGACCCAGCTATCTTAGCTAATTATAGGCCAATCTCCAACCTTCCTTTTCTCTCAAAAATTCTTGAAAGGGTAGTTGTAAAACAGCTAACTGATCATCTGCAGAGGAATGGTCTATTTGAAGAGTTTCAGTCAGGTTTTAGAATTCATCATAGTACAGAAACAGCATTAGTGAAGGTTACAAATGATCTTCTTATGGCCTCGGACAGTGGACTCATCTCTGTGCTTGTTCTGTTAGACCTCAGTGCTGCTTTTGATACTGTTGACCATAAAATTTTATTACAGAGATTAGAGCATGCCATAGGTATTAAAGGCACTGCGCTGCGGTGGTTTGAATCATATTTGTCTAATAGATTACAATTTGTTCATGTAAATGGGGAATCTTCTTCACAGACTAAGTTAATTATGGAGTTCCACAAGGTTCTGTGCTAGGACCAATTTTATTCACTTTATATATGCTTCCCTTAGGCAGTATTATTAGACGGTATTGCTTAAATTTTCATTGTTACGCAGATGATACCCAGCTTTATCTATCCATGAAGCCAGAGGACACACACCAATTAGCTAAACTGCAGGATTGTCTTACAGACATAAAGACATGGATGACCTCTAATTTCCTGCTTTTAAACTCAGATAAAACTGAAGTTATTGTTCTTGGCCCCACAAATCTTAGAAACATGGTGTCTAACCAGATCCTTACTCTGGATGGCATTACCCTGACCTCTAGTAATACTGTGAGAAATCTTGGAGTCATTTTTGATCAGGATATGTCATTCAAAGCGCATATTAAACAAATATGTAGGACTGCTTTTTTGCATTTACGCAATATCTCTAAAATCAGAAAGGTCTTGTCTCAGAGTGATGCTGAAAAACTAATTCATGCATTTATTTCCTCTAGGCTGGACTATTGTAATTCATTATTGTCAGGTTGTCCTAAAAGTTCCCTAAAAAGCCTTCAGTTGATTCAGAATGCTGCAGCTAGAGTGCTGACGGGGACTAGAAGGAGAGAGCATATCTCACCCATATTGGCCTCTCTTCATTGGCTTCCTGTTAATTCTAGAATAGAATTTAAAATTCTTCTTCTTACTTATAAGGTTTTGAATAATCAGGTCCCATCTTATCTTAGGGACCTCGTAGTACCATATCACCCCAATAGAGCGCTTCGCTCTCAGACTGCAGGCTTACTTGTAGTTCCTAGGGTTTGTAAGAGTAGAATGGGAGGCAGAGCCTTCAGCTTTCAGGCTCCTCTCCTGTGGAACCAGCTCCCAATTCAGATCAGGGAGACAGACACCCTCTCTACTTTTAAGATTAGGCTTAAAACTTTCCTTTTTGCTAAAGCTTATAGTTAGGGCTGGATCAGGTGACCCTGAACCATCCCTTAGTTATGCTGCTATAGACGTAGACTGCTGGGGGGTTCCCATGATGCACTGTTTCTTTCTCTTTTTGCTCTGTATGCACCACTCTGCATTTAATCATTAGTGATCGATCTCTGCTCCCCTCCACAGCATGTCTTTTTCCTGGTTCTCTCCCTCAGCCCCAACCAGTCCCAGCAGAAGACTGCCCCTCCCTGAGCCTGGTTCTGCTGGAGGTTTCTTCCTGTTAAAAGGGAGTTTTTCCTTCCCACTGTAGCCAAGTGCTTGCTCACAGGGGGTCGTTTTGACCGTTGGGGTTTTACATCATTATTGTATGGCCTTGCCTTACAATATAAAGCGCCTTGGGGCAACTGTTTGTTGTGATTTGGCGCTATATAAAAAAAAATTGATTGATTGATTGATTGATACTTTGCAGGTGATTTGGCTAGCAGGACTCAGTGCATTCAGATGGCTGATGTTAACTTCCTTGATGTAACAAAAAGTGTTCCTCAAGGCTCAGTCTTGGGACCCATCTTGTTCACACATTATACTACTGACTTGTGTGCAAACCTATCAGACACCTTCTACCATCTTTATGCCGATGACACCATAACCTATTGCTGCTCAAACTCAGTGACACAGGCATTTGAATTCTTGCAGTCCACTTTTGATGTGGTGTAGGACTGTCTGGAGAAATTCAAACTAGTCTTGAATACAGAAAAATCCAAAGTAATGTTTTTCTCATAATCACCCATTTCCTTCGAGAACATATCATCAATCAAAACTGCCCGGGGTAATGTTCTTGAGCTTGTCAGCACGTACAAATATTTGGATTAACTATTGACACAGAGGTCTCTTTGAAAGTTCATCTTAAACACCTGGGCCCGTATCCACAAAGCGGTCTAAGGCTAAAAATAACTCCTGGTGACATTATTCTAAGAGAAATCTTAGAATTCCTCGAATTCTTAAACATTTCTTATAATTTTCACTTGGTAAGATGAAAGTTGTCTGCAAAGCACCTTAGGTCTTAAGAGAGCTCCTAAGGTGCCAAACTGGTAAGAGGAGGGAGGAGGACTTTTAAGAAGCCTAAAAGTGTCTTAAACAGAGCAGACGGCAGAAAGGACAGAGAGGAAGCAGAGATATTCTCTGTATGACAGTGAGTCAGTAACACACTACCAGCTTCATCTGCATAATTATTTTATGTTAATTTACTGTCTTAATGTATCTATAAATTGTTTAGGTTTTTATCACATACACACTAGTAATATTATTTTTACTGTTATTATTATTTGTATTATTGATATTGTTATTTATTTTATTATTACTTCTATTCTGTCATTTCATTTTTGAATGGTTTTCACTTTCTTGTGTCATGCATGTATTTTTAAACGCATTTATAATTATATTATGTACTCACAATGAACGTACTAAAACTCACGCATGCTTTTAATATATAGATATTTGACATGTGAATGAGGTTCATTCAAATATAAACAAGCTGTGTAACATTTTATTTAATTTTGCTGCGTTTCTTCATCATAAAGTTATCCTCATGATTACACGTCTTAATGCAGTTCAGGTTATATGATCGGTTGAGTTCACTCTCCACTACAGTTCTGGTGCTCCTTCATAACTAGGAGGGTGCAGTGTGTGTTTTTTAATTTCTCCTCCCCTTTCCGTAATAGCCAATCACAGCTCTTAGAGGACTGTGTCATACCTAGCAACGGGGTCGACCCCGCCTCCTCACAAAGACAGGAGTTTCTGTCCACTCCTTGCTCAGACTTGCTCTCAGACACCTGCTGGCTCACTCTTAGGCTAAGAGTCCTTTCCAGGGCATTTTAGGCTCAGTTAGGAGCTCTTTGAGAGGACTTTGAGCTGCTTCACAGATACAGGCTCTGATCTCCAAACTAAGGGTGAAGCCCCGCTGTATCACTGTGCCCTGAGATTCATTACTGGTTGCAGCTGCCGCACCCATCACTGTGAGTTGGGTGTCAAAGCGGACGTGCCCTCTTTGTCTATAGATCTCAGTGTAGTGTGTAGATCTCAGGAGATCTACACACTGGATGATTCTGGTTTACAAAACTATTATTGGTCTGGTTCCGACCTATTTATCCAGTTTACTTCAAATCTGAAAGCCACTACGCTCTGTGCTTGAATGACATGCTTTCATCTACCTCGTGCCCACACTGAAGCAGGAAAGAATGCCTTTAGTCCTGGTGTGCCCAACCAGTTGATTGCGATCAACCAACTGAGTTCCAGTCAATAGCATGAAAAATCTGTCACTAGACTCTAAAGGATTTAGTGCTGCTATAAAAGACTGATCCAGCAGGTGGAAGCAATGCACCAACAAGGATGGCAGCTGCTGTTAAAGGTGAGAGAAGAAGAACAGCTCTTCTTCTATAAAAGGACTGCATTTATATAGCACTTTACATCTGCCATCAGAAGCTCAAAGCGCTTTACACATCAGTGCCTCACATTCACCCCAATGTCAGGCTGCTGCCATGCAAGGCGCTCCTCTTCTATTATAATTTTCATCCTGGATTAATTTTCATTTATTTGAATGGCAAATCCATCTGCCTTATCTGCAATGTAAATGGAGCTTTACTGAAAAAAAAGGGAATTTGGAGCAGCATTTCAGACGATTCACAAGAAATACGATGCTAACTTCCAATGCTAACCCGGCTAAATCCCCTCTGCTCACCTGAAAAGTCCCGGAATTGAAAAGTCGGCAAATAGCACAATGATTCATGGTCCATAAATATGAACAGTGATGAATATGGCAAACAAGATCACGGTGTTCTGTTCGGGCCAGGAGTCTGAGGACGCATTTATTCTGTTCGCAGCTGGAGGAGACACACATCTGCTGCACACAGACGTTCAGTGGCTCAGCAGAGGTAAAGTTCTGGAAGGTTCAAACCACGCTGAACATGCACATCTTTTGTAGACAGTAAGGCTTTAGCTTTATTGCATGGATTAAAGCAATACATTTTCATCTGACTGAAATTCTTTCCTGGCAAAAATCAATGCCAGCAATTCCCTAAAATGTGGCGTAGTGGGGGCACACACTATTTTTTCCTCAATAAATACAATAATTACATTATACAGTGTACAAATCTATTCTAAAGAGCCTCTAAGGAGACAAAGCATAAAAAGAATGCAAAACCTGAACATAAAAGGTACATAAAAGGGTGGTGGGAGGCGGGGTGTAATCTTGATTCTGGGGGTCTGGGGGTGCTCCCCCAGAACATTTTTAAAAGAGCAAGTCAAATTTTGTGTATTCTGGTGAATTTTAATGGGTATGAAGCCCTTTGAAATAAAGAAAACTCACTTCAAACTGTCAATTTAAAACACACTATTGATTATGGGGGGTCTGGTGGTGCTCCCCCAGAAAATTTTTTAAAAGAGCAAGTCAAATTTTGTATATACTGGTGAATTTTAATGGGTATGAAGCCCTCTGAAACAAAGAAAACTCACTTCAAACTGTCAAGTAAAAATTCTTTGTCTTCTGTAGTATTTTGATCGGATCTAATCCGGTAAATGCACCAAATGGGTGCTGTGTCGCTGACTGTACAGTCAATAAAATATAAAATTAGGGCCTAAAGCAACTGACAACACTGTTCTGTTGTGCACAAAGAAATGCTGCGTTCACACCGGGCGCGACGCGAGCGACAGGTTGCCATGTAATCCCTATGGAACAACACGTTTTGGCACCAAGTAATGCAACGCGACGCGGTGGACGCGAATGAAGCGATTCTGAGCGATTGGTGCGTTAGTGGCGCGATACTGCGTCGCATCACGTCACGTTGCCCTCCTCCCCAAGTTGAAAAATCTGAACTTTTTCATCTCGTTGCGCCGCAATGACCAATCAGGGACTGAATATGTAGTGACGTAGAGATGTCTGGAGTGTGACTGAAGATGTGAACATGTCCTGTATCTGGTAGCAGCCTGTGAGCAGGACTTACGTCTCTTTTGTCCTTTATTTCACAATTATGACAGTTTTTGGAGCGAGCAGCAGCCCCACATCAGGGGGAGCAGAGTTTCTTTCTCTTTTTATTTTACGTGCGCACGCGAGCGAATCGTCCATGGAGATTATTTTACTTATTAACTACACAGATGTATAATAAAACAAATGGCGACTGGTTTCTAAACACAATTATGACAGTTTTTTGGGGAAGAGCGAGCTGCAGCCCCGCAGCAGGCAGCAGAGTTTCTTTTTTTTTATATTGTTTACATGTGCATGCGTGAACGGGACAGGAGGTCCTCAAACTGGGTCCCGCAGAGGCGGAAGGACCGCTGAAAGCGGCCGTCATCTAGACGCAGCTCCTGCAGCAAATAATGAAACTCCCTGAATTGGGAACGTCTCATGACGTTTGTCAGCTTTCCACAACAACTCGCTCCGTGCGATCAAGATCCGTCATGTTAACTTGACTGACAACCGGAGCCGGCGAGCGGAATGGAAGCTCCTCCTATTTGATGACACACCAGGCGACAGAGGCGCGTCCGTCGCCACACGACCCCCGCAAATCTGTAGCATCTGATCGCGCCTGGTGTGAACGTGGCTTAACACTGTCACCCGTTTTGAAAACGCATGCGCACTGAGAAACTCAAAACTGACTTACTCACATTTAAACTGTAAAATGCTCTCACTCGTAAAACAAACTAGGGCTGCAACTAATGATTATTTTAGTAATCGATTAATCAGTTGATTATTTTTTTCAATTAATCTTTATTTTTTGCTTTTTACTTACATGTGAGTTTTGCCATTATTTCTTGAAGTGAGTTATTAAAAGGACTTTATCACACAACATCAACATTTGAGCTTGTAACAAAGTTATGTTATATTCTCATCAAAAACACAACATTTTTAGATACCTACATAAACCATCTCAACCATTGACAACATATTACAGCAAGAATCCACAAAAGTGTTTTAAAGGCCTGACTAAAGTGTATAATCTTTAATAAGATATTTTCATGAAAAAAGACACAAATGTGCAATTTACTGCATTTATTTTTTTTTCTTGTGTAAAAACACAGCTTAGATGAGGTGTGACCAAAACAAATTGTCATTAGACTTAAATAAAACAAGGATAAAGGGGAGGTGTAAGAGTCACTAGGTGTTCACAGTTAACAGTTATTCATTTATGTTCACTGTTAGCTGGTTTTATCTTTTGTGTTGTTTCTTTTTGTCTGTTTCTCTAAAATTGTATCTTAGCATTATTAGTTATTATTACTATTATTGTTGTTGCTGCTATTAGTATTATTAATATATAAATAAAAATAAATAAAATATTACAATTTGTAATACATTTGACTCTTTTACAGCTTAATGCTAACTTTAACATTGAAAACGCCATAGACATGCTAACGCATTAGCATCGGTCCTGTTTTTAAGTTATTAAATACATCAACTGTTTCAGAAGACCATAACAGGTAGGTAAATGTAACTATTACTCACAGACATATGCTCTTTAGGGTTTTAGCGAAGAAAAATTAAGATAAAAATAAAACAAAGAACTGAAGCAGCAGATCAAAGCATTGCATCATTGCTTCATTAGGTCAAAGCAAAGCCACGCCCTGCTCTACTTAGGGAAGGTCTGCCAATGTTCCCATGAAGAAAGTGAGGAGAAGGGCCGTGGATCATGGCAAGCAGTAAACAGAGCGGAGAGGAGTGAAAATTCACAGTCCCTTCCTCCGCGGTGCGGCGCCATCCACGCTGACATCGCTGCTGCTTTGATGAGCGCAGAATGTGATGTTGCTTTGACAATGCGAGGATCATATTTCGGCCCCAAAACACGCATGACACCACGTGCTCGCACGTATGTGTGGCTGAATTTTCCAAATGACAGAAAGCCGTCATGGTGACGGAGAACTTTAACCCATGCTTTATTGATAACTGGCCTTCATTCTGGGGCCGCCGTGGCTTGCTGATGCCGGACGGCGTCCACCTTACTGGGGAAGGAGCCACCATCTTGTCTGTGAACATAGATAGAGCTCTACAGGGAGCTTAGGAATGTACAGCAGGCCACGGAGCAGGTGGTTAGAGACCGTGCAAGGCTTATGACAAATGTGGGTGTGGAATCCGTTAGCTTAGCAGGGAAATTAGTGCAGAAAATCCACTATGGTGATAGTGCATTTATCTGCCAGGGAGGGAAATTCAACAGGTTGAGACTGTGGCCTGCTTCTGTAGACGTGTCCATAAAAATCATAGAGGGATATGCTTTGCAAACTTAATACCTATTACTACATTGGATGATGTTGAAATTGAGGATGGCCCAGTGGTTGTTCCAGCAATATCAAAGATTTCGTGTCTGCTACCTACAACTCGTGTGGAATGTCTTAAACCTAAACCTACTTCCAGGCATCTCATATATGCTACTCTGGAACCACCCCTAAATCCAAACAGTTCAACTGTCAAACCCACTGAGGTCCTTAGTCTGGGTCTCATTAACATAAGATCACTATCCTCAAAATCATTAATTGATTAATGTTCTAATTATTGATCATCATTTAGATATGATTGGGTTATGTGAAACCTGGCTTAAACCTATTGCTGTCCTAACCCTTAAATGAGGCCTGCCCACCAGCATATATATTTAGTCACGTCCCTCGTGATGTGAAGCAAGGCAGGGGTGTTGCTCTTATTTATAAATCTAGTTTTAGCTTATTAGCTGTTGGGGGTCACAAATATAAATCGATTGAGCATCTGATTCTCAGCTCTGCTCAGGATATTACGCATTGCAAAGGTCAGAAGAATAAAAATCAGCCATATTACTTTGTCAACATATATAGGCCTCCTGGCCCATATTCTGAATTCTTAGATGAATTTGGTGTGTTCATCTCTAACTTGTCAACGAGTGCAGATAACATTCTGATCATTGGTGACTTTAACATTCATATAAATAAGCCTCTTACATCAGTGGTCTCTGATCACTCACTTATTAATTTTACAGTTTCGCTGCCATGTTTAGTGGAACAACAACCTTATATCACTACGGCGATTCATCAACTCCTCAACTAAAACTGAACTCGAAGCTAGACTGCCTGATGTCTTAGCTTCACGTTTGGAAAATACCCAATCAGTAGATAGTCTTGTGGATAGTTTAAACTCAGTGCTCAAAACTACACTCGACATGATTGCGCCACCTGTCTTAAAACCTCGCTCCCCCAAAACAGTCACCTTGGTATGCCATAGGTATTAAAGGCACTGCGCTGCGGTGGTTTGAATAATATTTGTCTAATAGATTACAATTTGTTCATGTAAATGGGGAATCTTCTTCACAGACTAAAGTTAATTATGGAGTTCCACAAGGTTCTGTGCTAGGACCAATTTTATTCACTTTATACATGCTTCCCTTAGGTAGTATTATTAGACGGTATTGCTTAAATTTTCATTGTTACGCAGATGATACCCAGCTTTATCTATCCATGAAGCCAGAGGACACACACCAATTAGCTAAACTGCAGGATTGTCTTACAGACATAAAGACATGGATGACCTCTAATTTCCTGCTTTTAAACTCAGATAAAACTGAAGTTATTGTACTTGGCCCCACAAATCTTAGAAACATGGTGTCTAACCAGATCCTTACTCTGGATGGCATTACCCTGACCTCTAGTAATACTGTGAGAAATCTATCTTGGAGTCATTTTTGATCAGGAGACCGTATTTTCCGGACTATAAGTCGCACTTTTTTACATGTTTTGGCTGGGGGTGCGACCTATACTCCGGTGCGACTTATAAATGAAAAATATACCGGTAGGATCTCAATTAATTTACTGTAACAAAACAATTTTACGTGACAGAGTCGATCTATGTTTTAAAATGGCCACCAGAAAAGGAAATGCAATGCATCATGGACACTGTAGTATGGCGGCCGTCCTATAAGTCACGCTGGTCGCGATAACCAATCAGAGAACAGAACGTTGGACGCGTATTCCTCACCTCACCCACAGCGTGTGAAGCTGACGAATACGGTGCTTGCTGTTATTCCGGCATGGCGAACAAAACAGCTTCAACCCTTGGATATCAGTGTGAGCAGAGTGTTTAAGTTGACGCTGAGAGCTGCGTGGGAGCACCGGGTGAGCGACGGCGGAGGATTAGTGTGTGCACTTGGAAGGAGCTGGCGTCGAAGATTGTGAATAGCGTTTGAAGCAGACGAACATGGTGTTTATTCCGGGACGGCTAACAAAACAGCTTCAACCCTTGGATATCAGTGTGAGCAGAGTTGACGCTGAGAGCTGCATGGGAGCACTGAGCGACGGCGGAGGATTAGCGTCTGCACTTGGAAGGAGCTGGATCGACACCGCTGGGTGGTCATGAGCTGCGCAGGTAGGTGCTACATGGTTCGGCTCGCAATGTGGTCCGCAAAATACAAACATATCTGTAGGTAAAGTGCAGCTCACGAGAGGGCACTCAAGGCTTGTGTGACTGTTCCTGCGACTTCTGACTACCATAGAAAAATAAAAATTTCAACGTTACTGATAACTTAACAAGACAACGGAGAAGGCCCGAAAAAATGCCACCAAAAAGAAAATCATACTCTGCAGATTGTAAGTTACGACTGGTGAAATATGCATCTGAAAACGGTAGCCGTCACAATATTATCATCTGAACTTTTCATGTTAACATACCTGTATGTCCATGGGACTTATAGTCCAGTGCAACTTATTTATGGTTTATTTTTCTTTATAATGATAAAGTGGCTGGTGCGACTTATACTCCGGTGCGACTTATTTATGGTTTATTTTTCTTTATAATGGATAAAGTGGCTGGTGCGACTTATACTCCGGTGCGACTTATAGTCCGGAAAATACGGTATGTCATTCAAAGCGCATATTAAACAAATATGTAGGACTGCTTTTTTGCATTTATGCAATATCTCTAAAATCAGAAAGGTCTTGTCTCAGAGTGATGCTGAAAAACTAATTCAATCAATCAATCAATCAATCAATTTTTTTATATAGCGCCAAATCACAACAAACAGTTGCCCCAAGGTGCTTTATATTGTAAGGCAAGGCCATACAATAATTATGTAAAACCCCAACGGTCAAAACGACCCCCTGTGAGCAAGCACTTGGCTACAGTGGGAAGGAAAAACTCCCTTTTAACAGGAAGAAACCTCCAGCAGAACCAGGCTCAGGGAGGGGCAGTCATCTGCTGGGACTGGTTGGGGCTGAGGGAGAGAACCAGGAAAAAGACATGCTGTGGAGGGGAGCAGAGATCGATCACTAATGATTAAATGCAGATTGGTGCATACAGAGCAAAAAGAGAAAGAAACAATGCATCATGGGAACCCCCCAGCAGTCTACGTCTATAGCAGCATAACTAAGGGATGGTTCAGGGTCACCTGATCCAGCCCTAACTATAAGCTTTAGCAAAAAGGAAAGTTTTAAGCCTAATCTTAAAAGTAGAGAGGGTGTCTGTCTCCCTGATCCGAATTGGGAGCTGGTTCCACAGGAGAGGAGCCTGAAAGCTGAAGGCTCTGCCTCCCATTCTACTCTTACAAACCCTAGGAACTACAAGTAAGCCTGCAGTCTGAGAGCGAAGCACTCTATTGGGGTGATATGGTACTACGAGGTCCCTAAGATAAGATGGGACCTGATTATTCAAAACCTTATAAGTAAGAAGAAGAATTTTAAATTCTATTCTAGAATTAACAGGAAGCCAATGAAGAGAGGCCAATATGGGTGAGATATGCTCTCTCCTTCTAGTCCCCGTCAGTACTCTAGCTGCAGCATTTTGAATTAACTGAAGGCTTTTTGGGGAACTTTTAGGACAACCTGATAATAATGAATTACAATAGTCCAGCCTAGAGGAAATAAATGCATGAATTAGTTTTTCAGCATCACTCTGAGACAAGACCTTTCTGATTTTAGAGATATTGCGTAAATGCAAAAAAGCAGTCCTACATATTTGTTTAATATGCGCTTTGAATGACATATCCTGATCAAAAATGACTCCAAGATTTCTCACAGTATTACTAGAGCTCAGGGTAATGCCATCCAGAGTAAGGATCTGGTTAGACACCATGTTTCTAAGATTTGTGGGGCCAAGTACAATAACTTCAGTTTTATCTGAGTTTAAAAGCAGGAAATTAGAGGTCATCCATGTCTTTATGTCTGTAAGACAATCCTGCAGTTTAGCTAATTGGTGTGTGTCCTCTGGCTTCATGGATAGATAAAGCTGGGTATCATCTGCGTAACAATGAAAATTTAAGCAATACCATCTAATAATACTGCCTAAGGGAAGCATGTATAAAGTGAATAAAATTGGTCCTAGCACAGAACCTTGTGGAACTCCATAATTAACTTTAGTCTGTGAAGAAGATTCCCCATTTACATGAACAAATTGTAATCTATTAGACAAATATGATTCAAACCACCACAGCGCAGTGCCTTTAATACCTATGGCATGCTCTAATCTCTGTAATAAAATTTTATGGTCAACAGTATCAAAAGCAGCACTGAGGTCTAACAGAACAAGCACAGAGATGAGTCCACTGTCCGAGGCCATAAGAAGATCATTTGTAACCTTCACTAATGCTGTTTCTGTACTATGATGAATTCTAAAACCTGACTGAAACTCTTCAAATAGACCATTCCTCTGCAGATGATCAGTTAGCTGTTTTACAACTACCCTTTCAAGAATTTTTGAGATAAAAGGAAGGTTGGAGATTGGCCTATAATTAGCTAAGATAGCTGGGTCAAGTGATGGCTTTTTAAGTAATGGTTTAATTACTGCCACCTTAAAAGCCTGTGGTACATAGCCAACTAACAAAGATAGATTGATCATATTTAAGATCGAAGCATTAAATAATGGTAGGGCTTCCTTGAGCAGCCTGGTAGGAATGGGGTCTAATAAACATGTTGATGGTTTGGATGAAGTAACTAATGAAAATAACTCAGACAGAACAATCGGAGAGAAAGAGTCTAACCAAATACCGGCATCACTGAAAGCAGCCAAAGATAACGATACGTCTTTGGGATGGTTATGAGTAATTTTTTCTCTAATAGTTAAAATTTTGTTAGCAAAGAAAGTCATGAAGTCATTACTAGTTAAAGTTAATGGAATACTCAGCTCAATAGAGCTCTGACTCTTTGTCAGCCTGGCTACAGTGCTGAAAAGAAACCTGGGGTTGTTCTTATTTTCTTCAATTAGTGATGAGTAGAAAGATGTCCTAGCTTTACGGAGGGCTTTTTTATAGAGCAACAGACTCTTTTTCCAGGCTAAGTGAAGATCTTCTAAATTAGTGAGATGCCATTTCCTCTCCAACTTACGGGTTATCTGCTTTAAGCTACGAGTTTGTGAGTTATACCACGGAGTCAGGCACTTCTGATTTAAAGCTCTCTTTTTCAGAGGAGCTACAGCATCCAAAGTTGTCTTCAATGAGGATGTAAAACTATTGACAAGATACTCTATCTCCCTTACAGAGTTTAGGTAGCTACTCTGCACTGTGTTGGTATATGGCATTAGAGAACATAGAGAAGGAAACATATCCTTAAACCTAGTTACAGCGCTTTCTGAAAGACTTCTAGTGTAATGAAACTTATTCCCCACTGCTGGGTAGTCCATCAGAGTAAATGTAAATGTTATTAAGAAATGATCAGACAGAAGGGAGTTTTCAGGGAATACTGTTAAGTCTTCTATTTCCATACCATAAGTCAGAACAAGATCTAAGATATGATTCAAGTGGTGGGTGGACTCATTTACTTTTTGAGCAAAGCCAATAGAGTCTAATAATAGATTAAATGCAGTGTTGAGGCTGTCATTCTCAGCATCTGTGTGGATGTTAAAATCGCCCACTATAATTATCTTGATGTGTTCTTTGGCAAATTGTAACCTCTTCTGCACATGTCTTTTATTTAACAGAGGGACTTTGCGGGGGATTCTTGCAAATAAATTAGCTTCACACAGGCGTCTTCTAACTGTCACAGCACTTACAGGTAACTCCAGACTGTCTCTGATCATCCTGGAGCTGATCAATGGGTGAACCTTTGCCATTCTGGTTATTCTTCTATCCATTTTGATGGTTGTTTTCCGTTTTCTTCCACACGTCTCTGTTTTTTTGTCCATTTTAAAGCATTGGAGATCATTGTAGATGAACAGCCTATAATTTTTTTGCACCTGTGTATAAGTTTTCCCCTCTCCAATCAACTTTTTAATCAAACTACGCTGTTCTTCTGAACAATGTCTTGAACGTCCCATTTTCCTCAGGCTTTCAAAGAGAAAAGCATGTTCAACAGGTGCTGGCTTCATCCTTAAATAGGGGACACCTGATTCACACCTGTTTGTTCCACAAAACTGACAAACTCACTGACTGAATGCCACACTACTATTATTGTGAACACCCCCTTTTCTACTTTTTTTTTTTTACTAATAGCCCAATTTCATAGCCTTAAGAGTGTGCATATCATGAATGCTTGGTCTTGTTTCCTTCCCACTGTCGCCAAGTGCTTGCTCATAGGGGTTCGTTTTGACCATTGGGGTTTTTCTGTAATTATTGTATGGCTTTTGCCTTACAATATAAAGCACCTTGGGGCGACTGTTTGTTGTGATTTGGCGCTATATAAATAAAATTGATTTGATGGATTTGTGAGAATCTACTGGTACCTTGTTTCCCATGTAATAATAAGAAATATACTCAAAACCTGGATTAATCTTTTTAGTCACATAGCACTACTATTATTCTGAACACTACTGTATGAAGGGTCAAAGTGATCAAAATTAATTGAAATATTGAATGTGGTAAATATGAACGCAGTAAAACAGATTGTGGTGAAAATGAAAGCAGTAAAACAATTAATGTGGTTAAAAGTGAAAGCAGCAAATATTGAATGTGGTAAAAAAATCAAAAGGGTAAAACTGGACCTGATAAAAATGGGAAGTTGTGAAGTACTAAACATGAAAATGAGTGACGTAAAAAACAACATCTGATTAATATTGCCCCTTTGAAAATTAGAATCGTTAAATTTGGGTGTCATTAAAATCACATGATGGTAAATATTAATCTTATAAATATTATGTCTTAAAATATAACATTGGCTAATGTAATTCACTGCCTCAATTTTAGCACATCCACTTTACCCACTTCAGTTTTATCATTCACCGCGTCAACTGTGTAATTGTGCTCACTTCCAGTAGATCGGAATACGGCAGCAGCCACTGTGTGACAGCGGGAATTTGTAGTCCAGAGCCACTGCGCATGTCTGGGAGAAGCTTTTTTTCAGCTACTTTTCGGAGTGACGCCGACAGAGGGAGGACTGCCAACTTGGTGGGATATCGATCGAACCGTGACAGCGGGCCGACCCGCACACAGAAGCCGGCCTTCAGGCATCATTCCTGGACAGACCGAGGCAGGCAGCCAGGGGGTTGCAGCTCTCCACCAGCACTGTTTACGGTGCGGGTGGGGAGCTGTTGAACCTGACTGGGGATGTTGTCGGGCGGTGGAAGGAATACTTTGAGGATCTCCTCAATCCCATCGTCACGTCTTCCGAAGAGGAAGCAGAGACAGGGGACTCAGAGACGGACTCATCCATTACCCAGGCCGAAGTCACCGAGGTGGTTAGAACGCTCCTCAGTGGCAAGGCTCCTGGGGTGGATGAAATCCGTCCTGAGTACCTTAGGTCTCTGGATGCTGTGGGACTGTCTTGGCTGACACGCCTCTGCAACATCGCGTGGTGATCGGGGACAGTGCCTCTGGATTGGCAGACTGGGGTGGTGGTGCCTCTGTTTAAGAAGGGGGACCGCAGGGTGTGTTCCAACTATAGGGGGATCACACTCCTCAGCCTCCCCGGTAAGGTCTATTCCAGAGTACTGGAGAGGAAAATTTGACCGATGGTCGAACCTCAGATTCAGGAGGAGCAGTGTGGTTTTCGTCCTGGTCGCGGCACACTGGACCAGCTCTACACCCTCCATCGGGTGCTCGAGGGTTCATGGGAATTCGCCCAACCAGTCCACATGTGTTTTGTGGATCTGGAGAAGGCGTTCGACCGTGTCCCTCGGGGCACCCTGTGGGGAGTGCTCCGGGAGTACGGGGTCCGGGGTCCTTTGCTAAGGGCTATCCGGTCCCTGTACAACTGCAGCAGAAGCTTGGTTCGCATTGCCGGTAGTAAGTCAAACCTGTTTCCAGTGCACGTTGGCCTCCGCCAGGGCTGCCCTTTGTCACCTGTTCTGTTCATTATTTTTAATGGACAGAATTTCTAGGCACAGCCAGGGTGTAGAGGGGGTCTGGTTTGGGAACCACAGAATCTCGGCTCTGCTGTTTGCGGATGATGTGGTTCTGTTGGCTTCGTGAAATCAGGACCTTCAGCGTGCACTGGGGTGGTTTGCAGCCGAGTGTGAAGCGTCCGGGATGAAGATCAACACCTCTAAATCCGAGGCCATGGTTCTCGACCGGAAAAAGGTGCTTTGCCCTCTTCAGGTCGGTGAAGTGTCCTTGCCTCAAGTGGAGGAGTTTAAGTATCTCGGGGTCTTGTTCACGAGTGAGGGACGGATGGAGCATGAGATCGATAGATGGATCGGTGCAGCATCTGCAGTGATGCGGTCGCTGTATCGGACAGTCGTGGTGAAGAGAGAGCTGAGTAGGGGAGCAAAGCTCTCGATTTACCGATCGATCTACGTTTCGATCCTCACCTATGATCATGAGATTTGGCTCATGACCGAAAGAACGAGATCGCGAGTACAAGCGGCCGAGATGAGTTTCCTCCGCAGGGTGGCTGGGCGCTCCCTTAGAGATAGGGTGAGGAGCTCGGTCACTCGGGAGGAGCTCGGAGTCGAGCCGCTGCTCCTCCACGTCGAAAGGAGCCAGTTGAGGTGGCTCAGGCATCTTTTCGGATGCCCCCTGGAATGCCTCACTGGAGAGGTGTTCCGGGCACGTCCCATTGGGAGGAGGCCCCGGGGAAGACCCAGGACACGCTGGAGGGACTACGTCTCTCGGCTGGCTTGGGAATGCCTTGGGGTTCCCCCGCAGGAGCTGGGGGAGGTGTGTGTGGATTGGGAGGTCTGGGCGGCTTTGCTTGAGCTGCTGCCCCCACGACCCGACTCCGGATAAAGAGAAAGAAAATGGATGGATGGATTTTTATTTGTCCCAATCAGGAACATTTGCTGTGCAGACAACCAAACTTCCATTGATGAGCTGAACACCATGAAGTCCAGTTGAAAGAAAACATCTCTGCTCTTCAGCAACACCACCAGAGGTCAAAGCTGCAGAAGAGACCTTCATCTGGTCCTCAGAATCCAGCAGAATATCACCTGCTTCTAAATAAAAAGCTCTTTCAACAGCAACTATTTTATTATTTTTTAAAAGCTGTTTCATTTTATATTTTAACAATAAATGAACGGATCATTAAAAATGTCCACGAAATCAAAGTCCAAAGACATTTGCACAAGTAGAAGCTCTCCACTTATTGTGCTCAAATTCATATTTTAGAAATGACTCTGTCCTGATAACAACATTAAAGGCAATTACATATTTTGACAAAATTACAAGTTGAAATGACTATAAAAAAATTCATCATGAGGTTTATGTCACAGAAATCCTACTTTACAATCATACTGCAGTCATTGTTAAATAATTTCCTGTTGCATTTATAATAAACATTTGTATTTATTTACAGTGTCTGTTTTCTGGTTGAAATGAGATATAAATCTACCAGACTTAAAAACTGTACAAGTTTCCACGTTATTTTATTTGTCTAAAAATAAATGTCCGAGGTTCCTTATGTTAAACAGGAAATTATCTCATCTGAAATAACAGGTGGTTTTAATTTACCGATTAAAGGTTTCTAAAGAACCATTTATTGATTTATTTAGCTATTTTAATTACATTTAAGTGTTCTAAACTTTTTTTTAAACAGTAATCAGAAATTTTGAGGTAAACAACAACAAAAAACATTTCCAAGGATTTTTCTCTATAAATGAGCAGTCCTGTGACACGTTTCTGTTTTGTACAGATCAGTGGTTTCTGCCACTAGTCTTCCGTGTTTTGGCCCGACGTGTCGTTCTTATTGGACAGCGCCAAGCTACGTCACAGCTCAGAGCGTCGAAAGTTGGATTAGGTTGAACTTTGACCGCGTCAGGCTGCCGACATGCGGCAATGCGCGCTCCCGTCAGAACCGTCACTTTAACTCGGCTTTTGGCGTGACGCTTTTCACGCATCTAAAAAGCAACGCATCTCATTGAAAATAATGCTTTTTAGACCGATTCCTGACGCGTCCGACGCGTTGGCCCATGACACTAGCAGTGGCTCTGGACTACAAATGTCCACTGTCGCACAGTGGCTGCTGCCGTATTCCGATCTACCAGAAGTGAGCAAAGTTACACAGTTGACGCGGTGAATGATAAAACTGAAGTGGGTAAAGTGATGTGCTAAAATCGAGGCAGTGAATTAAATTAGCCAATGTTATATTTTAAGACATAATATTTATAAGATTAATAATTACCATAATGTGATTTTAATGACATCCAAATTTAACGATTCTAATTTTCAAAGGGGCAATATTAATCAGATGTTTTTTACGTCACTCATTTTCATGTTCAGTACTTCACACCTTCCATTTATATCAAGTCCAGTTTTACCCTTTTGATTTTTTACCACATTCAATATTTACTGCTTTCACTTTTAACCACATTAATTGTTTTACTGCTTTCATTTTCACCACATTCAAAGTTTAGTTTTACTGCTTTCATTTTTACCACAATCTATGTTTTACTGCGTTCATATTTACCACATTCAATATTTCAATTCATTTTGATCACTTTGACCCTTCATACCGATGGACACGGCACTTGTTATTTAAAACCAGCTGTCAAGAATTTGTTTGTGAACCTTAAACAGTTGTGACAGCTGTTTGAGGTTCGATCAGCAGATAAACTCTGCTGTCAAAGCAAGTTTTTTCCAGCGCCATCTTCTGGCTAAAGTCCTTCCTCAGTAGATGTGATCTTCAGACCGCCATTCATGCTTTCATCAGCTCCAGGCCTGATAAATGTGATGCACTTTATGCTGATGTTAACCAGTCTTCTCTTGCACACCTCCAAATTGTGCAAAACTCTACTTCTTAAAGTGGCTTTTAATACTTGGTGGTGCTGTCACATGTCTGTTTTTCTGAGCCTCTATAACTCTATTGTATGCTTGTTTTATTTATGTGAATTCTTGTTCTTTGATTTTACTGTAAACAGGGCTATGAAATGAAAATTGTGAAATCCGAGGAAAATTTGCAGGGGGTCTGGAGCTCCTGGAAGAAAAAGTCTCAAAATTAGTGCATATTTAATTTACCCTGTATTCAACCTTTCATTTGACCTGTCAATGATGATGTTGAAATAACAGAATATGACATGGAAGTATAACCTGGAATGATTTTCCTTTTAATTGTAAACCAAATTATGCATTAACTCAGAACAATTAAACATGAAATTCATGAAGACCGAAAGCATTTCAAAAACCACAGCTAAAACTTGGAGAATATTTTGAAAATCATGGTAAAATATCAATAACATACATTATCGTAAAAAGCCACATATTCTTGTGTAAATTCCTCTAAATCTACTCAAAGCCACAGTGTCTTTTTCCCATGAAAAAATTCCACATTAATAAAAACTCAATTACATTCTTGTGTAAATTCATTTAAATTAATTCAAAGCCAGTCTTTTTTCCCAATGAAAGAAAGTCTAGATTAATGAAAAAAGTCACATAATCTTGTCTAACATCCTGTTGAAACAGCAGAATGTTTATTTTCCAGAGAGAAAACTTCTTATCGTGTTTTCCTGAGGGCACACTTCACTTTTCCCGTTTCTTTTATCTTTCAGGTGTGTTGATGAAGCCAGCGACGATTCCACGGATTCTTGTCCTTATCAGACTTTTTCAAAGTCTTTCTCGCCATCTTCTCTCTGTCCGACATCGGTCTGTGACACAGACGTGCTGCACAAATCTTCTTTTAAAAGCTTTAGAGCTCTAAAGGTTTGCGATGTCCACATGCTATGTTTAGCTTAAGCATCGCAGCAGCAACCAATCAGTCCCGCTTTACGACAGCTGTCGCAACAGCCAGGCGTTTTTCTCTCCTTGAAACTCTGCGGATCCAAGGACACTGATTTGTATCTGTAACACACAGATCAGTGTCCGCGGACTTATAAAACTTGCACGATGTCCAAAAAAACCACTTTGCGATAGACATTTTAAAAACTCAGTGACGATCATGAATACAGAGTAAAACACTAACCCCCCCCATGATGAAATCCGTGGAATTTCATGGATCCGCTGAGTTTTCACAGCCCTGTGTAAAGCACCTTAGACACCATCTGGCTGATGTACAGGGTGACAGAAATAAATGTTGACTGACTGACAGCTCAGCCATATTTGCAGTAGTGTGGCTCTCCAGCAAAATAAATAAATAAATAAAAAGGTCAGACTCACGTCTGCAGCTTCTTTACATTCAGTGTGATGCACGTGCACACTGACTGTGCTGCATGAATGCAGTGTGTGTCAGAATAATTAAAACAGGAGGTTCTGACTTACACTCCGACCAGAGGCAAGCTGGAGGCTTTGGGGTCCGAGTCCAGGATCAGGAGGAGCTTCCTGGTCTGATTCATGGTCAGAAACCTGCAGACAAATGAAGCAGTAATTCGAGGGGTGTCCACACAGCTGACAGAACAGGATAAAAACAGTTTTCATTTTAGTCAAATTTATAAATATTTAAATATTTCTTGATGATTTAAGCTATTTAAAGGCAGCAGCTGTTCCCCCTTTTGGCAGAGTAATGGGCCAATTAGCACTGATGCCTCACAGCAAGAAGGTTGTGGGATCGCTTCCTGCCTGGGGCCTTTCTGTGTGGAGTGTGCTAACATGGGTTCCCTCCACATTTACCGGCTTCCCCCCACCTTCAAAGCCATGCAGGTTCGGAGAACTGGTGGCTCTAATCTGGCCATAGGTGTGTTTGTCTGTCTCTGTGTGACCCTGCCAAAGACTGGCCGCCTGTCCAGGGTGTGCTCCGCCTTCTACCCAGTGACTGCTTGGCACAGGCTCCACCCCCCATAACCCTTGACTGCAGTAAGCAGGTATAGAAATGAATGAATGATGCTGCTGTAGTTCAAGGTCCTGCTGTTACACAGTGGTAAACACACAACCATGGGGCTCCCTCATGGTCTCAGGCTAACAAACATTTCAAGGAGCCTCACCCTCTCTGGCATCTGGCGCTGTGCGGCAGCTGAGGTGGCATGAGGCTGGTGAGGCTCCGCACCAGCGCCGTGGGTATGACGGGGACGGCCTGAACAGGATGAGCCTCCACAACAACGTCCGGACAGACGGCAGACCAGCTGAGAGTGAACGCTGTGGCGTCCAGCTGCGGGGAGCAGATAACATGACCTTTGACCTTTAGGAGCTGAGACAGATCCAGCATCTGTCTGCTGCTCACATACAGTTGCAGCACCTGTAAAGAACGATGGAGATTTCTAACACGTACACACACACGACCAACATCTGCTGTGGACATTAATGAGACATCGTCACGGAAATTCAGAACCATATATCAGTACTGGCAATAGCAGTGTTTTATAAACCATATATTTAGTTCCTGTTGATACAGTTGTATGTAAAAGTTTGGGCACCCATGATAATTTACAAGATTTTCCTTTATAAATCATTGGTTGTCTGAATCAGAAATTTCAGTTAAATGTATCATTTGGCAAACAAACAGTGATATTTGAGAAGTGAAATGAAGTTTCTAGTATTTACAGAAAGTGTGCAATAATTATTTAAACAAAATTAGGCAGGTGCATAAATTTGGGCACCCTTGTCATTTTCAATTTTAATTTCAATTTATTTTCATTTATATTGTGCCAAATCACAACAGAGTTGCCTCAAGGCACTTCACACAAGTAAGGTCTAACCGTACAAACCCCCAGAGCAGCAGTGGTAAGAAAAAACTCCCTCTGAGGAAGAAACCTCAAGCAAACCAGACTCAAAGGGGTGACCCTCTGCTTGGGCCATTATACGGACATAAATTACAGAACAATTCACAAAAGCAGGAGAGGACAGGAGGGTCTCCAGCACAGATACCACACCCATCTCTGGATGGAGCCGCACCTCAAACAGAGAGAAAAAACAGAATCAGGCATCAGAAAGACAAGAAATACAGTATAATTTGTCAGCAATAAACAAGAAAAACAGAAGAAATACTAAGGTGATTGCCGGCCACTAGCCCTCTCACTGAGACAGGAAGCCAGTGAAGAGATGGCAAAATGGCTGTAATGTGGTCGAACTTAATTAGGTCAGCTAGGTAGGGAGGTGCCAGTCTGTGAACAATTTTACAGACTACTACTACTTTATTGATTTGAATACATTTAGCACCAATTATTGGAACACAAAATTGGTTTGGTAAGCTCATTGACCCTTGACATTCTTACACAGGTGAATCCAATCAAAAGAAAGGGTATTTAAGGTGGCCATTTGCAAATGTTTCCCCTCCTTGCATCTCTTCTAAAGAGTGGCAACATGGGAGCCTCTAAACAACTCTCAAATGACCTGAAAACAAAGACTGTTCAACATCATGGTTTAGGGGAAGGATACAAAAAGCTATCTCAGAGATTTCAGCTGTCAGTTTCCACTGTAAGAAACATAGTGAGGAAATGGAAGACCACAGGCACAGTACTAGTTAAGGCCCAAAGTGGCAGGCCAAGAAAAATCTCAGATAAGCTGAAGCGAAGGATGGTGAGAACAGTCATAGTCAACCCACAGACCTGCTCCAAAGACCTACAACATGATTTTGCTGCAGATAGTGTCTCTGTGCATCGTTCAACTATACAGCGCACTTTGTACAAAGAGATGCTGTATGATGCTGTAATGCAGAGGAAGCCTTTTCTGGGTACACGCCACAAACAGAGTCGCTTGAGGTATGCTAAAGCACATTTGGACAAGCCAGCTTCATTTTAGAATAAGGTGCTGTGGACTGATGAAACTAAAATTGAGTTATTTGGACATAACAAGGGGCAGAAAAAGAACACAGCATTCCAAGAAAAAACACTTGCTACCTACAATAAAATTTGAAGGTGGTTCCATCATGCTGTGTGGCCAGTGCAGGTCCTGGGAATCTTGTTAAAGTTGAGGGTCACATGGATTCCAGTCAATATCAGCAGATTCTTGAGAACAATGTTCATGAATCAGTGACAAAGTTGAAGTTGCGCCGGGGCTGTTCAACTTTCAACTTTAACTGTTTTGGCTCCTCCACACCTGCCCCCCTGCCTGCTTCTGGCTCTCCACGCGTCTCCAGCAGCCAGCCCTCCAGTCCCTCTGACCCCCCACCTTCTTCCCCTGGTCACCGCCACTGCACCCTGGACTCTGTCCCTCCTCCCCCCGGACTGTAATCAGCACCAGCCCACCTCAGCTCACCCCTCCCTCCCTCCTCACTGTGACTCCGACTGAGGTGAGATGTCAGCTCCTGCGGCTGAAGCAGAGAAAAGCAGCAGGACCTGATGAGATCTCCCCGAGGCTGCTGAGGACCTGTGCAGATGAGCTCTGTGAGGTCCTCAGCCACATCTTCAACAAGAGCCTCAGCCTGGGGGTGGTCCCCACCCTATGGAAGACCTCCTGTGTGGTCCCGGTTCCCAAAACATCGCACGCCAAGGAACCGGCCCACTACAGACCAGTTGCTCTGACCTCCCACCTCATGAAGACCATGGAGTGGCTCATCCTGTCTCACCTCTGCACCGTGGTGAGCGACATCCTGGACCCGCTGCAGTTTGCCTACAGGCCCAACATCGGGGTAGATGACGCTGTCACCTACCTGCTGCAGCGAGTGCTCACCCACCTGGAGACCGGCGGGAGCGCTGTGAGAGTCATGTCCTTTGACTTCTCCAGCGCTTTCAACACCATCAGACTGGCGCTGCTGCAGGGGAAGCTGGAGTACGCATGTGTGGATGGACATCTTGCCTCCTGGATCATCAACTACCTCACTGACCGCCCGCAGTACATGCGGCTGCCAGTCTGAGGTGGTGCAGCACCTGGGCCCCCCAGGGCACCGTCCTCTCGCCTTTCCTCTTCACCCTTTACACCTCGTACTTCACCTACAACACGGACAGCTGCCACCTCCAGAAGTTCTCTGATGACTCCACCATTGTGAGTCGTGTGTCTGAGGGGAACGAGCTGGAGTACCGGTCGGTCATCACAGACTTTGTGGACTGGTGTGAGCGCAACCACTTGTGTCTCAACACCAGTAAGATGAAGGAGACGGTGATCGACTTCAGGAGGAAACCACCACCTCACCCACCGATGAACATCCAGGGGGAGGGCATAGAGACTGTGGACAGTTTCAAATACCTGGGTGTTCACCTCAACAACAAACTGGACTGGACTCACAACACTGACACCCTGTACAAAAAAGGCCAGTCGCCTCCACCTCCTGAGGAGACTCAGATCCTTTGGAGTGAGTAGACCTCTGCTTAAGACCTTCTACGACTCTGTTGTAGCCTCTGCTCTCCTCAATGCTGTTGTCTGTTGGGCCCCAGGCAGCACAGAGCGGGAGAGAAAGACTGAACAAGCGGGTCAGGAAGTTCAGCTCTGTCCTGGGCTGTCCTCTGGCCTCTCTGGCGGCTGAGAGGAGGGTGTTAGCCAACTTCAAATCCATCATGAACAACTCCTCTCACCCGCTGCACCGGACTGTAGTGGAGCTGAGCAGCTCGTTCAGTGACAGACTGAGGCACCCTCAGTGCAAGAAGGAATGATACCGCAGGTCGTTCCTCCCTGCTGCTGTCAGACTGTACAATAACACTGTGAAATAACCACATGCAATAATATGTCCACAAATCATGTGCAATAACAATTTGCTATCTAGTTGCGGTCTTTTGACAGTGACACCAATTACGTCACAGGCATATCACAGGGTTTCTGGTTCCGGAGCACAGCGGTGTTCTGCTGTATCTGTTAGCTGTTTGAACTGAGCTGTTTGAGTTCTTTGAATTAACAGTCTTTTTCAAGACTTTTTTACTTTTTTTTTTTTACTTTTTCACCGTGCTCCAACGCCTAAAGAAGACCTCTAACGGTCGAAGCATCGCGACGGAGCTCTTTTATCAGCTAACCTTCATCAGCGTTGGCAAGCTAACTAGCTTGCTAACGCTTTCGTTTTTATTTTATTTTATTTTTAGCACTGTTGTCGTGCTGCTCCACAGCCTGCCTAGTGGATTTTTATTTTATTTTAGCACTGTTGTCGTGCGTTACCTGTGCTGCTCCACAGCCTGTCCAGTGGATTTTTATTTTATTTTAGCACTGTGTGTCGTGCGTTACTTGTGCTGCTCTACAGCCTGTTCAGTGGATTTTTAGTTTATTTTTACCACTGTTGTCGTGTGTTACCTGTGCTGCTCTACAGCCTGTTCAGTGGATTTTTATTTTATTTTTTACCACTGTTGTCGTGTGTTACCTGTGCTGCTCCACAGCCTGTTCAGTGGATTTTTATTTTATTTTTTACCACTGTTGTCGTGTGTTACCTGTGCTGCTCTACAGCCTGTCCAGTGGATTTTTATTTTATTTTTTACCACTGTTGTCGTGTGTTACCTGTGCTGCTCTACAGCCTGTCCAGTGGATTTTTATTTTATTTTTTACCACTGTTGTCGTGTGTTACCTGTGCTGCTCTACAGCCTGTTCAGTGGATTTTTATTTTATTTTTTACCACTGTTGTCGTGTGTTACCTGTGCTGCTCCACAGCCTGTTCAGTGGATTTTATTTTATTTTTTACCACTGTTGTCGTGTGTTACCTGTGCTGCTCCACAGCCTGTACAGTGGATTTTTATTTTATTTTTTACCACTGTTGTCGTGTGTTACCTGTGCTGCTCCGCAGCCTGTCCAGTGGATTTTTATTTTATTATTTTATTTTATTTATTATTTATTTTTTATTATTTATTTATTTATTTATTTTTTAGCACTGTTGTCGTGCGTTACCTGTGCTGCTCCACAGCCTGTCCAGTGGATTTTTATTTAGCGCTGTTGTCGTGCGTTACCTGTGCTGCTCCACAGCCTGTCTAGTGGATTTTTATTTTGTTTTAGCACTGTTGTCGTGCGTTGCCTGTGCTGCTCCACAGCCTGTCCAGTGGATTTTTATTTTTATTTTATTTTTTAGCACTGTTGTCGTGTGTTACCTGTGCTGCTCCACAGCCTGTCTAGTGGATTTTTATTTTGTTTTAGCACTGTTGTCGTGCGTTGCCTGTGCTGCTCCACAGCCTGTCCAGTGGATTTTTATTTTTATTTTATTTTTTAGCACTGTTGTCGTGTGTTACCTGTGCTGCTCCACAGCCTGTCTAGTGGATTTTTATTTTATTTTAGCACTGTTGTCGTGCGTTACCTGTGCTGCTCCACAGCCTGTCTAGTGGATTTTTATTTTGTTTTAGCACTGTTGTCGTGCGTTGCCTGTGCTGCTCCACAGCCTGTCCAGTGGATTTTGATTTTATTTTTTTTGGCACTGTTGTCGTGTGTTACCTGTGCTGCTCCACAGCCTGTCTAGTGGATTTTTATTTTATTTTTTACCACTGTTGTCGTGTGTTACCTGTGCTGCTCCGCAGCCTGTCCAGTGGATTTTTATTTTATTATTTTATTTTATTTATTTATTTATTTATTTTTTTTAGCACTGTTGTCGTGCGTTACCTGTGCTGCTCCACAGCCTGTCCAGTGGATTTTTATTTTATTTTGTACCACTGTTGTCGTGTGTTACCTGTGCTGCTCCACAGCCTGTCCAGTGGATTTTGATTTTGATTTTATTTTTTTGGGCGCTGTTGTCGTGCGTTACTACCTGTGCTGCTCCACAGCCTGTCTAGTGGATTTTTATTTTGTTTTAGCACTGTTGTCGTGCGTTGCCTGTGCTGCTCCACAGCCTGTCCAGTGGATTTTTATTTTGTTTTAGCACTGTTGTCGTGCGTTGCCTGTGCTGCTCCACAGCCTGTCCAGTGGATTTTTATTTTTATTTTATTTTTTAGCACTGTTGTTGTGCGTTACCTGTGCTGCTCCACAGCCTGTCTAGTGGATTTTTATTTTGTTTTAGCACTGTTGTCGTGCGTTACCTGTGCTGCTCCACAGCCTGTCTAGTGGATTTTTATTTTGTTTTAGCACTGTTGTTGTGCGTTACCTGTGCTGCTCCACAGCCTGTCTAGTGGATTTTTATTTTGTTTTAGCACTGTTGTCGTGCGTTACCTGTGCTGCTCCACAGCCTGTCTAGTGGATTTTTATTTTGTTTTAGCACTGTTGTTGTGCGTTACCTGTGCTGCTCCACAGCCTGTCTAGTGGATTTTTATTTTGTTTTAGCACTGTTGTCGTGCGTTACCTGTGCTGCTCCACAGCCTGTCTAGTGGATTTTTATTTTTATTTTTATTTTATTTTTTAGCACTGTTGTTGTGCGTTACCTGTGCTGCTCCACAGCCTGTCCAGTGGATTTTTATTTTTATTTTATTTTTTAGCACTGTTGTTGTGCGTTACCTGTGCTGCTCCACAGCCTGTCTAGTGGATTTTTATTTTATTTTAGCACTGTTGTCGTGCGTTACCTGTGCTGCTCCACAGCCTGTCTAGTTGATTTTTATTTTATTTTAGCACTGTTGTTGTGCGTTACCTGTGCTGCTCCACAGCCTGTCTAGTGGATTTTTATTTTATTTTAGCACTGTTGTCGTGCGTTACCTGTGCTGCTCCACAGCCTGTCTAGTGGATTTTTATTTTGTTTTAGCACTGTTGTCGTGCGTTGCCTGTGCTGCTCCACAGCCTGTCCAGTGGATTTTTATTTTATTTTTTAGCACTGTTGTTGTGCGTTACCTGTGCTGCTCCACAGCCTGTCTAGTGTCGGATTCCCTGTTTGGGAATCCGCTAGCTTAGCATAGCTACTAGCTCTTAGCCGTTTTAGCATGGCGGCTTCTCCTGTCTCTCCTGCACTTTTCTGCTCTGGGTGTGAAATGTTTAGTTATTCCTCGGCCTCTTTTAGCAGTAACGGTACTTGTAATAAGTGCAGCTTATTCGTAGCTTTGGAGGCCAGGCTGGGCGAATTGGAGGCTCGGCTCCGCACCGTGGAAAATTCTACAGCTAACCAGGCCCCTGTAGTCGGTGCGGACCAAGGTAGCTTAGCCGCCGTTAGTTCCCCCCTGGCAGACCCCGTGCAGTCGGGAAGGCAGGCTGACTGGGTGACTGTGAGGAGGAAGCGTAGCCCTAAACAGAAGCCCCGTGTACACCGTCAACCCGTTCACATCTCTAACCGTTTTTCCCCACTCGACGATACACTCGCCGAGGATCAAACTCTGGTTATTGGCGACTCTGTTTTGAGAAATGTGAAGTTAGCGACACCAGCAACCATTGTCAATTGTCTTCCGGGGGCCAGAGCAGGCGACATCGAAGGACATTTGAAATTGCTGGCTAAGGCTAAGCGTAAATTTGGTAAAATTGTAATTCACGTCGGCAGTAATGACACTCGGTTACGCCAATCGGAGGTCACTAAAATTAACATTGAATCGGTGTGTAACTTTGCAAAAACAATGTCGGACTCTGTTGTTTTCTCTGGGCCCCTCCCCAATCAGACCGGGAGTGACATGTTTAGCCGCATGTTCTCCTTGAATTGCTGGCTGTCTGAGTGGTGTCCAAAAAATGAGGTGGGCTTCATTGATAATTGGCAAAGCTTCTGGGGAAAACCTGGTCTTGTTAGGAGAGACGGCATCCATCCCACTTTAGAGGGAGCAGCTCTCATTTCTAGAAATCTGGCCAATTTTTTGGGATCCTCCAAACTGTGACTGTCTAGCGTTGGGACCAGGAGGCAGAGCTGTGGTCTTATACACCTCTCTGCAGCTTCTCTCCCCCTGCCATCCCCTCGTTGCCCCATCCCCATAGAGACGGTGCCTGCTCCCAGACCACCAATAACTAGCAAAAATCTATTTAAGCATAAAAATTCAAAAAGAAAAAATAATATAGCACCTTCAATTGCACCACAGACTAAAACAGTTAAATGTGGTCTATTAAACATTAGGTCTCTTTCTTCTAAGTCCCTGTTGGTAAATGATATAATAATTGATCAACGTATTGATTTATTCTGCCTAACAGAAACTTGGTTACAGCAGGATGAATATGTTAGTTTAAATGAGTCAACACCCCCGAGTCACACTAACTGTCAGAATGCTCGTAGCACGGGCCGGGGCGGAGGATTAGCAGCAATCTTCCATTCCAGCTTATTAATTAATCAAAAACCTAGACAGAGCTTTAATTCATTTGAAAGCTTGTATCTTAGTCTTGTCCATCCAAATTGGAAGTCCCAAAAACCAGTTTTATTTGTTATTATCTATCGTCCACCTGGTCGTTACTGTGAGTTTCTCTGTGAATTTTCAGACCTTTTGTCTGACTTAGTGCTTAGCTCAGATAAGATAATTATAGTGGGCGACTTTAACATCCACACAGATGCTGAGAATGACAGCCTCAACACTGCATTTAATCTATTATTAGACTCTATCGGCTTTGCTCAAAAAGTAAATGAGTCCACCCACCACTTTAATCATATTTTAGATCTTGTTCTGACTTATGGTATGGAAATAGAAGACTTAACAGTATTCCCTGAAAACTCCCTTTTGTCTGATCATTTTTTAATAACATTTACATTTACCCTGATGGACTACCCTGCAGTGGGGAATAAGTTTCATTACACTAGAAGTCTTTCAGAAAGCGCTGTAACTAGGTTTAAGGATATGATTCCTTCTTTATGTTCTCTAATGTCATATACCAACACAGAGCAGAGTAGCTACCTAAACTCTGTAAGGGAGTTAGAGTATCTTGTCAATAGTTTTACATCCTCATTGAAGACAACTTTGGATGCTGTAGCTCCTCTGAAAAAGAGAGCTTTAAATCAGAAGTGTCTGACTCCGTGGTATAACTCACAAACTCGTAGCTTAAAGCAGATAACCCGTAAGTTGGAGAGGAAATGGCGTCTCACTAATTTAGAAGATCTTCACTTAGCCTGGAAAAAGAGTTTGTTGCTCTATAAGAAAGCCCTTCGTGAAGCTAGGACATCTTTCTACTCATCACTAATTGAAGAAAATAAGAACAACCCCAGGTTTCTTTTCAGCACTGTAGCCAGGCTGACAAAGAGTCAGAGCTCTATTGAGCTGAGTATTCCATTAACTTTAACTAGTAATGACTTCATGACTTTCTTTGCTAACAAAATTTTGACTATTAGAGAAAAAATTACTCATAACCATCCCAAAGATGTATCGTTATCTTTGGCTGCTTTCAGTGATGCCGGTATTTGGTTAGACTCTTTCTCTCCGATTGTTCTGTCTGAGTTATTTTCATTAGTTACTTCATCCAAACCATCAACATGCTTATTAGACCCCATTCCTGCCAGGCTGCTCAAGGAAGTCCTACCATTATTTAATGCTTCAATCTTAAATATGATCAATCTATCTTTGTTAGTTGGTTATGTACCACAGGCCTTTAAGGTGGCAGTAATTAAACCATTACTTAAAAAGCCATCACTTGACCCAGCTATCTTAGCTAATTATAGGCCAATCTCCAACCTTCCTTTTCTCTCAAAGATTCTTGAGAGGGTAGTTGTAAAACAGCTAACTGATCACCTGCAGAGGAATGGTCTATTTGAAGAGTTTCAGTCAGGTTTTAGAATTCATCATAGTACAGAAACAGCATTAGTGAAGGTTACAAATGATCTTCTTATGGCTTCGGACAGTGGACTTATCTCTGTGCTTGTTCTGTTGGACCTCAGTGCTGCTTTTGATACTGTTGACCATAAAATTTTATTACAGAGATTAGAGCATGTCATAGGTATTAAAGGCATTGCGCTGCGGTGGTTTGAATCATATTTGTCTAATAGATTACAGTTTGTTCATGTAAATGGGGAATCTTCTTCACAGACTAAAGTTAATTATGGAGTTCCACAAGGTTCTGTGCTAGGACCAATTTTATTCACTTTATACATGCTTCCCTTGGGCAGTATTATTAGACGGTATTGCTTAAATTTTCATTGTTACGCAGATGATACCCAGCTTTATCTATCCATGAAGCCAGAGGATACGCACCAATTAGCTAAACTGCAGGATTGTCTTACAGACATAAAGACATGGATGACCTCTAATTTCCTGCTTTTAAACTCAGATAAAACTGAAGTTATTGTACTTGGCCCCACAAATCTTAGAAGCATGGTGTCTAACCAGATCGTTACTCTGGATGGCATTTCCCTGATCTCTGGTAATACTGTGAGAAATCTTGGAGTTATTTTTGATCAGGATATGTCATTCAAAGCGCATATTAAACAAATATGTAGGACTGCCTTTTTGCATTTACGCAATATCTCTAAAATCAGAAAGGTCTTGTCTCAGAGTGATGCTGAAAAACTAATTCATGCATTTGTTTCCTCTAGGCTGGACTATTGTAATTCATTATTATCAGGTTGTCCTAAAAGTTCCCTAAAAAGCCTTCAGTTGGTTCAGAATGCTGCAGCTAGAGTACTGACGGGGACTAGCAGGAGAGAGCATATCTCACCCGTGTTGGCCTCCCTTCATTGGCTTCCTGTTAATGCTAGAATAGAATTTAAAATTCTTCTTCTTACTTATAAGGTTTTGAATAATCAGGTCCCATCTTATCTTAGGGACCTCATAGTACCATATTACCCCATTAGAGCGCTTCGCTCTCAGACTGCGGGCTTACTTGTAGTTCCTAGGGTTTGTAAGAGTAGAATGGGAGGCAGAGCCTTCAGCTTTCAGGCTCCTCTCCTGTGGAACCAGCTCCCAATTCAGATCAGGGAGACAGATACCCTCTCTACTTTTAAGATTAGGCTTAAAACTTTCCTTTTCGCTAAGGCTTATAGTTAGGGCTGGATCGGGTGACCCTGGACCATCCCTTGGTTATGTTGCTTTAGACGTAGACTGTGTTTCATAATTATTGTATGGCCTTGCCTTGCAATGTGGAGCGCCTTGGGGCAACTGTTTGTTGTGATTTGGCGCTATACAAGAAAAAAGTTGATTGATTGAAAGTTGATTGATTGATTGTTTACAAATCCCACCACTGTCACCTTATGACATCTAAACTCCATTTCACATATTGTAAAGAAGATGCTCCTATGTCTTTTTCAATCCAATCATATATATATATATATATATATATATATATATATATATATATATATATATATATATATATATATATATATATATATATATATATATATTCTATTTCTACCTCATTTTCTTATTCTATTGTACTGTTACAAGTATTATTATTATTGCTTATCCTTGCATATGCTGTTTGATGAACATTTTCCTCTACTTGCACTCATCTTGTGTGTTTTTAAGAGCTGACGTAACATGTGAATTTCTCCACAGTGAGATCAATAAAGTCTTATCTTATCTTAGCTACTGCCGTCTAAACTTCCTCACGCAGTCATCATTGGACAGGCCGTCCCCTCTCTTCAAAACTGTCAAATCTGCCATCATCATTCAGATTTTTTCACCCAAAACTTCAGAAAGTCTGTGTCCAGAACCACAAAATGCAGATTTAGCAGGCCAGAGTTTGCAGAGACAATCTGAAGTAAATTCTTTCCAAATAGCTTTTGAAACTTAAAAACCGAAGACATACCAGAGTGTTAGCTTTTCTCTATAAATGATGATTAAAAAAAATAAAAATAAAGTTGGGTTGCCGTTCGGGTCCTTTTGCTCGAACTATTTTTTGATGAACTTTAAACCATCTCCTGCAGCAACATTTCATCAATCTGATTTGGAGCTTCAGTGCGGCGCACAGCTCACGGTAAAGTCAGTCTCTCATTCACTGCTTTGTGGACATGAAGTGGCACGTAACATTAATCCTTCAGTCTGTCTCATTATGATGTGAAAATATCCACTGTGGCATTTCATCAGTGACATTTCCAAATGATTTTACAAACACAAACTTCTTGAAGACAGCACACATTAAATCTGACTAGGAAATCAAAAATAACCCTTCTGCTTCATTCGAGTTATATCATTATTATTGGCAGCTTCCAAACCAACACGCCGCATAACCGCCACAAACTATTTGTGCGTGGAACTGAATGGATTCTGACATATACAGGTCAAAATAAATGAGTAAAAGCAGAACATTAATTCAAGACCATCAGTGTCTCTTCTGGACTCACAAAATGAAGAGGATAACCTGTGACCCGAAGCATCCTCAGGTTGTTACTGTCAATCATACCTTAAAGGAGTGGTGAAGCTCTGCTTCTGACTGGACCATAGTCACAAGGGGCGTGTCCATCTGCATGGAAAATGTAAATGGGACTACGATGTCTCCAGGTACCACAGTGGAGGGAAGCCTGCCAGAGGCTCCATCCTGATCCCGGCCTGGGTCAAATCGGTCCAGGGTCACAGTCACACCCTCCTCATCTGAAGAGTAGAAGAGCACAAGCAACAGACTCAAGGTGAGGCGCCATCACAGCTGACCACACACTTACAATGACATCACTGTTCTTGCTGTATTCATTATAGATCAAAATGTTACAAAAGGTTCCCAAACCACAGGACAAGATCACAGGTTAAAAAAAAGATCCAAACACTTTGTCATAGTACAACCCCAATTCCAATGAAGTTGGGACGTTGTGTAAAATGTAAATAAAAACAGAATACAATGATTTTCAAATCCTCTTCAACCTATATTCAATTGAATACACCACAAAGACAAGATATTGTATTGTATTTGTGTAAATATTTGCTAATTTTGAAATGGATGCCTGCAACACAAAAAAGCTGGGACAGTGGTATGTTTCCCACTGTGTTACATCACCTTTCCTTCTAACAACACTCAATAAGCGTTTGGGAACTGAGGACACTAATTGTTGAAGCTTTGTAGGTGGAATTCTTTCCCATTCTTGCTTGATGTACGACTTCAGTTGTTCAACAGTCCGGGGTTTCCGTTGTCGTATTTTGCGCTTCATAATGTGCCACACATTTTCAGTGGGCGACAAGTCTGGACTGCAGGCAGGTCAGTCTAGTACCCGCACTCTTTTACTACAAAGCCACGCTGTTGTAACACGTGCAGAATGTGGCTTGGCATTGTCTTGCTGAAATAAGCAGGGACGTCCCTGAAAAAGACGTTGCTTGGATGGCAGCATGTGTTGCTCCAAAACCTGGATGTACCTTTCAGCATTGATGGTGCCATCACAGATGTGTAAGTTGTCCATGCCATGGGCACTAACACACACCCCCATACCATCACAGATGCTGGCTTTTGAACTTTGCACTGGTAACAATCTGGATGGTCTTTTTCCTCTTTTGCCCATGATTTCCAAAAATATTTTGAAATGTGGACTCAGACCACAGCACACTTTTCCAATTTGTGTCTGTCCATTTCAAATGAGCTCGGGCCCAGAGAAGGCGGCGGCGTTTCTGGATGTTGTTGATGTCTGGCTTTCACTTTGCATGGTAGAGTTTTATCTTGCACTTGTAAATGTAGCGACGAACTGTGATAACTGACAATGGTTTTCTGAAGTGTTCCTGAGCCCACGCGGTAAGATCCTTTACACAATGTCAGTTTTTAATGCAGTGCCGCCTGAGGGATCGAAGGTCACGCGCATTCAATGTTGGTTTTCAGCCTTGCCTCTTACATTTAGAAAGTTCTCCAGATTCTCTGAATCTTCTGATTATATTATGGACTGTAGATGATGGAATCCCTAAATTCCTTGCAATTTAACATTGAGAAACATTGTTCTTCAACTGCTGGACTATTTTTTCATGCAGTTGTTCACTAAGTGGTGATCCTCACCCCATCTTTGCTTGTGAATGGCTGAGCCTTTTGGGGATGCTCCTTTTACACCCAATCATGACACTCACCTGTTTCCAAACAGGTGTTCTTGGAGCATTCATCAACTTTCCCAGTATTCTGTTGCCACTGTCCCAGCTTTTCTGAAATGTGTTGCAGGCATCCATTTCAAAATGAGCAAATATATGCACAAAAACAATAAAGTTTATCAGTTTGAACATTAAATATCTTGTCTTTGTGGTGTATTCAATTGAATAGTTGAATACACCACTATAGTTGAGTTGAATAGTTGAAGAGGATTTGCAAATCATTGAATTCTGTTTTTATTTGCATTTTACACAACATCCCAACTTCATTGGAATTGGGGTTGTACAACGAAAGGTCAGGTGCAGCCTTTCAGTGCAAATATAAATCTGAGTAAACCACACAGACTTTAAAAGTTTGGAGAAGAAAAGAAAAATAAACAAAAATTACCTGAATGAAAGAGGTATGTCCAGAAGGCAAATTAAAAAAGAAAAAAAAACCTGTACCGTCAAACAGAGTGTCCAGGGTGGGATGAGTCCTTCAGGATGGTGTTGGCTCTCCTCAGACAGTTAGAGCTGTGAAGGTCCCCCAGTGCGTGTAGAGGGCACCCAGGGGGGTGGGTTGGGGAACTGAAAATTTCTGGCAAGGGCCAAAGACCTGAAGCCCCTGGCAGGGGGTTTGGGGGTTCTCTCCCAGAAAATTTTGAAATCTCAGATGCATTTTCAGGTCTATTTACCCACCAAAAAATCTCCCAAAAAGTTTATTTTTTGTTGGGTCAGGTCAATTTTTCCACCCCAATCTTTTCACACAACTACCAGCTTTAAATCCAAAAAAACATACATTGTGGTTCAGAAAAAGAGACGGTAAAGGAAATGACAATTTAAAGAATTAAAAAATGATCATATTTAGTATCAATTCAAATGGAACAACCAAAGTACGTATTTATGGCACATTAATGTGTCAGCTTGTTCAACCGTTACCCACTTCTGAGTTTTCCTAGTTTTGGCAGAAGCTTTAGAGCTATTGATAGTCTCTCGTGAAATTCTTGGCCACCTTAAAATCCTTACAAATGTGTTTTTACTTCAACATTAATTTCTGATTACGGTACAATCTGAAGAGAGAGAGAGAAAAAAACAAACCTTTTCTTACATTAGAAAACTTGTAATTAAAACGGTTTTAATAAAAAAGATTCTTTAGAAATATTTGATGTTCGTCTGCAAATTAAAACCATAACTTATATGTTGTTGTTGAGATAATTTCTTGATTAACATTATAAGCAACTTTGGGCATTTAGACATAAAACCATGAAAAGTCATGGTTACATTTTTAAGTCTGGTAAATTCATTCATTTATTCAGCAAATGTTGAAATGTTCCTCATGTGGGACAAGAAATATATTTCTTAAAATACAAAGAAACATGAACAGCACTGTGTATCTGATTACTTGACAGTAAAAAAAAAAAAAAAAAAAAAATTAAAATGAAAAAAAAAATGTACTTAAAGTTGAGACTTTTCTTGTAGTTACAGCAGTAAAAAAAAAAAACAAAAAAAAAAACTGTGTAGCTTTATTTGATAAATTAGGTCGAACAATTTACGAATATAAAACTTTCACTCAGCTCCACAGTGACTGACTCAACATCCTGCAGCTAAAAGCTAACGTTAGCTAATAAACTTCAGCAGAGCACTAACATCACGTATTATTTTCAATTACTCACTCACCTCAGACAAATTTTTGTCCGCTGCTCAAACTCATCACTCTCGTGGTTAAGACTCACAGACTGAGTTAAAGCAAACAGCGTTAGCATTTTTAGCAGCTGGGAGCTTCACCCGTTAGCTCCACTTAATGCATGATGACTGGAAGAAATACACAGCTCATAACTTTTAATGTCAACAGCAATGCAAAGTTAGAAGAACCACCGCACAGTCCCCAAAAACATGACTTCAACTCCCAAACCCAAAACAAAAATAACCCTTCTTCTTCTGAGATTATTGGAGGCTTACAAACGAACACAGCGCATTTCCGCCACCAACTCTGACTCCGTGGTATAACTCACAAACTCGTAGCTTAAAGCAGATAACCCGTAAGTTGGAGAGGAAATGGCGTCTCACTAATTTAGAAGATCTTCACTTAGCCTGGAAAAAGAGTTTGTTGCTCTATAAGAAAGCCCTTCGTGAAGCTAGGACATCTTTCTACTCATCACTAATTGAAGAAAATAAGAACAACCCCAGGTTTCTTTTCAGCACTGTAGCCAGGCTGACAAAGAGTCAGAGCTCTATTGAGCTGAGTAGTCCATTAACTTTAACTAGTAATGACTTCATGACTTTCTTTGCTAACAAAATTTTGACTATTAGAGAAAAAATTACTCATAACCATCCCAAAGATGTATCGTTATCTTTGGCTGCTTTCAGTGATGCCGGTATTTGGTTAGACTCTTTCTCTCCGATTGTTCTGTCTGAGTTATTTTCATTAGTTACTTCATCCAAACCATCAACATGCTTATTAGACCCCATTCCTGCCAGGCTGCTCAAGGAAGTCCTACCATTATTTAATGCTTCAATCTTAAATATGATCAATCTATCTTTGTTAGTTGGTTATGTACCACAGGCCTTTAAGGTGGCAGTAATTAAACCATTACTTAAAAAGCCATCACTTGACCCAGCTATCTTAGCTAATTATAGGCCAATCTCCAACCTTCCTTTTCTCTCAAAGATTCTTGAGAGGGTAGTTGTAAAACAGCTAACTGATCACCTGCAGAGGAATGGTCTATTTGAAGAGTTTCAGTCAGGTTTTAGAATTCATCATAGTACAGAAACAGCATTAGTGAAGGTTACAAATGATCTTCTTATGGCTTCGGACAGTGGACTTATCTCTGTGCTTGTTCTGTTGGACCTCAGTGCTGCTTTTGATACTGTTGACCATAAAATTTTATTACAGAGATTAGAGCATGTCATAGGTATTAAAGGCATTGCGCTGCGGTGGTTTGAATCATATTTGTCTAATAGATTACAGTTTGTTCATGTAAATGGGGAATCTTCTTCACAGACTAAAGTTAATTATGGAGTTCCACAAGGTTCTGTGCTAGGACCAATTTTATTCACTTTATACATGCTTCCCTTGGGCAGTATTATTAGACGGTATTGCTTAAATTTTTATTGTTACGCAGATGATACCCAGCTTTATCTATCCATGAAGCCAGAGGATACGCACCAATTAGCTAAACTGCAGGATTGTCTTACAGACATAAAGACATGGATGACCTCTAATTTCCTGCTTTTAAACTCAGATAAAACTGAAGTTATTGTACTTGGCCCCACAAATCTTAGAAGCATGGTGTCTAACCAGATCGTTACTCTGGATGGCATTTCCCTGATCTCTAGTAATACTGTGAGAAATCTTGGAGTTATTTTTGATCAGGATATGTCATTCAAAGCGCATATTAAACAAATATGTAGGACTGCCTTTTTGCATTTACGCAATATCTCTAAAATCAGAAAGGTCTTGTCTCAGAGTGATGCTGAAAAACTAATTCATGCATTTGTTTCCTCTAGGCTGGACTATTGTAATTCATTATTATCAGGTTGTCCTAAAAGTTCCCTAAAAAGCCTTCAGTTGGTTCAGAATGCTGCAGCTAGAGTACTGACGGGGACTAGCAGGAGAGAGCATATCTCACCCGTGTTGGCCTCCCTTCATTGGCTTCCTGTTAATGCTAGAATAGAATTTAAAATTCTTCTTCTTACTTATAAGGTTTTGAATAATCAGGTCCCATCTTATCTTAGGGACCTCATAGTACCATATTACCCCATTAGAGCGCTTCGCTCTCAGACTGCGGGCTTACTTGTAGTTCCTAGGGTTTGTAAGAGTAGAATGGGAGGCAGAGCCTTCAGCTTTCAGGCTCCTCTCCTGTGGAACCAGCTCCCAATTCAGATCAGGGAGACAGATACCCTCTCTACTTTTAAGATTAGGCTTAAAACTTTCCTTTTCGCTAAGGCTTATAGTTAGGGCTGGATCGGGTGACCCTGGACCATCCCTTGGTTATGTTGCTTTAGACGTAGACTGTGTTTCATAATTATTGTATGGCCTTGCCTTGCAATGTGGAGCGCCTTGGGGCAACTGTTTGTTGTGATTTGGCGCTATACAAGAAAAAAGTTGATTGATTGATTGAACTCACTACGTGTTAGAACTGATCCAGATGGGACAGTGTAGTGACTCGTTTTCCTTTTTACTGCTTATCAGATGGCAGCTCCCCAGGTCCACCGTGTTTTGGGTTTTAAGAGCGCCAGAGCTCAAGTATCAAACAGCTCTCAGAGTTAGTGTGCAGACCCTGACAGGTCACATTTAATACAATAAGTGAAGCTCTCACAGATCACTCACTCACTCACTCACAGCCACACAGTTCACATTTGATCCAAGGAGGAGCATCAGGACATGGATCACGTCCAGTAATAAATAAGGAGTCATGTAACAGTGGCAGAACTCTGACCTTGGTCAACAGACAGTGAGCCCAGGAAGAAACAGTGCAGGCGGGGCTTGTTGCAGTTGCGGACATGGTGCTGGGCCAGACGCAGAGTTTTCTCCATCAGAACCAGCTGAGGTTTCCTGTGGGAACCAATACCATCAGGTCAAAGGTTACATGAGCTCCAGGAATTCACACTAAATTTAATTTCATTGATTTATAGCTTTTACTTATTGGTTTCTTCAGAAACCTCAACATTAGAAGCTTGGAAAGAGATTTAGTGGACAAAATTCCAAATGAGAACTGGAAAGAGCTGTGTTTGAATAGCCAAATACAAATGATAGAAATTTACATCTATTTCTATATCGGTTCAGTTTCAGAACAGAGACTTTTCACTAGATTTTTCATGCATATCCTGCAGATCTTCCTAAGAAAAGACTGCAACTTTACTCACTCCAAACTGTAGATGATGTAAATAACAGTAAAGTTGTTATGGCCTAATTCAAAAATAATGAAGCCAAAGTGTGACATAACCATCAAAATTTAAAAGTGGTCTTTTTTTTGTGAAATGTTATCATTTTAGGTATGGTTATATATCAGAGTTTCAATATTTCTATTGGTCTCGGTTCAGGCATTGCTAGAAATTATCAGTGCATATATACTATAATGTGCTAGAGCGTAATGATTGTGACAACAGTTGGAGGTATCTTCTTTAGTCTGGAGAAGCCTGAAACAAAGAAATTCTGTCCATTAGTTCCTGGTATTATTGAACAAGTAATATAATTATTCTACTGAAGCAGAGCAGGATATATAGCTAAGGTTTTGACACAAATAAATCAAGGACTCATTCTCAGCATTACGCTTGCGACAGTTTTACCTTGCTTTAGAAACATTATGTTTTTTCTAGGAAATGACATTTCTACCTTTACAAAAATGTATTACTGTGTTAGTATGAAGCACAAACAAACAAACTGACAAAATACAAGGTTATTTCTTTAACATTCAACTTTAAATGACCTTCTTCTTCTTTGTCTTTCGGTTGTTCCCGTTAGGGGGCGCCACAGCAGATCAATCGTTTCCATCTCACCCTGTCCTCTGTATCTTCCTCTGTCTCTCCAACCACCTGCATGTCCTCCTTCAACATATCCATAAACCTCCTCTTTGTCCTCCCTCTTCTCCTCCTGCCTGGTGGCTCCATCCTCAGCATCCTTCTCCCTATATACCCTGGGTCCCTCCTCTGCACGTCCAAACCATCTCAGTCTCACCTCTGACTTTGTCTCCAAACCGTCCCACCTGAGCTGTCCCTCTGAAATGTTCATTCCTAATCCTGTCCATCCTCTTCACTCCCAAAGAGAATCTCAACATCTTCAGCTCCGCCTCCTGTCTTTTTGTTAGTGCCACCGTCTCTAAGCCGTCCAACATAGCTGGTCTCACTACTGTCTTGTAAACTTTCTCCTTCTCTCTTGCTGATATTCTTCGGTCACAAATCACTCCTGCCACCTTTCTCCACCCACTCCACCCTGCCTGCACTCTCTTCTTCACCTCTCTACCACACTCTCCATTACTTTGAACAGTTGACCCCAAATATTTAAACTCATCTACATTCACCACTTCTACTCCTTGTAACTGCACTATTCCACTGGGCTCCCTCTCATTCACACACATGGACTCAGTCTTGCTTCTACTGACTTTCATTCCCCTTCTCTCCAAAGCATATCTCCACCTCTCCAGACTAGACTCAATTTGCTCTCTACTCTCACTACAGATCACAATGTCATATGCAAACATCATAGTCCATGGAGACTCCTGTCTGATCTCATCCATCAACCTGTACATCATCACTGTAAACAAGAAAGGACTCAGCTGATCCTTGGTGTAATACCACCTCCACCTTGAATGAGTGTCATTCCGACTGCACATCTCACCACTGTCACACTATTCTTGTACGTGTCCTGCACTACCCTAACATACTTCTCTGCCACTCCAGACTTCCTCATACAATACCACAGCTCTTCTCTTGGCACCCTATCATAAGCTTTTTCTAAGTCCACAAACACACAATGTAACTCTTTCTGGCCTTCTCTGTACTTCTCCAACAGTATTCTCAGAGCAAACATTGCATCTGTAGTGCTCTTTCTCAGCATGAAACCATATTGCTGCTCACAGATCTTCACCTGTTTGCTAAGCCTAGCTTCTACTACTCTTTCCCATAACTTCATGCTGTGGCTGATCAACTTTATGCCTCTGTAGTTACTGCAGCTCTGCACATTACCCTTGTTCTTGAAAATAGGAACGAGCACACTTAATCTGGTTAGAAACTCTACTGCCATCTCTCCGAGACATTTCCATGCCACTGGAATGTCATCTGGACCAACTGCCTTTCCACTCTTCATCCTCTTCATAGCAGCCCTCACTTCTTCCTTACTAATCTCTTGTACTTCCTGATTTACTCTCACCACATCATCCAGCCTTTTCTCTCGCTCATTTTCTTTATTCATCAACTCTTCAAAATATTCCCTTCACCTTTTCAGCACACACTCCTCACCTGTAAGCACATTACCATGTGCATCTTTTACCACCCTAACCTGCTGCACATCCTTTCCAGCTCTGTCCCATTGACTGGCCAATCGGTACAAGTCCTTTTCTCCTTCCTTACTATTCAACTTCTTGTACAGCTCACAATATGCCTTTTCCTTCACTTTTGCCACTTCTCTTTTCACCTTACACCACATCGCCTTGTACTCCTGTCTACTTTCTTCATCTCTACGACTATCCCAAAACTTTTTCGCCAACCTCTTTCTCCTTATGCTTTCCTGGACCTCTTCATTCCACCACCAAGTCTCCTTGTCTTCCTTCCACTGTCCAGATGTCATACCCAGTACTGTCCTAGCTGTCTCCCTCACCACATCTGCAGTACTTTTCCAGTTGTCCAAAATTGCTTCCCTCCAACCAGTGCTTCTCTCACCTGCTCGCTAAATTTCACACAACAGTCTTCCTCCTTCAGCTTCCACCATCTGATCCTTTGTTGAGATTTCACTCTCTTTTTTACCTCTAAAGTCATCCTACAAACCACCATCCTATGCTGTCTAGTGACACTCTCTCCTGCCACCACCTTACAGTCTGTGATTTCTTTTAGCTTGCATCTCCTATAAAGAATGTAGTCCACCTGTGTGCACCTTCCTCCACTCTTATATGTTACCCTGTGCTCCTCCCTTTTCTTAAATCAATCAATCAATCAATCAATTTTATTTAAAGTAGGTATTCACCACAGCCATTTCCATCCTTTTTGCAAAATCAACTACCATCTGTCCTTCCCCATTCCTATCCTTGATACCATATCTACCCATTACTTCCTCATCACCTCTGTTCCTTTCACCAACATGCCCACTGAAGTCTGCTCCTATCACCACTCTTTCATGCTTGGGCACACTCTCCACCACCTCATCTAACACACTCCAGAAATCTTCTTTCTCCTTCATCTCACAACCTACCTGTGGGGCATATGCACTGATGATATTCATCATCACCCCTTCAATTTCCAACTTCACACTCATCACCCTGTCAGACACTCGCTTAACCTCCAACACACTTTTAACATACTCTTCCTTTAAAATGACCCCAACACCATTTCTCTTCCTGTCCTCACCATGGTACAACAACTTGTACCCACCGCCGATGCTCCTGCTCTTACTTCCCTTCCACTTGGTCTCTTGCACACACAATATGTCTACCTTTCTCCTCTCCATCATATCAGCCAGCTCTCTCCCTTTACCAGTCATACTACCAGCATTCAAAGTCCCCACTCTCATTTCCACCCTTCTAGTTTTCTTCTTCTCCCGCTGTTTGTGGAAACGTTCTCCTCCTCTTCTTCGTCATCTTCGCCCAGCAGTAGCCCAATTTCCACCGCCACGTGGCGGACGTTGTTAACCCTGGCCGTGACTGATCCAGGTATGGAAATTCGATTCTTGGTCTGCATAGTTGGGTTGGCTTGTTTTACGCCGGATGCCCTTCCTGACGCAACCCTCATTTATCCGGGCTTGTGACCGGCACTCAGAATGTACTGGCTTTACACCCCATGTGGCTGAGTTTTCCAACTTTAAATGATAATGCTAAATATCAATGTCACACAAAACTGATGAAAAAAAGTGCTGTTTTTGAGGTAAATTTCGTGCATATCTCTGGAACCGTGTGGAATTTTTCCGTGAAATTTTCAGTACCTGTCAAAGAGACTATAGGCAACTCACAGATAAATCTGGATGGTGCTAAATAAAATAATGGCTTATTCATGACAAATACAATGCAAATCAGCAGTTAGGCTTCATTATTTTTGAACTAGGCCTTATTCTAAACCCTCTAAATTGACTAAATTGGTCAAACACGGTTAGATGTGCGATATATACTGCTTGTTTTCTTGACCTTGAATTCTATTTTGGCTTGTTAAAGATCTCTCGTCATTACTGGGACCTGGCATGTTACAGTGTGCAGGTGTTCATACCTATGGGAGCACAGCTGGAGGCGGAGCTTCTCCCCCATAAGTCTGCTGTCCCATAGAGATGATCTGGATTCAGGGAAACTCATCAGCGTAACAGAGTTCCCTGAAAATCTAAAACATAAGTCAGAGTAATGTTGGATTGAGACAACAGATGGATGATCCTCAGTTTGACTGTTCATCAGACCAGAAAAACCACTAAGGTTCCTTAATCCGTAAATGGTGAGCAACTGAGCACCTAGCATGGAAGCACCTTGGCATCGGTGTGGGAATGAGTTAATGTGAGGCATCATTGCAACGCACTTTGAATAAAAGCACAACATAAAAGCAGAGTCATTACTGTTGGTGAGGACGAGACTGTGACCTTGGTGGAATCAATGGATATCCAGATAGTATCCTGGATCCAGACAAAGATCTAGGTTTTCAGTGACTTCTTGGACTCATCCATCAAAAGTGTCTCTGTTTGTGGTGAAAGTGTTGAACCTGTAGAGACATGCACTAACCTCAGCAATGACATTCATGTCTTTGGTAGAGCCCTGCGTGGGACTATATTCTTCTTCCTGCTCCTGCTGAAATTATGACCATTCACGCCCACACCTGCAACGTGTCTGTTACAGTCCCACCCGCTCCCGCAATGGGTGTGTCCAGTACCGCAAACACCCGTGAAAAACTTAGCGCACAATAATAGCGATGCACTGATTTTTTTTTTTTTTTGTCTTCTCCCATCTTGCGGGAGAAAAGAGGTCATTTAGACTATTAAAGAAATTTATGGAATTGTTTGTTTTGTTGAATCCCTGGCCTGTATGTCTTTTGATGCACTGATCAGCAATAACTTTACTATTTGATTGTTTTCAGTATAAGTTAAAAATTTCATGTGACAGTTCAGTTACTTAATTTGCTGCGCTATGACACAGAGAGAGACAGATTCGCTGCACTCCACTGTCTCTGTTTGCTCCTGTAAGATGAAAGTAGAGTGTGGACATGCATACTTTACACTATTCTCCTTTGTTGACTGAGTCAAGATTTACATTGGGTCCCGCAGGACCCAATCCCAATGCAGCCCTCTAGTCTCTGGGTCCTTGGAATTTGAAATCCAGAGCCACCTGGGTAGATCGTATGGTGTCACAAGGTCAAAGGTCAGACGTCTTTGGTAATGCTGATATCTTTGCAGAAGGAAGATCCAAGTCTTGAGGGTCCTGATGCTCCCCGTCTTAAGCCCCAGTCACACTATGATTCATCAAGGAAGCATGATGCGCAATCCATCCAAACGATTCAATGAATCTGTGCGTCGCCAGGCTGGAAATATGGACTCAAAAGGTATTGCGAGGGAACGCAATAATCTGGGTCAAAAAAAATTAACCATGTCCCTAAGCGGGCTCCATAGACTTCAAATATGAGTAAATTAAGTATTTTTATAAAATGTTTTGGTGGTTACATGTTGAGTTTTGTAAAAGAGGAAGTGACCGTCCTGAAAGCGCTTCATGGATTCAGAGCGGAGGTGCCATCTAGTGTTCAAGAAATGAAACTTCAGCCGCTGACCATAAATTTATTCTTTCACCAAAACATCAAATCTAGGCTTGCATCTTAGATGTACCTTCCGGCAAATTGTACCAGTAGTTTTGAGATCTGCACAATAAGTGTTTTCAAAATTACATTATATGTTTTTATTTTTTGTTGTCATTTTTATTTATTTATTTTTGATCAATTTAGGGACCCATTCAGAAACACATTATAATTTTTACACTTAGGTTTATATCGTGATACATACCGTTACTGTGAAGGGATTAAATTTATACTGCGATATCAATTTTAGGTCTTACCATGCAGCCCTAACATCATTTATCCAGTAGCGCTCCAACTTCATGAGAGACTGACGCATTTGCTAACGGACAAGATATTTAACTATGCAACTAATCCTTTTCCTCTATCAATCAAAGTGTGACACAGCCTTTACTGTCTGCTTGTCAGATGTGGACTCTAACCAGTGTCCTAAGGTGGATGTCTTTGGTCCCAGGTCTCTGTGGAGAATCCTTGGGACCTTCTGGAATGACTGTGCCCAATGAACAGTTACTTAGTGAGACTCAGATGAAGAGGATGACTGACACTGTGAGGGAACATCAGTGACCACATTTAGTCCATGTGGTGAGTTTCTCTGGACATGATCCAGCACACAGGTGTTTCAGTGTTAAGGACCCCAGAGACTGGAGAAGGTCAAGGACATGCTCACCTGTTATCTGGCTAAAGACACGCCCACTTGTCACCTAGCTGCAGCAGATAGATTGTTACTTTCATGGCACATTCAATTTTGAATTTGTAAATGTTCAATAAATTATATATTCAGTTGAAGCGCATTTGTCTTAGTGTGCACACAGCTGCAGTAGCCAATTGAATAACCTTCATATGGCTGTGGACAGGCATTACACCGAGCGCCCTCTGGTGGCCAGTTTGGCCAGTGAAAATGTCGCCGAACTCAGTACAAATAAATGTAATTTGGTCACTTGTCAAAGGGGTCAGACTCGTCAATAACGTCACTTTAATGTACAATGGTTCATTTCAGGTCAGCTTGGTGTATAAATCTCATCGTTTCAGACAGCGAGAGCCATCAGCTGGCTGATAGAAACAAACTGTGAGGGCGGGTACATGTCACTCCCAGTGAACCGGCTCCTCCGAAGGTGAAAATTTGTACCGCTTTGTAAAAACACACTCAGGCCGTAAGCTATTCATTAAGTAACAAAAGACCCGGATGTAGTCAAGTTCCTGTATGTCCACCCCCGCCAATACCAAACTATCTGATTTCAATTCGCCCTATTGATGTATCCCATAATCCCTTGCACGCCAGTCGCTGCAGTCACACAACATAGAGAATCCACATGATGACAATTGTAAATGAATATTATACTACAAAAATGTAATTTTTAATGCTTTTCGTCATGTTAATAAGAGACTGCTGCATGATACCCTGAAAACTTGCTAAAACAATTATAACAAATAATCCGTGTCTGTTATGTTTAATCTGCGTGGAATTTAATAAAAGCAAACTGAATTTCAAACATATTATATATATATTAGTCTGGAACAAAGAGGACAAACAGTGTTGTAAAGAACAATAATCAAGACGTTAAAGAGCAAACTTCACTTTCCCCCAGAACGACATGATCAGGAAGCGATTGTAGCTCACAGCAGCTCCCACTGAAAATAACAGAGAGACAGACTGTGATTCTCACGTTTACATAAAACAAACACAATAACAACATCTATAAACCCAGAGAATATATTCACCAGAGTTTTAGGCACAATATAAAAATAGTTTTATGTTGCGATGTTAATGGTGTTGTCTCTGTGCAGCGGTTAAAGTGCAGCGTGATCAGAGCATCTCAATGCAGTTCTCAATGTTACTGAGATCTCGCGGCGACCTCTCTGAGGTTTTGCGGGATCTGAAACGTCAATAGGGTGAATAGACAAGCAATACAGCTTGAATGTGTTTTCACTGTGCAGCCAGTTGAAGAAGTATGAATTCTAGCCTTTGGATTCGCCACTTCGCTGGGAGTGACGTGTACCCCCCCCCAAGCTCCCAAATGGTACCTTGAACACGTACTGGGGAGGAGAGAGAGAGAGACATGAGGCGTGGGCCCTTCTGGAAATAAGATGCTGATAAAGATACTTTCGTTGGCTACCCAATGAACCTCTTCTTCTTCTGGTTTGTCTGTTGAAGTAACCTGTGATGGTCTGGCATCCCGTCCAGGATTAAAGACAGACACATAATTCAGACTACCAACACGTGTCATTTCATTCTTTTATTCTGTAAAATAGCATCAAACACTATTTAATTTCTGTTTAATTTTAAATAAGGGGAGGACCACATGAACCAGTGTGTGATGTCACGTGCTTTGTTTAACCAACAGTCCATGTCCAGTGTCGCAGCCTGATTGGACCCTCTGCCTTCACTGTGCGTCATGTCAGAGCGTTAGCAGTGATTAACAGATTATTGCCTTGTTTCTGCTTAAAACTGCCTCATTTTCTGCTTAAAGCCCCCGTCATACATAGCAAGAATGTGCAGGAATGAGCCTGACACGGCAAAAATGGCAATAATCCAGACACAGTCGGGAGAGAAAGAGGCGTATAGACTGTGGGCAGATCCCATCCAGACTACGTCGTGCACACCTGCAGGACTGCATCCAAAGAGTACTTAGACAACAGTTAGGGTCACATTTCACAAGGTGGTCCATTAAGTGTTACATGGGCCAAAACTACAAAAAAATTTAATATGTAGTTCACCTTAATAATACTGATTAAAAATGGTATGTTTCAAGCTAAAATCCATTTCATTAAGGCTAAAATAAAATGTAAATCAATGTAAATCTGAAATTTTAAAGCTGTTGTTTCTCACATTTGTATTTTTCTATAAAATATCTCCACATCTTAGAGAGTTTTATGCTATTTACTTCAAATTTACAGAATTAACTGATAACAAGTGGCTCTACACTTCGTGTGAAAATTATGTTCGTACTTGACAGCACAAAGATTTGCCATGCAGTTATTTTAGTACAACATTTTTGTGCATTACAGGAAGCCTGCCTACAAAAAAATCTGTGACTATATGTGTTTTAAATTAACTAAATTGTAACAAACAAACAAAAAAAACATTAAAAAACAAACAAACAAACGTTGAGCACTTTAAAACACAGACATTATGTCTTGGTGGTCAACATTGTTTAGAAAGCAGTTCTGTTTTTTTCATAATCAATCAATCAATCAATTTTTTTATATAGCGCCAAATCACAACAAACAGTTGCCCCAAGGCACTTTATATTGTAAGGCAAGGCCATACAATAATTATGTAAAACCCCAACGGTCAAAACGACCCCCTGTGAGCAAGCACTTGGCTACAGTGGGAAGGAAAAACTCCCTTTTAACAGGAAGAAACCTCCAGCAGAACCAGGCTCAGGGAGGGGCAGTCTTCTGTATGTCGGCATAATGACGTTTATGCCGACATACAGAACAGAGTCCACATGGACATAAGATTCTTTCCTGCTTAACCAATACAAAGATCCTGATTTAATTTCTTTATGATAATCAAAAAAGTTACCTCTAAACACAACTGAACCTTTGGGAAATAGTGTCACTGTGTCATCCACAACCTCATCTGGTCAGAGAATAGAACTTGCACATATGGCTTTGAACAAGAAATAGTCACAGATTGAGCTCTTTGTGAGCCAAACTGCTATTATACTGTCCTCTGTCCCTTTCAGTTAGATCTTTTTTCTTCTCCCCGTGTCTTCTGACTCTCTCAGTGCTTTTACTCTGACTTTCTGAGCTTGTGATTACTTTACGTTTGAAAGTTTTGGTTTCTGCTTTCTTCTCTCTTGCCTTGGCTCAACGTTCTTCCTTTTGCTTTTCAGAATCCACTTTGCTCTCTTCCCTCTATTTTTCAGCTTTCATTTGTCTCCACACCTCTATCCTAGACTCCTTTCTACTCATTTTCTATAGATACCATGAAAAAGAATCACAATAACTCAAAAAAATAAGCATTAGCATCAATATTTTACAAAACTACTTTTAGACCTGTCTTAAACTGCAGTGTTACAAAAGTTTAAAATTATTTAAGGACCTTAAACTAAATATGTATTTTACTTCAAGCATAACATATTATAACACCAAAACAAAGCTTATGTAATGAGCATTTGGCCACAACTTTGCATGAACTCTAATACGCTTTGTAAAGCATTAAAGTAGAAGCAGAATTAAAGTAAACTGAAACACTACTTAAACTTTGGTCAAAATGTACAGCGTTACACAGGTTTAAGATGAAATGAAGAGCCTGCTGCAGACAGATGCCTTTGCAGAATCCATTACTTGATACATCCATCAAAGCTAACTGTTATGAGCATTTATGCAGTAGAATAGAAAAAACAACACTGTAATTGTATTCTGAATAATAATGACATTTACAATTTAGTTTTCCAAATAACAAAAACAGGACAGCCGTACCTTGTGTGGTCTGTGGAAGCACAACATGGTCAACGTTCCAGATGTTGGTCTATAAATGAGTCTAAAAGCAACTCAAGACATGCATCTTTACATTTTAAGTCTATAGTGTGCAACTTGCCCTGCGACAGACTGGCGTCCTGTCCTGGGTGAACCCCGCCTCACGCTCTATGACTGCTGGGATAGGCTCAAGACCCCTGCGACCCTTAATTGGACTAAGCAGCTGAAGATGAGTGTGTGTGTAGTGTGCAACTTCATGAAGACTCTGAGATGTTTTTATCTGTATCAGTTTTTTTGTGCATCAGCATGTAACACAGGACACTCTAAAATAACATCAGCCAGAATGTTTGGAGCTAGTCTGTTCACAGAGGAATTCCCCCAGCCCAGTAACTGTGATAGCTTTCCACTGATGTACAGATTGTTGTTGTAGCACAAAGATGAAGCTAGGACTATCATTTTAAAGAAAGTAAACCAGGAATTTTAAAAAATGGATGACCTTGTGAAATGCGCCCTTAGATGACGCAGACTGTTGTCAGACAGCCATAAAAGGTGCTGCAGACTGCACGATGTCCAAACGTCTAGATGGCAAACACAGGACCGGAGTGGGAGTCAGTACTGTGCCCTTCCTTTGCAGAGGACATCTGAGTACAACCAATGTATGGACCGGACTCACACCATATGTGTCCAAGCCGGCATCGGTGCAGTCGCTCACTCACGCAATCACATCCGCGCTCATCTTCCCCTTCCCAGCGCTCACTGACCTCACGTGCGTGTGTAGAAGAGGTGCTGAAATGATCACTCAGCTGTGTGTGTTCATAACGGCTGAATGAGTGGCTAAACGTGCGGGCAGGGTGCACGTGCATGTCACTGTCAGCCACTGGACACCTTTGCTGACAGTTTTCTGGCAGTGGGCCAAGCTTTCCCACTTTTCATCAGACGCAGCCTTTCCAGTGAACTTTAATCTCTCTCTTCTTTTTTTTTGCTCACTTCAGCACAACGCACCTCTGTACACTGTGATGTTGGTTGGATTATCACATGGGATTTATTAATGTTGTGGTTGTTTGTAGCACACAGCAACCAGGTGAGAGGCTTTTCACCACAGGCTGTGGTTTCTGGCTCCTGTGTGCCCTGCGCTGTGAAACACTCCTGGTTCCGTGCTGGAGGTGAGATTCATATTTAATAATGTTGTCATGGGCTGGCGACACAGTTCCAAGTCATACCTCCTACAGAGTTTAGATGGTGATCAAGTAATAATATGTATATTACAGCAGTGAGATCCATTCAGCTCCGAGCCTTTGACATGTGCTATGATGCATTATTGCGCATGAGAGCACGGAGAGGCACACCTGCCCGCACAAAATTTATGTCGCCCATGGGAAGGACTGGAAATATATCTGTACTGTAAGGTCTATTATGGATGTAACAACCTGGTCACATCTGCAGCGGCGTGTGCTGTGTGACGCATTGACCAGCAGTGAAACACGTTGCTTTCGGTTTACTATTCATATTCACTGTACATGAAAAATGCGTTCCACATGCATGTTATTACATATCAACATTTCCTTTGCCCTCCCTGGTCGGGGTCCAATGGAGGTGGACATGCATGGCACAACATGCTGGTGTCACTGACCAAATGGTCCCCCATAAAAATCGGTCCGCCCTGCCTTCACTGCGCATGTGTCATTTCTGAGCGTCACCAGCAATTCACTGATTATCACCTCGTTTCTGCTTAAAACTGCACTCCAGTCATCATCTATCTCAGCAATAAATATCTGAAGCTTTTCTACAACAATCATTTCCACATAAATTCAGCATAGATAGAGATGAGATAGATGATGACTGGAGTGCAGTTTTAAGCAGAAAAAAATAAGGTAACTATCGATCACAAATGACGCATGCGCAATGAAGACAGGGGGAGGGATCAGTCTGCAACACCGGTTTTTAACCAATAGAATCTGGATTATTTCAAATGGATCCAGTTTAAAGATGCTCTTTAAGTCAGATTTAGAACAGTTAAAGTGGCATCAGAGCGGATCAAACAGTTCTGGTTTGTCCAATGATGAAAGGCTGGAGGTTGTGGTTCGGACCCACCTGGCGGTTCCAGTGTTCTGGTACGGTCCGGACGGCCTGTTCGGCGGGAAGCTCATCTCCTCCCGGAGCTAGCAGCTGTTAGCTCGCCTCTGGCATATCTAATGGAGCGTTTGTAGAAAGGAAAACCAAACCGACCGACAGCCGTTTACTCAGATAAACTCTGATACATAAAACGAACCCGAACCAGCGAACTTAAAACATAGCGCTGTTTACAGCCTACTACGGCGGGCAGCCGAAACAGCCAATAGAAGGCTCCGCCTGACCCCAGCGGAAATGACGTCAATGACATTTGAAGCCACACCACGTGACACTCAAAGTACGTTGTTTTTGTTTCCATTATTATTATCATCATTATTATTATTAGTAGCAGTAGTAGTGGTGGTGGTAGTATTATTATTATTAGTATTAGTATTATTTTGGGGGTTAGGTTTGTTTATTCGGCCAATAATGAAAACATGACCTTCTTTACGTTCAGTTCCAGTAAAATCTGTGTACATTATCTTTACACAATAATTTTGTTAAAATATACAAAAGCACATTTCAGAGTTCAACTCAAAAAGTCTGCACAAGAGCGATAAATAAATGGGAGAAAAAAAATATTTTCACTGAGAAACGGAACCCCATGTGATCTGTCTGGACCAATCACTGCTGAGCTTTCACATCCTAGCAGCTGCCGGTGTGTCGAGCGGAGGTGCGTCGTCGAGATGAGGTTCTTCGCGTAACTGCATATGTGTGCACTCAAAAAATTACTTGACGAAGTTCGCTTATTTTGATGGGCAAGTAAATGTATAAATTGTTCATTCGAACGTAGTAATGTGTAAAATCTACTCACTATAAAACGATAAGTATTTTTTAACCTGGAGTTAGCTTATTTCGACAGGCAAAATATACATATACATACATTTATGCTCCTAACGTAAAATACAGAAAATGTTTTACTTACTAGGCTATAAATACACTGAATACAATTAATAAAAAAAAAACTGACAGAAAAAACAAAATGCGCATGCGCAGTTGCACGTCGAGCGAGTTACATCATCTCCATGTGCAGTTGCTTTTTTTTTGTGGAGGTGTCAACACTTTCTGCGTTCAACAAAATAGTTCGTTTTCACTTCACACTTTCTTTACATTTGTAACTTTTTTTTTTTTTTAATTGAGAAGTTGTGCAACAGTGCATTTATTTTTTAAAGATTAACGATAAACACACAAAGTGAAAAGGTATGCCAGAGGTCAACAAATAAAAAGAAATAAATATAAAAAAGATAACCTGTCAGCACTTAAAATATTTTAGCGTATCAAGAGTCTTCACAGCTTTAGGGTTTGATGATGACTGAATTCAGACTTTGTAATGTTGTAATTCAAGCAAGTGCAGTTTGAACAGGGGCTTTTTTCCTGAAAATTTACATTTATGAATATGAAATTTAGCAAATATAATTAAGAAATTTATGAGATAAAATTATTTCTTTTTAGAGTTACATACATTATAGACACCAAAGAGCACATCAGAGTAAATTAGGCAAAAGCTACCAAGAATATTAGACTGTATAAAGTGAATGACATCTTTCCAAAATGCCACAGTTAGCAGGCATGTTCAGAAGAGATGGACAACAGTTTCACTGGCCTGAGAACAAAAAGAGCAGCTGCAGTCCATGTCCTTGTGAAGAGACTTTTTTGCAGGGTAGCATCTGTGGAGAAGTTTGAAGCAGCCATCTCGAACTTTGTAATAAGGTATTTATGAGATAAAGTCCATACAGTAGTCCAGTTAAGATCAGGCACAAACTGCTTCCAATAATGAATAACATAAGGAATAGTAGCAATGTTTTTCTGGAATAAAGATCTAATTTTTTTGTTTCTCATGGAAGGGCTGGAAGAAAAACATAATTTGCCCAGAGATGATTCAAAAATTGGCAAATCAGGGGTCCTCGCAGAAGATAGCACCCCAACCTTAAACAGCATCAACACACCTTGTGGGGGGGTTGCATCCATAACAACAACGTATTCCTTTGGGGTAACTGGAATCTTATAAGATGATAAAAATTCAGAGTAAGACATCAGAAGCCCCTGACTATTGAAAAGTTGCCAAAGAAAAATGATATTGTTATTGTACCAGTTAAGGAAAAATAGAGATTTGTTTTTATACAGTATATTGTTCCAAATTTGAAAAGTGTGGGAAGAGAATGAGTGTTTATACAACAGTGACCAGGCTAGAAGCATTTGTTGATGAAATTGGCCAATTTTATGGGTAATTTGTCAATTTTGTAGTGTGATTTTAAAAGAAATGGGAGACCACCTATTTTTGAGAAAATAAAATTTGGAATGAAATTCCACATGGAACTGGGATTTAAGAAGAACTTTTTGAGCCAATTAATTTTAAAAGTGTAGTTTAAGGAGGTGAAATCTAAAAAGTTTAAACCTCCAGAGTCTAATGAATTGATTAGCACACTGTCTTTTATAAAGTGGGTCTTGTTTTCCAAACAAATCTATACAGCAGTTTATCAATGATTTTACACTTTGAAGCACTGACGTTCAAAGAGAGAGCTGCATAGGTCAATCTAGAAATACCCTCTGCTTTAGATAACAGAATTCTACGTCCTAAAGATAAGTCTCTTTGAAGCCAATGATTCAGTTTATTTTTGGTTTTCTCAATGACAGGATCAAAGTTCAGACTGCATCTTTCTTCTATGTTTTTGGAGATAATAACTCCAAGGTAGGTTACTTGAGACTTGACAGGAATAGAATAAAAAGACGATTGACAGCAGCACTTAATAGGAAGGAGCTCACATTTATTTACATTAAGTTTAAGGCCTGAGGCTTCAGAGAAATTCTTTATGAGACCTATAGCGATAGGAATTTGGTGAGAGTCACGCAAGAACAGAGTGGTGTCATCAGCCACCTGACTAATAGTAACTTCTCTATCAGCGATTGAGATGCCGCGAATGTTACTGTCTGAGATGTAAGTTGCAAGAATTTGCACTGCAATCAAGAAAAGATACAGAGAAACTGGACACCACTGTTGTGAAAGTGTAGTGACACGTACCCACAACAGGGGGCGCAAATGAACGGTCAATAGATGAGCCAAAAATTAACAATTTAATGTTGTGAAGGAGCACAACGAACATACAGACAATCTCAGAATCTGATAACAGTCAATCCACAAAGGTGACGTGTGGGCAGGCTCGAGGATAGAAGACGTCTGTCCTGAGAAGAGCCGGAACCACACGATTTCCGCCGCCACCGAACCTGGTGAATACTGGAGCCGCCAAGTCCCGAATTCCCAGGTGATCACCGTCCTCGACTGTCGGATCTGGTACTGCTGGTGAGAACAAAGACAGTCAAGTGTGGGTGTGTGTACACCCAGTAACAATTATGGTGGGAATGCCACCTCCACCTCTCACTCAATATCTTGCTGAGTACTGCAGTGATTCCTCAGGGGAAAAGAGTGCAGTCCAGCACTCAATCAGCTCCCGCAGACAGAGGATAACAGGTACTCCTGCAAAGACTCACAATATACAGATTGATGTGTAAAACACAAACGGCTGAGTCTATTACCTCCAATGAAGTACGATATCTCGGCAACGAGGTGGAGATGACGTCTGGTCTTTATAGAGTGAGATGATGTTGAGTAGATGGGTGACAGCTGTCAAGAGATAATGAGTGACAGCTGTCACCCCGGCTGTGTCCGTGGCGGCAGCGCCCTCTCGTGCCTGAAGCCCGCACTTCAGGCAGGGCGCCCACTGGTGGTGGGCCAGCAGTACCTCCTCTTCTGGCGGCCCACACACAACAGGACCCCCCCCTCAACGGGCGCCTCCTGGCGCCCGACCAGGCTTGTTCGGGTGACGGTGGTAGAAGTCGGCCAGGAGGGCCGGATCCAGGATGAAGCTCCTCTTCACCCAGGAGCATTCTTCGGGTCCATACCCCTCCCAGTCAATCAATCAATCAATCAATCAACTTTTTTCTTGTATAGCGCCAAATCACAACAAACAGTTGCCCCAAGGCGCTCCACATTGCAAGGCAAGGCCATACAATAATTATGAAACACAGTCTACGTCTAAAGCAACATAACCAAGGGATGGTCCAGGGTCACCCGATCCAGCCCTAACTATAAGCCTTAGCGAAAAGGAAAGTTTTAAGCCTAATCTTAAAAGTAGAGAGGGTATCTGTCTCCCTGATCTGAATTGGGAGCTGGTTCCACAGGAGAGGAGCCTGAAAGCTGAAGGCTCTGCCTCCCATTCTACTCTTACAACCCTAGGAACTACAAGTAAGCCCGCAGTCTGAGAGCGAAGCGCTCTAATGGGGTAATATGGTACTACGAGGTCCCTAAGATAAGATGGGACCTGATTATTCAAAACCTTATAAGTAAGAAGAAGAATTTTAAATTCTATTCTAGCATTAACAGGAAGCCAATGAAGGGAGGCCAACACGGGTGAGATATGCTCTCTCCTGCTAGTCCCCGTCAGTACTCTAGCTGCAGCATTCTGAACCAACTGAAGGCTTTTTAGGGAACTTTAGGACAACCTGATATAATGAATTACAATAGTCCAGCCTAGAGGAAATAAATGCATGAATTATTTTTCAGCATCACTCTGAGACAAGACCTTTCTGATTTTAGAGATATTGCGTAAATGCAAAAAGGCAGTCCTACATATTTGTTTAATATGCGCTTTGAATGACATATCCTGATCAAAAATAACTCCAAGATTTCTCACAGTATTACTAGAGATCAGGGAAATGCCATCCAGAGTAACGATCTGGTTAGACACCATGCTTCTAAGATTTGTGGGGCCAAGTACAATAACTTCAGTTTTATCTGAGTTTAAAAGCAGGAAATTAGAGGTCATCCATGTCTTTATGTCTGTAAGACAATCCTGCAGTTTAGCTAATTGGTGCGTATCCTCTGGCTTCATGGATAGATAAAGCTGGGTATCATCTGCGTAACAATGAAAATTTAAGCAATACCGTCTAATAATACTGCCCAAGGGAAGCATGTATAAAGTGAATAAATTGGTCCTAGCACAGAACCTTGTGGAACTCCATAATTAACTTTAGTCTGTGAAGAAGATTCCCCATTTACATGAACAAACTGTAATCTATTAGACAAATATGATTCAAACCACCGCAGCGCAATGCCTTTAATACCTATGACATGCTCTAATCTCTGTAATAAAATTTTATGGTCAACAGTATCAAAAGCAGCACTGAGGTCCAACAGAACAAGCACAGAGATAAGTCCACTGTCCGAAGCCATAAGAAGATCATTTGTAACCTTCACTAATGCTGTTTCTGTACTATGATGAATTCTAAAACCTGACTGAAACTCTTCAAATAGACCATTCCTCTGCAGTGATCAGTTAGCTGTTTTACAACTACCCTCTCAAGAATCTTTGAGAGAAAAGGAAGGTTGGAGATTGGCCTATAATTAGCTAAGATAGCTGGGTCAAGTGATGGCTTTTTAAGTAATGGTTTAATTACTGCCACCTTAAAGGCCTGTGGTACATAACCAACTAACAAAGATAGATTGATCATATTTAAGATTGAAGCATTAAATAATGGTAGGACTTCCTTGAGCAGCCTGGCAGAATGGGGTCTAATAAGCATGTTGATGGTTTGGATGAAGTAACTAATGAAAATAACTCAGACAGAACAATCGGAGAGAAAGAGTCTAACCAAATACCGGCATCACTGAAAGCAGCCAAAGATACGATACATCTTTGGGATGGTTATGAGTAATTTTTCTCTAATAGTCAAAATTTGTTAGCAAAGAAGTCCACCAGACTTCTTTGCCGGGGTTCCAGTCCACCAAGTACTGGAACCCCCGCCCATCCGACGGACGTCCAGGAGCCGGCGCACCGTCCAAGCCGGCTCCCCGTCGATGATCCGAGCAGGAGGCGGCGCCGGTCCGGGAGCACAGAGGGTGAGGTGTGGTGAGGCTTGATTCGTGACACGTGAAAAACCGGATGGATCCGCAGTGAAGCCGGGAGTTGGAGCTTCACTGCGGCAGGACTGAGGACTTTGAGGATCTTGAACGGTCCGATATATCTGTCCTGAAGTTTCGGGGAGTCCACCTGGAGGGGGATGTCCTTTGTGGAAAGCCACACCTCCTGCCCGGGCTGGTAAGCAGGGGCCGGGGATCGCCGGCGGTCTGCATGGGTCTTCGCCCTCGTCCGGGCCTTCAACAAGGCAGAACGGGCGGAGCGCCACACCCGACGGCACTTCCGCAGGTGGGCCTGGACCGAGGGCACACCGACCTCTCCCTCCACCATGGGAAACAACGGGGGCTGATACCCCAAACACACCTCAAATGGGGAGAGGCCGGTGGCAGAGGACACCTGGCTGTCATGCGCATACTCGATCCAGGCCAGATGTTTACTCCAGGCCGTCGAGTGTGCGGACGTCACACAGCGTAGAGCTTGCTCCAATTCCTGATTGGCCCGTTCTGCCTGTCCATTGGTCTGCGGATGATACCCGGACGAGAGGCTCACAGTAGCCCCCAGTTCCTGGCAGAAGCTCCTCCAGACGTGTGAGGAGAACTGGGGACCACGATCTGAGACGATGTTGGTGGGTATCCCATGCAGACGGACGACGTGGTGGACCAGGAGGTCTGCTGTCTCCTGGGCTGTTGGGAGCTTCGGGAGGGCCACAAAGTGGGCCGCCTTGGAGAATCGGTCCACTATCGTGAAGATGGTGGTGTTGCCCTGGGACGGCGGGAGGCCCGTGACGAAATCCAGGCCGATGTGGGACCAGGGGCGATGAGGCACAGGTAACGGCTGGAGAAGTCCTTGGGACCTTTTATGGTCTGCCTTGCCCCTGGCACAGGTGGTGCAGGCCTGGATGTACTCCCGGACGTCGGCCTCCATAGACGCCCACCAGAAGCGCTGCCGGACAACTGCCACGGTCCTTCGCACCCCTGGATGACAGGAGAGCTTGGAACCATGACAGAAGTCCAAGACTGCAGCTCTGGCCTCTGGTGGGACGTACAACCGGTTCTTCGGACCTGTTCCTGGGTCCGGGCTCCGTGCCAGGGCCTCCCGGACGATCTTCTCCACGTCCCAGCTGAGGGTGGCCACGATAGTGGACTCAGGCAGGATGGGCTCCGGTGGATCCGACAGTGCAGTTTTGACCTCCTCTTCGTGTACCCGGGACAAGGCATCCGACCTCTGGTTCTTGGTCCCGGGGCGATAGGTGATCCGGAAGTCAAAACGCCCGAAGAACAGTGACCAGCGGGCTTGCCTGGGGTTCAGCCGCTTGGCGGTCCTGATATACTCCAGGTTCCGATGGTCAGTGAAAACCGTGAACGGCACAGACGCTCCCTCCAACAGGTGTCTCCACTCCTCAAGAGCCTCTTTCACCGCAAGGAGTTCTCGATTGCCGACGTCATAGTTCCGTTCAGCCGGGGTCAACCTGCGTGAAAAGTAGGCACACGGGTGAAGAACCTTATCGGTCTCTCCGCTCTGGGATAGCACGGCTCCTATCCCTGAGTCAGAGGCGTCCACTTCAACCACGAACTGGCGGCTAGGGTCGGGCTGCACCAAAACTGGCGCAGTAGAGAACCGTCGTTTCAACTCCTTGAACGCGGCTTCGCACCGATCCGACCAGGTGAAGGGGACTTTGGAGAGGTCAGGGCTGTCAGGGGGCTAACTACCTGACTGTAGCCCTTAATGAACCTCCTATAGAAATTTGCGAAGCCGAGGAACTGTTGCAGCTTCCTACGGCTTATTGGTTGGGGCCAATCTCTCACCGCCGCAACCTTGGCCGGATCAGGGGCGATGGAGTTAGAGGAGATGATAAACCCCAGGAAGGACAAAGACGTGCGGTGAAACTCGCACTTCTCGCCCTTCACAAACAGTCGGTTCTCTAACAACCGCTGCAGGACCTGACGTACATGCTGGACATGGGTCTCAGGATCCGGAGAAAAAGATGAGAATATCGTCCAGATATACGAAGACGAATCGGTGCAGGAAGTCCCGCAAGACGTCGTTAACCAAGGCTTGGAACGTCGCGGGGGCGTTGGTGAGGCCGAACGGCATGACCAGGTACTCAAAGTGACCTAACGGGGTGTTAAATGCCGTCTTCCATTCGTCTCCCTTCCAGATCCGAACCAGGCGATACGCATTTCTAAGATCCAGCTTAGTAAAGATTTTGGCTCCATGCAGGGGGGTGAACACGGAATCCAACAATGGCAACGGGTATCGGTTGCGAACCGTAATCTCATTCAGCCCCCTGTAATCAATGCATAGACGGAGTCCGCCATCTTTCTTGCCCACAAAAAAGAAACCTGCCCCCATCGGGGAGGTGGAGTTCCGGATCAGCCCGGCAGCTAATGATTCCCGGATGTAGGTCTCCATTGATTCGCGCTCAGGTCGTGAGAGGTTGTACAGCCTGCTGGACGGGAACTCAGCGCCTGGAACCAAATCAATGGCACAATCGTACGGACGGTGCGGGGGAAGGGTGAGTGCCAGATCCTTGCTGAAGACGTCAGCAAGATCGTGGTACTCAACCGGCACTGCCGTCAGATTGGGCGGGACTTTGACCTCCTCCTTAGCCTGTAAACCGGGAGGAACCGAGGATCCTAAACACACCCGATGGCAGGTTTCGCTCCACTGAACCACCACCCCAGACGGCCAATCAATCTGGGTATTGTGCTTCAACATCCAAGGGAAGCCCAAAATCACGCGGGAGGTAGAAGGAGTTACAAAAAACTCAATCTCCTCCCGATCGTTTCCAGACACCACCAGAGTTACTGGTTGTGTCTTGTGTGTGATTAAAGGGAGGAGGGTGCCATCTAGTGCCCGCACCTGCAATGGCGAAGGAAGCGCCACCAGAGGGAGCCCTACCTCCCTTGCCCATCTGCTGTCTAGCAAATTCCCTTCTGACCCTGTGTCCACCAGTGCTGGGGCTTGAAGGGTTAAATCCCCGCTCAGGATTGTAACTGGGAGTCGTGTGGCAATCTGTGTGTGTCCCACGTGAATGTTTTGACCCCCGCTTAGCCCAGTCTCTGAGGGCGGTTGTTGTTGTGGCCGTTTGGGGCAGTTTTTCTGTGTGTGCTCCTCAGAGCTGCAGAGAAAACACTCCCCGCGGACCAGCCTCCTCATTTTGGCCCTGTGCGTTTCCCTAACAACGCCAGCAGGGGGAGCTGTTGCCCCACAGAGCGCTGCGGTTGTGGAGCGTGGGGAGGGCGGCCCCTATTCGAACCCGGAAGGGAGAGGGGCGGCGCGTATCCGGCCACGTCCTTCACCTCGCTCCCGACGGCGTTCCTCCAACCGATTGTCTAACCGTATAACGAGATCGATAAGCCCATCTAAATCCCGCGGTTCCTCCTTAGCTACCAGATGCTCCTTCAGGACCAATGACAGTTCATTTATGAAGGCGGCGCGGAGCGCAACGTTATTCCAGCCGGACCTCGCAGCCGCGATGCGGAAGTCGACTGCATATTCGGCTGCGCACCGGCGCCCCTGTCGCATTAACAGCAGCATTGTTGAAGCGGTCTCTCCTCTGTTAGGGTGATCAAACACTGTTCTAAACTCCCTCACAAACCCAGTGTATGCTGATAACAACCGTGAGTTCTGTTCCCAGAGCGCCGTAGCCCAGGCGCGTGCCTTACCCTGAAGCAGAGCAATCACATAAGCTATTTTACTAGCATCTGACGCGTACATGACGGGACGTTGTGCGAAGACGAGTGAACACTGCATGAGAAAGTCCGCGCACGTCTCCACACAACCTCCGTACGGCTCAGGAGGGCTTATGTATGCTTCAGGGGATGGTGGGAGGGGTTGTTGAACCACCACTGGAACGTTCATATCCTGCACAGGGTCGGCAGGAGGAGGAGCTATAGCAGCGCCCTGAGCGCTCGCCGCCACCTGCGTGGAGAGAGCCTCCACCCTGCGGTTCAGGAGGATGTTTTGCTCTGTCATTTGATCCAACCGAGCCGTAAAGGCGGTGAGAATGTGCTGCAGCTCACCAATCACGCCTCCTGCAGACTCCTGCGCTCCCTGCTCTCCCATTGGTCGTTCAACAGCCGGGTGACGCCCCTCGGAGTCCATGACGCTGGCCGAGATATCCTGTTGTGAAAGTGTAGTGACAAGTCCCGAATTCCCAGGTGATCACCGTCCCCGACTGTTGGATCTGGTACTGCTGGTAAGAACAAAGACAGTCAAGTGTGGGTGTGTGTACACCCAGTAACAATTATGGTGGGAATGCCACCTCCACCTCTCACTCAATATCTTGCTGAGTACCGCAGTGACTCCTCAGGGGAAAAGAGTGCAGTCCAGCACTCAATCAGCTCCCGCAGACAGAGGATAACAGGTACTCCTGCAAAGACTCACAATATACAGATTGATGTGTAAAACACAAACTGCTGAGTCTATTACCTCCAATGAAGTACGATATCTCGGCAACGAGGTGGAGATGACGTCTGGTCTTTATGGAGTGAGATGATGTTGAGTAGATGGGTGACAGCTGTCAAGAGATAATGAGTGACAGCTGTCACCCCGGCTGTGTCCGTGGCGGCAGCGCCCTCTCGTGCCTGAAGCCCGCACTTCAGGCAGGGCGCCCACTGGTGGTGGGCCAGCAGTACCTCCTCTTCTGGCGGCCCACACACAACAACCACTGGCACACTCCCCTAGCCAGTTGGAATCTCGGAGTAGTCCCATATTTAAGTTTAAGACAACAGTTTACGTTAGCACAAAGTGTTTGAATTGATTTCACAAAGAAATGACCAAAACCAAATTTCTCCAAGGATTGGAAAATGAACCCGTTCCAAAGTGTCAAATGCCTTATAGAAATCCAAGAACATGATAAAGCTGTCTTCATTTATGAGGTCAGAATAGTCAAGCATGTCCAAAACAAGCCATATATTGTTCGTTATGTGTCTGTGAGTCATAAATCCCGACTGTGATTCATCAATAATTGTAGATAGTTTTTTTTAATTCTATTTGCCAAAATTATAGCTAAGATTTTGTCATCATTATTAAGTAAACAAATTGGTCACCAGTTCTCAATAAACAGATGATCCTTACTAGACGTTGGGATAAGGGTAATAATGCCTTGTGTAAGGGTAGTTAGCAATTTGCCTAGCGCAATGCTTTCGGAAAGAATTTTTAGAATAAAGTGGGAGAGTTCATTTTCAAATGTCTTATAAAATTCACTTGATAATCCGTCACTGCCAGGGGACTTATTATATTTTAACACCTTATAGCTTCTTGCACGTCCTTAAGGGATAAATATGAATCACAAAAATTCTTATCAGCTTCAGAGATAATTTTACAGTTGGTAATAGAATTCAAAAACTGACTACTTTTTTGATCAGAATAGCAAGATGAGTGGAGATTGTTGTAAAAATCTGAACAAAAAGAAGCTACAGATTGGAAATCAGTTACAATTTCATTGTTAATTTTGATTGAGTCTAAGGTACTGATAAGTTTTGATTTTTCTAAACCAAAAAAGTAAGAAGAGCATTGCTCACCCTCCTCTAACCATCTCGCTCGTGATCTGACAAAGGCACCATGAGCTTTCCTTTTATAAATGTCATCAAGTTTGTTTTGGCAATCCACAAGGTGGAGTATCTCATCCTCAGACATATTCTCAGTTGCACGAGGCACCTCATCTCGACTGGTGACATCTTCAAGTCCGGGGTAGAGCGATGTGCGCATGGGCACGCATGCGCAGTAGCGCGACGCACCTCATCTCAACAGGACACCTGTGTCACGGACTCAGTGTGCTGGTTCCTCCCCCTGACGTCACTGCGCGCCATGTCACGGAATTACTGAACTTGTACTTGTCGCAGGAATACCATTTGAAAACGAGGTTGCGGTTTGCTTCGAGAAGTGATAAAAGAAATAGGTTTTTAAAGAGGCTTTAAAAGTCTCTATGGACAGGGATGATCTATTATTAAAGGGGAGATTATTCCAGAGCCTGGGGGCAGCTGCTGCAAAGGCTCTGTCACCTCTCATCTTTAATCTGGTTTTAGGCACCTCCAGCAACAGTTGGTCAGACGAAAAGAAAAATAAGCTCTGAAAGATACACTTGGGCCATTGAGGGCTTTAAAAACAATTAAAAGAAGTTTAAAATCAACCCATTGGCTGCTCCAGCAATATCACAGATTTTGTGCCTGCTACCTACAACTCACGTGGAATGTCTCAAACCTAAACCTACTTCCAAGAATCTTAGATATGCTACTCTGGAACCACCCCTAAACCCAAAACAGTCCAACCGTCACCCCACTGAGGTCCTTAGTCTGGGTCTCTTAACATAACATCACTATCCTCAAAATCATTGTTGATTAAAGATCTAATTATTGATCATCACTTAGATATGATTGGGTTATGTGAAACCTGGCTTAAACCTACAGCTGTCCTCTCCTTAAATGAGACCTGCCCACGGGCGTACACATTTAGTCACTTCCCTCGCGGGGTGTTGCTGTTATTTATAAATCTAGGTTTAGCTTATTAGCTGTTGGGGGTCACAAATATGCAGTGAGGAAATAAGTATTGAACACCCTGCAATTTTGCAAGTTCTCCCACTTAGAAATCATGGAGGGGTCTGAAATTTTCAACTAGGTGCATGTCCACTGTGAGAGACATAATCTAAAAAAAAAAAAAAAAATCCAGAAAATCACAATGTATGATTTTTTAATCATTTATTTGTATGTTACTGCTGCAAATAAGTATTTGAACACCTGTGAAAATCAATGTTAATACGATCGTATTTGGTACAGTAGCCTTTGTTTGCAATTACAGAGGTCAGACATTTCCTGTAGTTTTTCACCAGGTTTTCACACACTGCAGCAGGGATTTTGGTCCACTCCTCCATACAGATCTTCTCCAAATCTTTCAGGTAGGAGTTTCAGCTCCCTCCAGAGATTTTCTATTGAGTTCAGGTCTGGAGACTGGCCAGGCCACTCCAGGACCTTGAAATGCTTCTTACGGAGCCCCTCCTTAGTTGCCCTGGCTGTGTGTTTGGGGTCATTGTCATGCTGAAGACCCAGCCACGACCCATCTTCAATGCTCTTATTGAGGGAAGGAGGTTGTTTGCCAAAATCTCACAATACATGACCCCATCCATCAGGGTCGGACTGGGAACAAATTTCGGCCCTGGCATTTTTCCTCTGGACCAGCCCACTATTGGCCTGACAAATCCACCGCCAAACATGCACACCCACCCGTCCATACCGAACCCCAAATGAACAAATACTATACACCTAAACACCATGAACACACACCTAAACACACACTTTCACTGTCATTTCTGTTGTGTGGGCTGCCAGAAGAGGAGGTACTGCTGGCCCACCACCAGAGGGCGCCCTGCCTGAAGTGCGGGCTTCAGGCACAAGAGGGCGCTGCTGCCACGGACACAGCCGGGGGTGACAGCTGTCACTCATTATCTCCTGACAGCTGTCACTCATTCATGCTTCATCATCTCACTCCATAAAACCCGGACGTCATCTCCACCTCATCACCGAGATATCGTCAAACCGTTCAGGTAGTATTCTCAGCCTTGAAAGGGAACTGTGTATCAGTCTTGCAGCCGCTTTCCTGTGGTGTTCTGTGTCTGTGTGACCGGCGTTCGGTGTGTCCAGCAACGGCTCCGCTGCACACCTCTACCAGATAATACCAGATCCGACCTTCGAAGACGGTGGCCACCTGGGGACTCGGGACTTGGCGGCTCCAGTATTCTCCGGGTTCGGTGGCGGAGGAAATCGTGTGGTTCCGGTTCATCTCAGGACAGACGTCTTCTATCCTCGAGCCTGCCCACACGTCACCCTTGTGATTGACTGTTTGTTAAATTTCACATTCCTCTGTGTTGTGCTCATTCACAACAGTAAAGTGTTCATATTTGACTCTTTCATTGTCCGTTCATTTGCACCCCCTGTTGTGGGTCCGTGTCACTACACTTTCACAACAATTTCACCTTGATCATAGTACAAAACGCGGACCCGGCGCCACGAGGGGGCGTCCTGATAACATTAAAGGCGATTACATATTTTGACGAAATTAGAAGTTTAAATGGCTATATATATATATATATATATATATATATATATATATATAAAAACATCATGAGGTTTATGTCACAGAAATCCTACTTTACAATCACACTTCAGTCATTGTTAAATTATTTCCTTTTGCATTTATAATAAACACTTAAATTTATTTAGTGTTTGTTTTTCTGGTTGAAATGAGATATAAATAATCTACCAGACTTCAAAAAATATACAAGTTTCCATGTTATTTTATTTGTCTAAAAATAAATGTCTGAGGTTCCTTATGTTAAACAAGAAATGATCTAATCTGAAATAACAGGTGGTTTTAATACAGATGAAAGGTTTCTAAAGAACCATTTATTGATTTATTTACCTATTTTAATTACAAGTGTTCTAAACTTTTTTAACAGTAATCAGAAATTTTGAGGTAACAACAACAAAAAAACATTTCCAATGATTTTTCTTCAGAAAACTGCTCTATAAATGAGCAGTCCTGTCACACGTTAATGTTTTGTACAAATCAGTGGTTTCTGCACCAATCGGATTGGTCCAATCCATTTTGTAGAGATCAGTGGTTTCTGCCACGAGTCTTCCGTGTTTTGGCCCGACGCGTCGTTCCTATTGGACAATGCGAAGGTACGTCACAGCTCAGAGTGTCGAAAGTTGGCGCACCTCATCTCGACAGAACACCGGCTCTGTGGTATGCAGGAGATCACTTGACCGAGGGTCTATACGTTCAAATAATAATTTAAAAAATACTGTCATCACTCTTCACTCTTAGTCTCTTACAACGGTGCAGCGTAAATACACGAGCTTTCCAGGAGCGCACGTCTCCTCCGGTGTGCACTATTTTTTTGGGGGGGGGGATAAACTTATCGCCCCCTTAATATTTTTTTTTTTTTTCTGGCACCGGGTCTGACAAAACGGAAGCAAATGCACACAAGCGGAAAAAAGTTTTTGTGTCTCCAAAGTGTGTGTGTGAGTGAGAGAGAGAGAGAGAGGGGGGTAATGTGTAACCACTGCTAGGATTCACACAGCAGCACATTAAGGAGCTGAAGTCCGTAGCCGTTGCATTTAAAGATTAACAAAAGTAAAGCACAGTTAAGATAAAAGAAATGACTCCAACCATGTATCAGTAGAAGAGCGGAGAGAAGTCCAGGCGCTGAGGACTCAATCCATTCACAGGGGCGGGAGCGGCCTCCTGCTCTTCCTACAATCTGATTGGCCACCCTTTATGCTTCTCCATTGTCATTGGCTGTTGGTCATGTCAATCATTGTGCTCGATGTAACTCTCCGTTGTGTGATCAAACGGAAACAAAACTGAAACCTAGAATAAGACTGCGCCGTGTATGAAACACTACAGAACTTTTATTTTGACACAAATTCAGGAAGTGGCTCTGCAGCTGCGCCGATTAAATGCTGTCGCATCACCGATCACGGACTTTCCTCGTGTTGACAGCAGCGAGCGGTTCGAGAACACTGTATATTTCCATAATCTCTATAAATATGGGACGGCCGGCCCACGCACGTCTAAACGTGCAGTGGCCCACCGGGCAAATGCCCAAAATCACAGATTATCAGTCTGAGCCTGCCATCCATCCTCCCTTCAATACGGTGCAGTCGTCCTGTCCCCTTTGCAGAAGAGCACCCCCAGAGTATGATGTTTCCTCCCCCATGCTTCACGGTTGGGATGGTTTTCTTGGGGTTGTTCTCATCCTCTAAACATGGTAAGTGGAGTTGATTCCAAAAAGCTCTATTCTGGTCTCATCTGACCACATGACCTTCTCCCATGCCTCCTCTGGATCATCCAGATGGTCACTGGTGAACTTCAAACGGGCCTGGACATGTGCTGGCTTGAGCAGGGGGACCTTGCTGCCCTGCAGGATTTTAAACCATGACAGCATCATGTGTTACTAATGTAATCTTTGTGACTGTGGTCCCAGCTCTCTTCAGGTCATTGACCAGGTCCTCCTGTGTAGTTCTGAGCTTTCTCAGAATCATCCTTACCCCACAAAGTCAGATCTTGCATGGAATCCCAGACCAAGGGAGATTGACAGTCATCTTGTGTTTCTTCCACTTTATAATAAATAATCATAACAGTTGTCTTCTACCAAGCTGCTTGCCTGTTGTCCTGTAGTCCATCCCAGCCTTGTGCATGTCTACAGTTTTGTCCCTGGTGTCCTTAGACAGCTCTTTGGTCTTGGCTATGGTGGACAGGTTGGAGTGTGATTGATTGAGTGTGTGAACAGGTGTCTTTTATACAGGTAACAAGTTCAAACAGGTGCAATTAATACAGGTAAAGAGTGCAGAATAAGAGGGCTTCTTAAAGAAAAATTTACAGGTCTGTGTGAGCCAGAATTCTTGCTGGTTGGTAGGGGTTCAAATACTGATTTGCAGCACTAACATACAAATAAATTATTTAAAAAATCATACATTGTTATTTCCGGATTTTTTTTTTTAGATTATGTCTCTCACAGTGGACATGCACCTAAGATGAAAATTTCAGACCCCTCCATGATTTCTAAGTGGGAGAACTTGCAAAATGGCAGGGTGTTCAAATACTTATTTTCCTCACTGTAACTCTTTGGAGCATCTGATTCCCCACTCTACCCACGATGCTATGCATTGCCAAGGTCAGAAGAATAAAAATCATACTCATACTCTGAATTCTTAGTTGGATTTGGTGCGTTCATCTCTAACTTGTCAACGAGTGCAGATAACATTCTGATCATTGGTGACTTTAACCTTCATATAAATAAGCCTTCTGATCCCCTCTGCAAATCATTTATGGAAATTGTGGATGCATTAGGATTTCAGCAATGTGTTCAGGACTCGACGCACATTAGTGGAAATGGATTTGGTTCTCACACGTGGTATTGCTGTCACGAATATTGACATCATGCCTCTTACATCAGTGGTTTCTGATCACTCACTAAGTTTACAGTTTCGCTGCCGTGTTTAGTGGAACAATAAACTTATTTATCACTACAGTGATGCATCAATCAATCAATCAATTTTTTTATATAGCGCCAAATCACAACAAACAGTTGCCCCAAGGCGCTTTATATTGTAAGGCAAGGCCATACAATAATTATGTAAAACCCCAACGGTCAAAATGACCCCCTGTGAGCAAGCACTTGGCTACAGTGGGAAGGAAAAACTCCCTTTTAACAGGAAGAAACCTCCAGCAGAACCAGGCTCAGGGAGGGGCAGTCTTCTGCTGGGACTGGTTGGGGCTGAGGGAGAGAATCAGGAAAAAGACATGCTGTGGAGGGGAGCAGAGATCGATCACTAATGATTAAATGCAGAGTGGTGCATACAGAACAAAAAGAGAAAGAAACAGTGCATCATGGGAACCCCCCAGCAGTCTACGTCTATAGCAGCATAACTAAGGGATGGTTCAGGGTCACCTGATCCAGCCCTAACTATAAGCTTTAGCAAAAAGGAAAGTTTTAAACCTAATCTTAAAAGTAGAGAGGGTGTCTGTCTCCCTGATCTGAATTGGGAGCTGGTTCCACAGGAGAGGAGCCTGAAAGCTGAAGGCTCTGCCTCCCATTCTACTCTTACAAACCCTAGGAACTACAAGTAAGCCTGCAGTCTGAGAGCGAAGCGCTCTATTGGGTGATATGGTACTACGAGGTCCCTAAGATAAGATGGGACCTGATTATTCAAAACCTTATACGTAAGAAGAAGAATTTTAAATTCTATTCTAGAATTAACAGGAAGCCAATGAAGAGAGGCCAATATGGGTGAGATATGCTCTCTCCTTCTAGTCCCCGTCAGTACTCTAGCTGCAGCATTTTGAATTAACTGAAGACTTTTTAGGGAACTTTTAGTGATCAAAAATGACTCCAAGATTTCTCACAGTATTACTAGAGGTCAGGGTAATGCCATCCAGAGTAAGGATCTGGTTAGACACCATGTTTCTAAGATTTGTGGGGCCAAGTACAATAACTTCAGTTTTATCTGAGTTTAAAAGCAGGAAATTAGAGGTCATCCATGTCTTTATGTCTGTAAGACAATCCTGCAGTTTAGCTAATTGGTGTGTGTCCTCTGGCTTCATGGATAGATAAAGCTGGGTATCATCTGCGTAACAATGAAAATTTAAGCAATACCGTCTAATAATACTACCTAAGGGAAGCATGTATAAAGTGAATAAAATTGGTCCTAGCACAGAACCTTGTGGAACTCCATAATTAACTTTAGTCTGTGAAGAAGATTCCCCATTTACATGAACAAATTGTAATCTATTAGACAAATATGATTCAAACCACCGCAGCGCAGTGCCTTTAATACCTATGGCGTGCTCTAATCTCTGTAATAAAATTTTATGGTCAACAGTATCAAAAGCAGCACTGAGGTCTAACAGAACAAGCACAGAGATGAGTCCACTGTCCGAGGCCATAAGATCATTTGTAACCTTCACTAATGCTGTTTCTGTACTATGATGAATTCTAAAACCTGACTGAAACTCTTCAAATAGACCATTCCTCTGCAGATGATCAGTTAGTTGTTTTACAACTACCCTTTCAAGAATTTTTGAGAGAAAAGGAAGGTTGGAGATTGGCCTATAATTAGCTAAGATAGCTGGGTCAAGTGATGGCTTTTTAAGTAATGGTTTAATTACTGCCACCTTAAAAGCCTGTGGTACATAGCCAACTAATAAAGATAGATTGATCATATTTAAGATCGAAGCATTAAATAATGGTAGGGCTTCCTTGAGCAGCCTGGTAGGAATGGGGTCTAATAAACATGTTGATGGTTTGGATGAAGTAACTAATGAAAATAACTCAGACAGAACAATCGGAGAGAAAGAGTCTAACCAAATACCGGCATCACTGAAAGCAGCCAAAGATAACGATACGTCTTTGGGATGGTTATGAGTAATTTTTTCTCTAATAGTTAAAATTTTGTTAGCAAAGAAAGTCATGAAGTCATTACTAGTTAAAGTTAATGGAATACTCAGCTCAATAGAGCTCTGACTCTTTGTCAGCCTGGCTACAGTGCTGAAAAGAAACCTGGGGTTGTTCTTATTTTCTTCAATTAGTGATGAGTAGAAAGATGTCCTAGCTTTACGGAGGGCTTTTTTATAGAGCAACAGACTCTTTTTCCAGGCTAAGTGAAGATCTTCTAAATTAGTGAGGCGCCATTTCCTCTCCAACTTACGGGTTATCTGCTTTAAGCTACGAGTTTGTGAGTTATACCACGGAGTCAGGCACTTCTGATTTAAAGCTCTCTTTTTCAGAGGAGCTACAGCATCCAAAGTTGTCTTCAATGAGGATGTAAAACTATTGACGAGATACTCTATCTCACTTACAGAGTTTAGGTAGCTACTCTGCACTGTGTTGGCATATGGCATTAGAGAACATAAAGAAGGAATCATATCCTTAGCTTCATGTTTGGAAAATGACCAGTCAGTAGACAGTCTTGTGGATAGTTTAAACTCAGCACTCAAAACTACACTCCACATGTTTGCGCCACCTTTATTAAAACCACACACCTCAAATCACAGTCACCTTGGTTCAGTGATTACTTGCGTGACCTCAAGCATAAGGCTGGAGGTCTAGAACGGCATAGTTCAAAATTATAAGTATTCCACCTTGAGTGGTGTGATGCTATCTTAGACTATAAGCATGCATTATTGGCTACAAAGCGGAAATATTACTCTGATTTTATCAACAAAAACAAGCATAACTCAAAGTATTTGTTCGATACGGTGGCAGCACTTATCCAAGGACAACCACCTGTAGTTCCCTCTCCTTTTATAGCACAAGATTTCCTGGATACTCCGGGAAGAAAATAGAAGACATTAGTTTAAACATATCCCAGTGTAAAGGAGGGTTTTTGTAAGAATATTGCAATTTTTGGAAAATGGATTTAAGACATGAAGTGGCCAATTTAACTGATTTTAACAGTAGGAGCTGGAGCGACCAAACAAGGCAAAAACACACATTTAATAATTTATTACAAAATTTAAAATACTAAAACAAGAATTAAAATACAAAGTCTCTAAAATAAAGTAATTATGCCAGTAGGCGAGGAACAAGCAATTCGGGTCCGACCAAGCGTCCGCCAGTCCGTGGGTGTCCTCGAGGTATTGGCTTGTTTAGGGAGTGTCCTCCTTCCATCCAGCGTGGCGCATCATAATCTTCCCTGAGGGACACAAAAGGCAAAGCCAGTGCGATGTTGCCAACACCAGACGCACTTCATTCACCAAAGGCTATCCGTTACATTATTTTGAGCACCGCCACAAACACTAACAGGCGAGGCAAGGTTCCTCCCCTGCCGCTGCAAGTAATTAACTTTGCGGCGCTCGTCTCCCCTCTCGTCACTCCTCTCCAACGTCTCTCTTCCCATACACCTGTCACACACACACACACACCAAGGCCAGCGAACGCACAGCAAACTGTCCCTCGAGCCAAAGACTCTAACTTTGCGAGCACCACTGCACAAACACATAAAGTGTACTCATGGGCACAGCAGGGTTCTTCCCTGCTGCTGCGTGTAATCCATGTTGTAGTGCTCCTCCGGAACAGTAATGCAGCTGGACCCAGTGGCGTCAATATCGGTGTGGCTCCTATTCTCCAGCCACTCTCCCCATAATCTGCTCTCCGCGCCTCACACCTCAGGATGCCGCCCCGCTGCCAAACTCCACCGTCTTTTTATTTGCCACTTTACACGCCATGCTCCAGGTGCACTAATTGCAGATGATGTCAAATTAAAATAAAAATCAGGTGCATTTGGGGTTGCCATGACAACCACTGGGGAGACAAACCTCCAAAATCCAACAAATAGAATAAACTCTCCCCAGGGCTGGATTACATCCCTCCACACTTTATCGTTGCCAGTCCCTGCAACGCACACAAGAAGCTAGTCTGGGTAACGGGCTGGTGGTTGGCCAAAGTTCACATGAGTGGAGTGGCGCGGCAAATCCTGGGGGGCTTCCAGCTGCTGCTCGGGTGCAGCTGGAAAAAAACTTCCCTGGGTCAGGTCTCACACCATGTCGATCCACCACATGTCCCAGAAAAGTTACCTCTCGCTGCAACAACTTGCACTTGTCCAGGCGCAATTTCAGGCCATGGCACCACAACCATTCAAACACCCGGTCAAGATGCTGGAGATGGGAAGAAAAATTAGCAGAATATATAATGATGTCATCCAAATACACCATTAATGATTCTGCTATCTGTCCATTTAAACACTGCTGCATTAGCCGTTGGAAGGTTGCAGGCGCATTGCAGAGTCCCAAAGGCATTCACTCAAACTCGTATAAGCCCAGCGGAGTAGTAAAAGCAGTCTTTTCTTGAGCTGCAGCTCTCTTTGCTGTTGTTCAGACAAATCAGAGTGATTCTCGACCATACCAACCGCTACAGGCAACTCTGGACTAACAACAGCAACTGCAGCATTCGCCAGCGAGACCTGGACAACACTACCCTCCACAAGTGACAGGGTTAGATCATTGGAGCCGTGCACATCAGAATCCTCAACACAATAAAGCTGACCTAATTGTGAAAATGGCCTATAGAAACACTATATGGATGTGGGTTACACACACGAATCGGTACTCTCCCTCTCCTCACTTCCACCAGGGCCCTTGCCACAAACACACAACCAACACTAGCACCCGGCATAGCCTCCACCAAGGCACAATAGTCTGACCCACCTGGTCCCATTTTGGTACGGCCCCACACTATCAACTCACTCTTTGGTGGGACAGAGATACTATGTTTAGAGGCTAACCTCACATACCCCACCAAGCCGTCCTCTGCCGAGAGGACCCCAACACAATGGCAGGCAGCAAATGCGTCCCTCCAGGCCTTCTGTTTTTTAAAGACCTGTGGGAAGGCAGACTCCCTAGAACATTTAAACAAAGTATCCCAACAGGCTCCAATGACATTCATTCCGACAATTAAGGGATTTAGACACTTCTCATCTTTAACAATTACCACTCCCCGACCTGGGATCTTAATACCCTCAACCTTTAGATCTAATATGGCATAACCAATATAGGGTATTTCTAAACCATTAACAGCACTTAATCGAAACCAAGTAGGGGCCTGACCAAGCTTAGTTTGCATAAAGTGTGTATTAAACAGGCTCTCTGCCATTAATGTAACTTGTGAACCAGTATCCAAAAGACCACTCTATTGAATTCCCTCAATGGTCAACTCTATGGTAGGACATTGGCCAAAAAGAGTGTCAGAGGCCCTAGTTGGTGGTTATGTGCCAACAAGCCCTGCGGCTCGGACCTCAGCGGCAAGGTCTGCTAGTTTAAAGCTGGCTCAGATGTAACTGCACAATACAGAGCAATGTGTCCTGCTTTCCTACAACGATAACAGATAGGCCTACCCTGTTCATCCCAATCATGGGAGCGCCTAAGTGGATATTGCCAGTTCCGCATTGAGCTGGAAAATCTAGGTTGAGGTGAAGCTGATTGCAATAATGGTTTAAGCTCCACCACAATATCCTGTGTCAACCCCTTAACCTGCTCTTTAACGTCCACCATGATCTCACACTTTAACTTTTCTTTCCAATCAGTCCTGATGGGGTCCAGAAAAGCCATGCAGTTTACTAATCAAGGAACAGGTTACCTCTGGTTGGACACACCCATATTCTAAATTAAGCTGAAGGGCCTCCTGGTGTAACTCATCAAAACCCAAATCGTGGTTCCGGCAAGTGTAGACCTTCAAGGCCCGGGCCAAAGGCCCTTCACAGAGTCCCAACAACAATTGGTCTCGCAAAACGATTTCAGAGGGGGCGCTGTCAGAGTCTAGATATTGCAACTTACTATATCAAATCAAATCAATTTTATTTATATAGCGCCAAATCACAACAAACAGTTGCCCCAAGGCGCTTTATATTGTAAGTCAAAAGCCATACAATAATTACAGAAAAACCCCAACGGTCAAAACGACCCCCTGTGAGCAAGCACTTGGCGACAGTGGGAAGGAAAAACTCAGTGATTTCACTTCTTCACTCCTCCTTTATTAAATAGTCTGGTTAAAAACTCTGTAATTTCTTCTAAACATTTCCATGTCATCTGGACAAACTGCCTTTCCACTCTCCATCCTCTTCATAGCTGTCCTCACTTCATCTTTACTAATCTGTTGTACTTCCTGATTTACTCTCTCTACATCAATCATTTTCTTCATTCATGAGTTCCTCAAAATATTCCCTCCGCCTGCTGCACATCCTTTCCACATTGGTCCCTCTCTTTCAATCAATTTCAATCAATTTTATTTATATAGCGCCAAATCACAACAAACAGTTGCCCCAAGGCGCTTTATATTGTAAGGCAAGGCCATACAATAATTACGTAAAAACCCCAACGGTCAAAACGACCCCCTGTGAGCAAGCACTTGGCGACAGTGGGAAGGAAAAACTCCATTTTAACAGGAAGAAACCTCCAGCAGAACCAGGCTCAGGGAGGGGCAGCTTCTGCTGGGACTGGTTGGGGCTGAGGGGAGAGAATCAGGAAAAAGACATGCTGTGGAAGAGAGCAGAGATCAATCACTAATGATTAAAAGCAGAGTGGCGCATACAGAGCAAAAAGAGAAAGAAACACTCAGTGCATCATGGGAACCCCCCAGCAGTCTAAGTCTATAGCAGCACTAAGGGATGGTTCAGGGTCACCTGATCCAGCCCTGATTGTAAGCTTTAGCAAAAAGGAAAGTTTTAAGCCTAATCTTAAAAGTAGAGAGGGTGTCTGTCTCCCTGATCCGAATTGGGAGCTGGTTCCACAGGAGAGGAGCCTGAAAGCTGAAGACTCTGCCTCCCATTCTACTCTTAAAAACCCTAGGAACTACAAGTAAGCCTGCAGTCTGAGAGCGAAGCGCTCTATTGGGGTGATATGGTACTATGAGGTCCCTAAGATAAGATGGGACCTGATTATTCAAAACATAAGTAAGAAGAATAATTTTAAATTCTATTCTGGAATTAACAGGGAGCCAATGAAGAGAGGCCAATATGGGTGAGATATGCTCTCTCCTTCTAGTCCCCGTCAGTACTCTAGCTACAACATTTTGAATTACTGTCTTGGCCAGGTCACTCTTGGAAAAGAGATGTCAATCTCAATGAGTTTTTTACCTGGGTAAATAAAGGAAATGAATGAATGAATGAACTGAAGGCTTTTCAGGGAACTTTTAGGACAACCTGATAAAAATGAATTACAATAGTCCAGCCTAGAGGAAATAAATGCATGAATTAGTTTTTCAGCATCACTCTGAGACAAGACCTTTCTAATTTTAGAGATATTGCACAAATGTAAAAAAGCAGTCCTACATATTTGATTAATATACGCATTGAAGGACATATCCTGATCAAAAATGACTCCAAGATTTCTCACAGTATTACTAGAGGTCAGGGTAATGCCATCCAGAGTAAGGATCTGGTTAGACACCATGTTTCTAAGATTTGTGGGGCCAAGTACAATAACTTCAGTTTTATCTGAATTTAAAAGCAGGAAATTAGAGGTCATCCATGTCTTTATGTCTGTAAGACAATCCTGCAGTTTAGCTAATTGGTGTGTGTCCTCTGGCTTCATGGATAGATAAAGCTGGGTATCATCTGCGTAACAATGAAAATTTAAGCAATGCCGTCTAATAATACTGCCTAAGGGAAGCATGTATAAAGTGAATCAATCAGTCAATCAAGTTTTTTATATAGCGCCAAATCACAACAAACAGTTGCCCCAAGGCGCTTTATATTGTAAGGCAAGGCCATACAATAATTATGTAAAACCCCAACGGTCAAAACGACCCCCTGTGAGCAAGCACTTGGCTACAGTGGGAAGGAAAAACTCCCTTTTAACAGGAAGAAACCTCCAGCAGAACCAGGCTCAGGGAGGGGCAGTCTTCTGCTGGGACTGGTTGGGGCTGAGGGAGAGAACCAGGAAAAAGACATGCTGTGGAGGGGAGCAGAGATCGATCACTAATGATTAAATGCAGAGTGGTGCATACAGAGCAAAAAGAGAAAGAAACAGTGCATTATGGGAACCCCCCAGCAGTCTACGTCTATAGCAGCATAACTAAGGGATGGTTCAGGGTCACCTGATCCAGCCCTAACTATAAGCTTTAGCAAAAAGGAAAGTTTTAAGCCTAATCTTAAAAGTAGAGAGGGTGTCTGTCTCCCTGATCTGAATTGGGAGCTGGTTCCACAGGAGAGGAGCCTGAAAGCTGAAGGCTCTGCCTCCCATTCTACTCTTACAAACCCTAGGAACTACAAGTAAGCCTGCAGTCTGAGAGCGAAGCGCTCTATTGGGGTGATATGGTACTACGAGGTCCCTAAGATAAGATGGGACCTGATTATTCAAAACCTTATAAGTAAGAAGAAGAATTTTAAATTCTATTCTAGAATTAACAGGAAGCCAGTGAAGAGAGGCCAATATGGGTGAGATATGCTCTCTCCTTCTAGTCCCCGTCAGTACTCTAGCTGCAGCATTATGAATTAACTGAAGGCTTTTTAGGGAACTTTTAGGACAACCTGATAATAATGAATTACAATAGTCCAGCCTAGAGGAAATAAATGCATGAATTAGTTTTTCAGCATCACTCTGAGACAAGACCTTTCTGATTTTAGAGATATTGCGTAAATGCAAAAAAGCAGTCCTACATATTTGTTTAATATGCGCTTTGAATGACATATCCTGATCAAAAATGACTCCAAGATTTCTCACAGTATTACTAGAGGTCAGGGTAATGCCATCCAGAGTAAGGATCTGGTTAGACACCATGTTTCTAAGATTTGTGGGGCCAAGTACAATAACTTCAGTTTTATCTGAGTTTAAAAGCAGGAAATTAGAGGTCATCCATGTCTTTATGTCTGTAAGACAATCCTGCAGTTTAGCTAATTGGTGTGTGTCCTCTGGCTTCATGGATAGATAAAGCTGGGTATCATCTGCGTAACAATGAAAATTTAAGCAATACCGTCTAATAATACTGCCTAAGGGAAGCATATATAAAGTGAATAAAATTGGTCCTAGCACAGAACCTTGTGGAACTCCATAATTAACTTTAGTCTGTGAAGAAGATTCCCCATTTACATGAACAAATTGTAATCTATTAGACAAATATGATTCAAACCACCGCAGCGCAGTGCCTTTAATACCTATGGCATGCTCTAATCTCTGTAATAAAATTTTATGGTCAACAGTATCAAAAGCAGCACTGAGGTCTAACAGAACAAGCACAGAGATGAGTCCACTGTCCGAGGCCATAAGAAGATCATTTGTAACCTTCACTAATGCTGTTTCTGTACTATGATGAATTCTAAAACCTGACTGAAACTCTTCAAATAGACCATTCCTCTGCAGATGATCAGTTAGCTGTTTTACAACTACCCTTTCAAGAATTTTTGAGAGAAAAGGAAGGTTGGAGATTGGCCTATAATTAGCTAAGATAGCTGGGTCAAGTGATGGCTTTTTAAGTAATGGTTTAATTACTGCCACCTTAAAGCCTGTGGTACATAGCCAACTAACAAAGATAGATTGATCATATTTAAGATCGAAGCATTAAATAATGGTAGGGCTTCCTTGAGCAGCCTGGTAGGAATGGGGTCTAATAAACATGTTGATGGTTTGGATGAAGTAACTAATGAAAATAACTCAGACAGAACAATCGGAGAGAAAGAGTCTAACCAAATACCGGCATCACTGAAAGCAGCCAAAGATAACGATACGTCTTTGGGATGGTTATGAGTAATTTTTTCTCTAATAGTTAAAATTTTGTTAGCAAAGAAAGTCATGAAGTCATTACTAGTTAAAGTTAATGGAATACTCAGCTCAATAGAGCTCTGACTCTTTGTCAGCCTGGCTACAGTGCTGAAAAGAAACCTGGGGTTGTTCTTATTTTCTTCAATTAGTGATGAGTAGAAAGATGTCCTAGCTTTACGGAGGGCTTTTTTATAGAGCAACAGACTCTTTTTCCAGGCTAAGTGAAGATCTTCTAAATTAGTGAGACGCCATTTCCTCTCCAACTTACGGGTTATCTGCTTTAAGCTACGAGTTTGTGAGTTATTGCTTCGATCTTAAATATGATCAATCTATCTTTGTTAGTTGGCTATGTACCACAGGCTTTTAACGTGGCAGTAATTAAACCATTACTTAAAAAGCCATCACTTGACCCAGCTATCTTAGCTAATTATAGGCCAATCTCCAACCTTCCTTTTCTCTCAAAAATTCTTGAAAGGGTAGTTGTAAAACAGCTAACTGATCATCTGCAGAGGAATGGTCTATTTGAAGAGTTTCAGTCAGGTTTTAGAATTCATAATAGTACAGAAACAGCATTAGTGAAGGTTACAAATGATCTTCTTATGGCCTCGGACAGTGGACTCATCTCTGTGCTTGTTCTGTTAGACCTCAGTGCTGCTTTTGATACTGTTGACCATAAAATTTTATTACAGAGATTAGAGCATGCCATAGGTATTAAAGGCACTGCGCTGCGGTGGTTTGAATCATATTTGTCTAATAGATTACAATTTGTTCATGTAAATGGGGAATCTTCTTCACAGACTAAAGTTAATTATGGAGTTCCACAAGGTTCTGTGCTAGGACCAATTTTATTCACTTTATACATGCTTCCCTTAGGCAGTATTATTAGACGGTATTGCTTAAATTTTCATTGTTACGCAGATGATACCCAGCTTTATCTATCCATTAAGCCAGAGGACACACACCAATTAGCTAAACTGCAGGATTGTCTTACAGACATAAAGACATGGATGACCTCTAATTTCCTGCTTTTAAACTCAGATAAAACTGAAGTTATTGTACTTGGCCCCACAAATCTTAGAAACATGGTGTCTAACCAGATCCTTACTCTGGATGGCATTACCCTGACCTCTAGTAATACTGAGAAATCTTGGAGTCATTTTTGATCAGGATATGTCATTCAAAGTGCATATTAAACAAATATGTAGGACTGCTTTTTTGCATTTACGCAATATCTCTAAAATCAGAAAGGTCTTGTCTCAGAGTGATGCTGAAAAACTAATTCATGCATTTATTTCCTCTAGGCTGGACTATTGTAATTCATTATTATCATGTTGTCCTAAAAGTTCCCTAAAAAGCCTTCAGTTAATTCAAAATGCTGCAGCTAGAGTACTGACGGGGACTAGAAGGAGAGAGCATATCTCACCCATATTGGCCTCTCTTCACTGGCTTCCTGTTAATTCTAGAATAGAATTTAAAATTCTTCTTCTTACTTATAAGGTTTTGAATAATCAGGTCCCATCTTATCTTAGGGACCTCGTAGTACCATATCACCCCAATAGAGCGCTTCGCTCTCAGACTGCAGGCTTACTTGTAGTTCCTAGGGTTTGTAAGAGTAGAATGGGAGGCAGAGCCTTCAGCTTTCAGGCTCCTCTCCTGTGGAACCAGCTCCCAATTCAGATCAGGGAGACAGACACCCTCTCTACTTTTAAGATTAGGCTTAAACTTTCCTTTTTGCTAAAGCTTATAGTTAGGGCTGGATCAGGTGACCCTGAACCATCCCTTAGTTATGCTGCTATAGACGTAGACTGCTGGGGGGTTCCCATGATGCACTGTTTCTTTCTCTTTTTGCTCTGTATGCACCACTCTGCATTTAATCATTAGTGATCGATCTCTGCTCCCCTCCACAGCATGTCTTTTTCCTGGTTCTCTCCCTCAGCCCCAACCAGTCCCAGCAGAAGACTGCCCCTCCCTGAGCCTGGTTCTGCTGGAGGTTTCTTCCTGTTAAAAGGGAGTTTTTCCTTCCCACTGTAGCTAAGTGCTTGCTCACAGGGGGTCGTTTTGACCGTTGGGGTTTTACATAATTATTGTATGGCCTTGCCTTACAATATAAAGCGCCTTGGGGCAACTGTTTGTTGTGATTTGGCGCTATATAAAAAAAATGTATTGATTGATTGATTATACCATGGAGTCAGACACTTCTGATTTAAAGCTCTCTTTTTCAGAGGAGCTACAGCATCCAAAGTTGTCTTCAATGAGGATGTAAAACTATTGACGAGATACTCTATCTCCCTTACAGAGTTTAGGTAGCTACTCTGCACTGTGTTGTTATATGGCATTAGAGAACATAAAGAAGGAATCATATCCTTAAACCTAGTTACAGCGCTTTCTGAAAGACTTCTAGTGTAATGAAACTTATTCCCCACTGCTGGGTAGTCCATCAGAGTAAATGTAAATGTTATTAAGAAATGATCAGACAGAAGGGAGTTTTCAGGGAATACTGTTAAGTCTTCTATTTCCATACCATAAGTCAGAACAAGATCTAAGATATGATTAAAGTGGTGGGTGGACTCATTTGCTTTTTGAGCGAAGCCAATAGAGTCTAATAATAGATTAAATGCAGTGTTGAGGCTGTCATTCTCAGCATCTGTGTGGATGTTAAAATCGCCCACTATAATTATCTTATCTGAGCTAAGCACTAAGTCAGACAAAAGGTCTGAAAATTCACAGAGAAACTCACAGTAACGACCAGGTGGACGATAGATAATAACAAATAAAACTGGTTTTTGGGACTTCCAATTTGGATGGACAAGACTAAGAGTCAAGCTTTCAAATGAATTAAAGCTCTGTCTGGGTTTTGGATTAATTAATAAGCTGGAATGGAAGATTGCTGCTAATCCTCCGCCCCGGCCCGTGCTACGAGCATTCTGACAGTTAGTGTGACTCGGGGGTGTTGACTCATTTAAACTAACATATTCATCCTGCTGTAACCAGGTTTCTGTTAGGCAGAATAAATCAATATGTTGATCAATTATTATATCATTTGCCAACAGGGACTTAGAAGAGAGAGACCTAATGTTTAATAGACCACATTTAACTGTTTTAGTCTGTGGTGCAGTTGAAGGTGCTATATTATTTTTTCTTTTTGAATTTTTATGCTTAAATAGATTTTTGCTGGTTATTGGTAGTCTGGGAGCAGGCACCGTCTCCACGGGGATGGGGCAACGAGGGGATGGCAGGGGGAGAGAAGCTGCAGAGAGGTGTGTAAGACTACAACTCTGCTTTCTGGTCCCAACCCTGGATAGTCACGGTTTGGAGGATTTAAGAAAATTGGCCAGATTTCTAGAAATGAGAGCTGCTCCATCCAAAGTGGGATGGATGCCGTCTCTCCTAACAAGACCAGGTTTCCCCGGAAGCTTTGCCAATTATCTATGAAGCCCACCTCATTTTTTGGACACCACTCAGACAGCCAGCAATTCAAGGAGAACATGCGGCTAAACATGTCACTCCCGGTCTGATTGGGGAGGGGCCCAGAGAAAACTACAGAGTCCGACATTGTTTTTGCAAAGTTACACACCGATTTAATGTTAATTTTAGTGACCTCCGATTGGCGTAACCGGGTGTCATTACTGCCGACGTGAATTACAATCTTACCAAATTTACGCTTAGCCTTAGCCAGCAGTTTCAAATTTCCTTCAATGTCGCCTGCTCTGGCCCCCGGAAGACAATTGACTATGGTTGCTGGTGTCGCTAACTTCACATTTCTCAAAACAGAGTCGCCAATAACCAGAGTTTGATCCTCGGCGGGTGTGTCGTCGAGTGGGGAAAAACGGTTAGAAATGTGAACGGGTTGGCGGTGTACACGGGGCTTCTGTTTAGGGCTACGCTTCCTCCTCACAGTCACCCAGTCAGCCTGCTTTCCTGGCTGCTCGGGATGTGCCAGGGGGTAACTAACGGCGGCTAAGCTACCTTGGTCCGCACCGACTACAGGGGCCTGGCTAGCTGTAGAATTTTCCACGGTGCGGAGCCGAGTCTCCAATTCGCCCAGCCTGGCCTCCAAAGCTACGAATAAGCTGCACTTATTACAAGTACCGTTACTGCTAAAGGAGGCCGAGGAATAACTAAACATTTCACACCCAGAGCAGAAAAGTGCGGGAGAGACAGGAGAAGCCGCCATGCTAAATCGGCTAAGAGCTAGTAGCTACGCTAAGCTAGCGGATTCCTAAAAACACGCAAAGTGAATAATGTGTAAATAATTTAGAGGTGATTCAGCAGAAGGAGTGCTTTAGTTAAGGCACGTAAAGATTATACTGGGAAACAAATCGTAATCTAGATAACTAGATCAATCTAACTGCGCAGATTAAACAGCTAACAGATACAGAAAAACACCGCTGTGCTCCGGAACAGGAAGTGATACAATACCGCAGTGAGAGCCAACCACCAGTAGAGGCAAGCAAGAGGATAAATTGGTCCTAGCACAGAACCTTGTGGAACTCCATAATTAACTTTAGTCTGTGAAGAAGATTCCCCATTTACATGAACAAATTGTAATCTATTAGACAAATATGATTCAAACCACCGCAGCGCAGTGCCTTTAATACCTATGGCATGCTCTAATCTCTGTAATAAAATTTTATGGTCAACAGTATCAAAAGCAGCACTGAGGTCTAACAGAACAAGCACAGAGATGAGTCCACTGTCCGAGGCCATAAGAAGATCATTTGTAACCTTCACTAATGCTGTTTCTGTACTATGATGAATTCTAAAACCTGACTGAAACTCTTCAAATAGACCATTCCTCTGCAGATGATCAGTTAGCTGTTTTACAACTACCCTTTCAAGAATTTTTGAGAGAAAAGGAAGGTTGGAGATTGGCCTATAATTAGCTAAGATAGCTGGGTCAAGTGATGGCTTTTTAAGTAATGGTGTTGTGTGGGCCGCTGAAGAGGAGGTACTGCTGGCCCACCACCAGAGGGTGCCCTGCCTGAAGTGCGGGCTTCAGGCACGAGAGGGCGCAGCCGCCTTGCAGGAGCAACCGGGAGTGACAGCTGTCACTCATTACCACCTCATCACCAGCTGTCACTCATCATCACCACCCCATCTACAATAAAAGCCAGGCAGCAACTCCACCTCCCTCCGGAGATATTGTTCTACCCGTCAGGTAAAACCCTCAGCCGTTTTTCTGTGCCGAAAGCAGGTGTTTTTTGTCTGAGTTTTTGCAGGAGTACCTGTTGCTTACTTTCAGCTGGGAGCTGGGTTTGTGGTTAGTAGAGGAGTGACGCTCTTCACCCGTCACTCCAAACCAGATAAGTAGCATTTTCAGGCTCTGCACGAACTGTGTTCCTGTGTTGGAGGTGGAGAATTTCCCACAAAAAGGAACTGAACTGTTTGCTGACTGTTTTGCTGGGTGCGCACTCACCCACCATAAACTGTTTCTGCTTCCTGCCAGCAGTACCAGGTCTGACAGCTGGAGATGGTGGCTACCTGGGGACTCAGGACTTGGCAGCTCCAGTGTGCTCCAGATCCGTCGGCAGTGGAAATCGTGTGGGACCCGGCTTTTCTCTGGACAGACGTCTTCTATCCTCGAGCCTGCCCACACGTCACCTTTGTATATTGACTGGATTCTAAATCTGTGATTGTCTGTATTCCGTTGTGCACATTCACAACAGTAAATTGTTATCTTTTGGCTCATCCATTGTCCGTTCATTTACGCCCCCTGTTGTGGGTCCATGTCACTACACTTTCCCAACAAATGGTTTAATTACTGCCACCTTAAAAGCCTGTGGTACATAGCCAACTAATAAAGACAGATTGATCATATTTAAGATCGAAGCATTAATTAATGGTAAGGCTTCCTTGAGCAGCCTGGTAGGAATGGGGTCTAATAGACATGTTGATGGTTTGGAGGAAGTGACTAATGAAAGTAACTCAGACAGAACAATCGGAGAGAAAGAGTCTAACCAAATACCAGCATTACTGAAAGCAGCCAAAGGTAACGATATGTCTTTGGGATGGTTAGGAGTAATTTTTTCTCTAATAGTTAAAATTTTATTAGCAAAGAAAGTCATGAAGTCATTACTCGTTAAAGGAATACTCAGCTCAATAGAGCTCTGACTCTTTGTCAGTCTGGCTACAGTGCTGAAAAGAAACCTGGGGTTCTTATTTTCTTCAATTAGTGATGAGTAGTAAGATGTCCTAGCTTTACGGAGGGCTTTTTTTATAGAGCAACAGACTCTTTTTCCAGGCTAAGTGAAGATCTTCTAAATTAGTGAGACGCCATTTCCTCTCCAACTTACGGGTTATCTGCTTTAAGCTGCGAGTTTGTGAGTTATACCACGGAGTCAGGCACTTCTGATTTAAGGCTCTCTTTTTCAGAGGAGCTACAGCATCCAAAGTTGTGCTCAATGAGAATGTAAAACTATTGATGAGATAATCTATCTCACTCACAGAGTTTAGGTAGCTACTCTGCACTGTGTTGGTAAACATATTCATCCTGCTGTAACCAGGTTTCTGTAAGGCAGAATAAATCAATATGTTGATCAATTATTATATCATTTACTAACAGGGACTTAGAAGAGAGAGATCTAATGTTTAATAGACCACATTTAACTGTTTTAGTCTGTGGTGCAGTTGAAGGTGCTATATTATTTTTTTCTTTTTGAATTTTTATGCTTAAATAGATTTTACTGGTAGTTGCTGGTTTGGGAGCAGGCACCGTCTCTACGGGGATGGGGTATTGGGGGGATGGCAGGGGGAGAGAAGCTGCAGAGAGGTGTGTAAGACTACAACTCTGCTTCCTGGTCCCAACCCTGGATAGTCATGGTTTGGAGGGTTTAATAAAATTGGCCAGATTTCTAGAGATGAGAGCTGCTCCATCCAAAGTGGGATGGATGCCGTCTCTCCTAACAAGACCACGTTTTCCCCAGAAGCTTTGCCAATTATCTATGAAGCCCACCTCATTTTTTGGACACCACTCAGACAGCCAGCAATTCAAGGAGAACATGCGGCTAAACATGTCACTCCCGGTCCGATTGGGGAGGGGCCCAGAGAAAACTACAAAGTCCGACATTGTTTTTGCAAAGTTACACACCGATTCAATATTAATTTTAGTGACCTCCGATTGGCGTAACCGGGTGTCATTACTGCCGACGTGAATTACAGTCTTACCAAATTTACGCTTAGCCTTAGCCAGCAGGTTCAAATTTCCTTCAGTGTCGCCTGCTCTGGCCCCCGGAAGACAATTGACTATGGTTGCTGGTTTCGCAAACTTCACATTTCTCAAAACAGAGTCGTCAATAACCAAAGTTTGTTCCTTGGTGGGTGTGTCGCAGAGTGGGGAAAAATGGTTGGAGATGTGAACAGGTTGGTGGTGTACAGGGGGCTTGTGTTTAGGGCTACGCTTCCTCCTCACAGTCACCCAGCTGGCCTGTTTCCCGGCTGCTCGGGATCTGCTGTTGGACAGCTATATAACTCATGCAACCTCAACATAAAAGATTGTATAGGCTCATCTGCTCTTTGTGTACAACTAAAAAACCTAGACCTCAAAATAGGAACAGGAACCTGTTCATCATACAACGAATCTAAATAAGCAAAACCTTTTGTAATTTTGTCTTTTTCATCTTCATCTAAAACTGCAATTTGACGTTTAGCCTCCCCAGTCAGCGCTCCCAAAACAATATTTATTTTCCTTGCCTCTTTTAAATCCTGAGACCCCAAAAGACATTTAATCTGTTCTTTCCAATCACAATATTTTAACTCATCACCTGGCCCTTTAAATTTAGGTAGCCAAGGTGCACCAGGATACACTGGCATCATCATATTTACTCTTGTTTGCAAACACCAGCTCTCAGAAAAATGGATCCTGTTTGTGATGGCAAAAATATGTAAAGGTTTTTTTTTTGTAAGAATATTGCAATTTTTGGAAAATGGATTTAATACATGAAGTGACCAATTTAACTGATTTTTAACAGTAGGAGCTGGAGCGACCAAACAAGGCAAAAACACACGTTTAATAATTTATTACAAAATTTAAAATACTAAAACAAGAATTAAAATACAAAGTCTCTAAAATAAAGTAATTATGCCAGTAGGCGGGGAACAAGCAATTCGGGTCCGACCAAGCGTCCGCCAGTCCGTGGGTGTCCTCGAGGTATCGGCTTGTTTAGGGAGTGTCCTCCTTCCATCCAGCGTGGCGCATCATAATCTTCCCTGAGGGACACAAAAGGCAAAGCCAGTGCAATGCTGCCAACACCAGACGCACCTCATTCACCAAAGGCTATCCGTTACATTATTCTGAGCACCGCCACAAACACTAACAGGCGAGGCAGGGTTCCTCCCCTGCCGCTGCGAGTAATTAACTTCGCAGCGCTCGTCTCCCCTCTCGTCACTCCTCTCCAACATCTCTCTTCCCTTACACCTGTCACACACGCACACACCAAGGCCAGTGAACACACAGGAAACTGTCCTTTGAGCCAAAGACTCTAACTTTGCGAGCACCACTGCACAAACACATAAAGTGTACTCACGGGCACAGCAGGGTTCTCCCCTGCCGCTGCATGTAATCCATGTTGTAGTGCTCCTCTGGAACAGTAATGCAGCTGGACCCAGTGGCATCAATATCGGTGTGGCTCCTATTCTCCAGCCACTCTCCCCGTAATCTGCTCTCCACGCCTCACACCTCAGGATGCCGCCCCGCTGCCAAACTCCACCGTCTTTTATTTGCCACTTTACACACCATGGTCCAGGTGCACTAATTGCAGATGATGTCAAATTAAAATAAAAATCAGGTGCGTTTGGGGTTGCCATGACAACCACTGGGGAGACAAAACTCCAAAATCCAACAAATAGAATAAACTCTCCCCAGGGCTGGATTACAGCAGTATGCCTTAATCCAGCCACTACACCCTGCTGTTGAGGTGGGCGCCATTACTGAGGTATTACCTAGATTTACAGAATTTGATAGTATCTCACTAGGCATGCTGACAAAACTCATAATGTCAACAAAAAGCACAACCTGTTTATTTGATCCTATACCAACAACACTGTTTAAGGACCTGTGTGTTGGGAAAGTGTAGTGACACGGACCCACAACAGGGGGCGTAAATGAACGGACAGTGAAAGAGTCGAATATGAACACTTTACTGTTGTGAATGAGCACAACCACAATACAGAGGAATACAGAATTTGAGCAAACAGTCAATCCACAAAGGTGACGTGTGGGCAGGCTCGAGGATAGAAGACGTCTGTCCTGAGAAGAACCGGAACCACACGATTTCCTCCGCCACCGAACCTGGAGAATACTGGAGCCGCCAAGTCCCGAGTCCCCAGGTGGCCACCATCTCCGAGTGTCGGATCTGGTACTGCTGGCGATGAGCAGAAACAATAAGATGTGGGTGTGTGTACACCCAGTAAGAACAATGGTGGAGATTCCACCTCAACCTCAAACACAGTAACACAGTAACGTGCAGCGCCTGAATGACTACTTATCGAGTTTCATGTGAGGAGTGAAGAGCGTCAACTCCTCCACAATCCGCAAACCCCAGCTCCAGCTGCGAGTAATCACCAGGTAAGTCTGCAAAAAGTCTCAAGAACAGATTACGTGCGTTCGGCACAATAACGGCTGAGAGTTTTACCTTAACAGGTCGATGATATCTCGGCAACGAGGTGGAGATGACGTCCGGGTTTTATGGAGTAGTATGATGAAGTGAAGATGGGTGACAGCTGTCATGAGATAATGAGTGACAGCTGTCACCCCCGGCTGTGTCCGTGGCGGCAGCGCCCTCTCGTGCCTGAAGCCCGCACTTCAGGCAGGGCGCCCTCTGGTGGTGGGCCAGCAGTACCTCCTCTTCTGGCAGCCCACACAACACTGTGGTCCACTCTTGGGCCGACTGTGCTGGAAATTATTAATCTTTCTTTAACTTCTGAATCTGTTCCTAAATGTTTCAAATCTGCAGTGATTAAACCATTACTTAAGAAACCTAATCTTGACCCCTGTTGTGTGGGCCGCTGAAGAGGAGGTACTGCTGGCCCACCACCAGAGGGCGCCCTGCCTGAAGTGCGGGCTTCAGGCACGAGAGGGCGCATCCGCCCCACGGGAGCAACTGGGAGTGACAGCTGTCACTCATCATCAACGCCAGCTGTCACTCATCAACCACCACCATAAAAGCCGGGCAGCATCTCAACCTCACTGCCGAGATATCGTCTACCAAACAGGTAAACTCTCAGTCGTTTTCTGGTGCCAAACGCACACAATTGTCTGGGTTCTTTGCAGGCGTACCTGAGTATTATCTGCAGCTGGAGGCTGGGGTTTGGGGATCGTGAGGGAGACGACGGACTTCGCTCCTCACACCAAACTAGGATAAGTCATCAGGCGCTGCACGTTGTTGTACTGTGTTTGAGGTGGAGGTGTTATTCCCACCTGAAGAACGTGTTTGCTGACTGTTTACTGGGTGTGTACACACACCCACTATTAACTGTTTCTGCTTCCTGCCAGCAGTACCAGGTCTGACAGCTGGAGACGGTGGCCACCTGGGGACTCACGACTTGGCGGTTCCGGTGTGCTTCAGACCCGTTGGCAGTGGAAATCTTGTGGGGCCCGGCTCTTCTCTGGACAGACGTCTTCTATCCTCGAGCCTGCCCACATGTCACCTTTGTATATTGATTGCATACAAATTCTGTGATTGTCTGTATTTCGTTGTGCACATTCACAACAGTAAAAAAAAAAAGTGGTGTCACGGCAGCTTGTGGACTATCTTACTGAGAATAATCTCTTTGAGCCACTGCAGTCTGCTTTTAGAAAATATCATTCCACAGAGACGGCTCTCACTAAAGTGGTGAATGATCTTCTGCTTACAATGGATTCGGACACCACTACGGTTCTGGTGCTGTTAGATCTCAGTGCTGCATTTGATACCGTGGATCATCATATTCTACATAATAGGCTGGAAAATCATTTTGGGATTACTGGGAGTGCCCTTGCATGGCTGACGTCATACTTGACCAGTCGTTCTCATTGTGTTTTGTACAGTAACACTACCTCTAACCTTAGTGACATGAAATTTGGGGTTCCACAGGAGTCCGTCTTAGGCCCGCTGTTATGTGTCGGACGCAGGACGGAGAACCGACCAGCGTTTGAAGGACCCAGTATAAAATAAGCAGAGCACGGTACAAAGGACAACTGAATTTAATAACATAACAGTGATGTGATAATTACAAACAAATGAGTGCGCGGTCTGGTGAGGTGGTAATACGGTGCGCTCCAGGCAGCACAAACAGTCCGGAGCCAGAAACAATTCGGACCCAAGGACCCCGCCGACACCCCCCAGGTGGCCGCACAAACCAAGTCTGTGAAAGAAGAAACCATCATGTGAGTACACACTACACACACAGAGAGACCACTCAAAGGTGTACATAAACAGCAAACACTTCCTGGCTTAATTACCAATCAGCTTCCCACCCTGCAGGCATGGAACACCCAGTTCACATTCTCACTGCAGTGGAAGCTGATTAAACGACTAACATAACAGCTCAATATAATAAGGTGTGAGGGACACCACATTTACTGACTGTACTCATGTTAGTCACAAAACCTAAAGTACCTCAGGAAGTGTGCTGACGAGCGTGAGACCTCACCCCCTCCTCTTTCACAGACCATGGCTTCCAAACCTGGTACGGTCTCTGCATCCAAGATGATGAGATGGCTCTCGAGACGACGATCTCACCCGTCTGGTCACAAGGTCGAGTCTCTGGCAAATACACACTGTGTACTCCAGACTTAAATGCAACCATGCTCCAATCCATGTAGATGCACCACAGCTGTGAGTCCTGATGAGCTGCACATAACAAGCTTCAGGTGATCAGATTCCATTAACTTTAACTAGTAATGACTTCATGACTTTCTTTGCTAACAAAATTTTGACTATTAGAGAAAAAATTACTCATAACCATCCCAAAGATGTATCGTTATCTTTGGCTGCTTTCAGTGATGCCGGTATTTGGTTAGACTCTTTCTCTCCGATTGTTCTGTCTGAGTTATTTTCATTAGTTACTTCATCCAAACCATCAACATGTTTATTAGACCCCATTCCTGCCAGGCTGCTCAAGGAAGTCCTACCATTATTTAATGCTTCAATCTTAAATATGATCAATCTATCTTTGTTAGTTGGTTATGTACCACAGGCCTTTAAGGTGGCAGTAATTAAACCATTACTTAAAAAGCCATCACTTGACCCAGCTATCTTAGCTAATTATAGGCCAATCTCCAACCTTCCTTTTCTCTCAAAGATTCTTGAGAGGGTAGTTGTAAAACAGCTAACTGATCACCTGCAGAGGAATGGTCTATTTGAAGAGTTTCAGTCAGGTTTTAGAATTCATCATAGTACAGAAACAGCATTAGTGAAGGTTACAAATGATCTTCTTATGGCTTCGGACAGTGGACTTATCTCTGTGCTTGTTCTGTTGGACCTCAGTGCTGCTTTTGATACTGTTTGACCATAAAATTTTATTACAGAGATTAGAGCATGTCATAGGTATTAAAGGCACTGCGCTGCGGTGGTTTGAATCATATTTGTCTAATAGATTACAGTTTGTTCATGTAAATGGGGAATCTTCTTCACAGACTAAAGTTAATTATGGAGTTCCACAAGGTTCTGTGCTAGGACCAATTTTATTCACTTTATACATGCTTCCCTTAGGCAGTATTATTAGACGGTATTGCTTAAATTTTCATTGTTACGCAGATGATACCCAGCTTTATCTATCCATGAAGCCAGAGGATACACACCAATTAGCTAAACTGCAGGATTGTCTTACAGACATAAAGACATGGATGACCTCTAATTTCCTGCTTTTAAACTCAGATAAAACTGAAGTTATTGTACTTGGCCCCACAAATCTTAGAAGCATGGTGTCTAACCAGATCGTTACTCTGGATGGCATTACCCTGACCTCTAGTAATACTGTGAGAAATCTTGGAGTCATTTTTGATCAGGATATGTCATTCAAAGCGCATATTAAACAAATATGTAGGACTGCCTTTTTGCATTTACGCAATATCTCTAAAATCAGAAAGGTCTTGTCTCAGAGTGATGCTGAAAAACTAATTCATGCATTTATTTCCTCTAGGCTGGACTATTGTAATTCATTATTATCAGGTTGTCCTAAAAGTTCCCTAAAAAGCCTTCAGAATGCTGGTTCAGAATGCTGCAGCTAGAGTACTGACGGGGACTAGTAGGAGAGAGCATATCTCACCCGTGTTGGCCTCTCTTCATTGGCTTCCTGTTAATTCTAGAATAGAATTTAAAATTCTTCTTCTTACTTATAAGGTTTTGAATAATCAGGTCCCATCTTATCTTAGGGACCTCGTAGTACCATATCACCCCAATAGAGCGCTTCGCTCTCAGACTGCAGGCTTACTTGTAGTTCCTAGGGTTTGTAAGAGTAGAATGGGAGGCAGAGCCTTCAGCTTTCAGGCTCCTCTCCTGTGGAACCAGCTCCCAATTCAGATCAGGGAGACAGATACCCTCTCTACTTTTAAGATTAGGCTTAAAACTTTCCTTTTCGCTAAGGCTTATAGTTAGGGCTGGATCGGGTGACCCTGGACCATCCCTTGGTTATGTTGCTTTAGACGTAGACTGTGGGGGGTTCCCATGATGCACTGTTTCTTTCTCTTTTTGCTCCGTATGCATCACTCTGCATTTAATCATTAGTGATCGATCTCTGCCCCCCTTCTCGGCATGTCTTTTTCCTGGTTCTTTCCCTCAGCCCCAACCAGTCTCAGCAGAAGACTGCCCCTCCCTGAGCCTGGTTCTGCTGGAGGTTTCTTCCTGTTAAAAGGGAGTTTTTCCTTCCCACTGTGGCCAAGTGCTTGCTCATAGGGGGTCGTTTTGACCGTTGGGGTTTTTCATAATTATTGTATGGCCTTGCCTTACAATATGAAGCGCCTTGGGGCAACTGTTTGTTGTGATTTGGCGCTATATAAGAAAAAAGTTGATTGATTGATTGATCAGGGTGAGGTCCTGATAGCTCAGCCACACAGCCACTCAGTCCTGAATGCAAGCCACCTGGAAGGAAAAACAAAAGACAGAACAAAAGACAGAAACAAAAGGCAGCCAGGCACCCCCAGCCATACAACACCCGCTGCTTTTCTTCTTTTATATAGCACCCCTTGGGCACATATTGCAGCATTTTGGGATTACCTTTCAGTGCTATGCTGATGATACTCATTTATACATGATAACTGCTGGTAATCTCAGCCACATAAAATCTTTAGAAGATTGCCTTGCATCAATGAGAGGCTGGATGTCGAGCAACTTCCTACTTTTAAGCTCTGATAAGACTGAAATGATGGTTCTTGGTCCAGTGAGACATCAGCATCAATTTGACCAGTTAACACTCAGCCTCGGCTCGTGTGTCATACATCACACTGACAAAGTGAGGAACCTTGGGGTAATTTTTGATCCTACGTTGTCCTTTGGTCTCCACATTAGAGATATTACAAGGACTGCTTTCTTCCACCTGCGAAATATAGCAAAGATTCGTCGCATCCTGTCTATGGCTGATGCTGAGACCCTGATTCATGCGTTTATCTCTTCTAGATTGGACTACTGCAATGCTCTATTTTCTGGTTTACTGCAGTCCAGCATGAGGGCTCTCCAATTGGTTCAAAATGCTGCAGCCAGACTTTTGACATGAAGCAGAAAGTTTGACCACATTACACCCATTTTGGCGTCTCTTTACTGGCTTCCTGTCCCAGTGAGATCAGATTTTAAGGTTCTGCTACTAGTGGTAGAGAAGCTTGAATCTTTGACTGGACTGGGTTGCTTGACGCGAGGACGTTTCGCTTCAAATCGCTGGAGCTTCCTCAGCTAAAATTCTTGCTCTGGTGGTCTGACTTCTGTCTTGACTCTTGTAGAGAAGAATATTCTTCTCTACTACTCTCCAGTAAAGTTCATTTCATTTTTTTCATTTATTAATTCATTTCGAGCAGTGTAACAAAATACATGAACCTAGTACATATTAAACAATCAGATACATTTCATTTTTGCTCGAAAAGGAGTGGGAAGAAGAAAACGTATTGAATCCCACCCCTATCTTACATTAATACTTAAACTACATTTGACTTCCAAATTCCATATCAGTTGAGAAAAACAAAACACACACACACACACACACACACACACACACACACACACACACACACACACACACACACACACACACACACACACACACACACACACACACACACACACACACACACACAAACCCAAAATAAATAACACACCAAAATAAGAAACAAGTCATTCACATCAAAAATATTGATAACTAAATGAAGAATAGATTAGTAAATACAATAAATGTTCATATAAGAAACAACAAGCTACATACCAACAATGGTAATACAATAGAAAGAACTCACATACCAACGATGGAAAGGAAACTTCAGGTATCAAATAATTTGGACTGGATAAAAAGATCATGGGTGTGTTCTTATGAATAATCCGCACGGCTCTTTTTTGCAATAAGAATAGCGGATTTGTTGAACATTTATAGTTATTGCCCCATATTTCGACAGTATGTGAAACAATATAAAATACGGAGTGCTATTTGGTCAAGGAACTGCTTAGCTTTGTTTATAATAGAGAGATTCTTAGATATTTTAGTTTTTATGTGCCTGATGTGGGCTTTCCATGATAATTTGCTGTCCATAATTACACCAAGAAATTTGTTTTCCGATACATTTTCAATTTGTACACCATCAATAATAATTTGAAATTCATTTCTATGTTTATAATTACCAAAAATCATAGCTTTTGTTTCACTTAGATTTAACAGTAATTTATTGGTATCCATCCATTTCTTTAATTTATTCATTTCCAAATTCACAGTTTCCAGAAGCTTGTTATAATCTAAACTACTATAGAAGATGTTTGTGTCATCAGCAAAGAGAATTAGCTTTAAGAATTTTGATGCATTGAATATATCATGGCAGCACAGTGGCTTAGTGGTTAGCACTGTTGCCTCACAGCGAGAAGGTTGTGGGTTCAATTCCCGTGGCCTTTCTGTGTGGAGTTTGCATTTTCTCCCCGTGTTTGCGTGGGTTTCCTCCAGGTGCTCCAGTTTCCTCCCACATCCAAAGACACGTGGGTTAGGTGGATTGGAATCTTTAAAATTGTCCGTAGGTGTGTGTGTGGGTGTGTCTGTGTTTGTTTGTCTATTTGTGGCCCTGCGACAGACTAGCGTCCTGTCCTGGGTGTACCCCGCCTCGCGCTCTATGACTGCTGGGATAGGCTCCAGCCCCCTGCGACCCTTACTTGGACTAAGCAGTAGAAGATGGATGGATGGATGGATGGATGAATATATCATTAATGTAAAGATTTAACAAAATTGGACCCAGCACTGACCCCTGGGGGACACCACAGGTAATATCAATCAATCAATCAAGTTTTATTTCTATAGCACTTTACAACAGTTTTCACTGAACCAAAGTGCTTTCCAATAGCACCAGCTAGACCTGCTACTGAAAAAGAACGGTCACCCCATTGTTTGGACCTGGACCTGGGAACCTCAAGAAAGTTTTGGTCAGCAGACCGAAGTGCTCTGACAGGGTTGTGTGTTTTTAACAGGTCACATAAATAAGAAGGTGCAATGCCATTTACAGCTTTAAAAACAAACATTAACAGTTTAAAATCAACTCTAAAATGGACTGGAAGCCAGTGCAGGGAGTAAAGTACAGGAGTGATGTGGCTGTGCTTCCTGGTATTGGTCAACAGGCGAGCAGCAGCATTCTGGACCAGTAGGAGTCGGTTTAGAGAGCCTTGAGTGATACCAACATAAAGTGCATTACAATAGTCAATCCGGGAGCTGATAAAAGCTTGCATAGCCTTTTCAAGGTCCTTTTGGCTTAGAAAGGGTTTGACTTTTGCCAAGAGTCTCAGCTGGAAAAAACTGGCTCTTACCACACTGTCAATTTGTTTTTCAAATTTTAAACAGTCGTCAAACCGCACACCAAGGTTCCTTACCACAGCCCTACGATAAGGAGCCAGGGATCCAAGATCTGGATCAGAGTTAGTTTTAGCTCCAAACAGAATACACTCTGTTTTGGCTTCATTAAGGTGCAGAAAATTCTGAGCCAGCCAGACCTTAATATCCTTAAAAAAGTTATGTATGGAGTCCAAAGCACTTGTATTATTAGGCACAACTGGCATATAAATCTGGAGGTCATCGGCATAAAAATGAAACTGAAGATTGTGTTTGGTGATGACTGAACTCAGTGGAAGCATGTACAAAGAGAACAAGAGCGGTCCGAGGATACTGCCCTGGGGCACACCAGTGGTCAGAGGAACTGTGGAGGAGGAGAAGTCATTAACCATCACCCTGAAAGGCCTGTTGGTCAAATAAGACTGAAACCACTCCAAGACAGTCCCCCGGAGGCCAACCTGCTGGGACAGACGTGTGAGGAGGATTGAGTGGTCCACAGTATCAAATGCAGCTGTTAGATCCAACATCACCAGCAGCACAGGTTTTTTAGAGTCCAACGATAAAAGAATGTAATTTTGTACTTTTAAAAGAGCTGATTCAGTGCTATGTCGAGATCTAAAACCAGACTGAAATTTATCTAAAACAGAGTTGTGTTCTAAAAACGATTGCAACTGATTAAAAACAACTTTTTCTAAAACCTTAGATAAAAACGATAAGTTTGATACTGGTCTAAAATTAGATAAAACTGAGGGATCTAGGTTGGGCTTTTTAAGAAGAGGCCTAACTACAGCATGTTTAAAATGGGCTGGAACTGTCCCAGAGCTGAGGCAGCTATTAATAAAAGAGAGCAAGCTCGGACCCACAGTGTTAAAAACCTCTTTAAAAACCTTTCCTGGAATAGTGTCCAATGAGCAGTAACTGGGTTTAATGCTCTGGACAACCTCAGTGAGGAATGTCAGAGTAACTGGCTCAAAACTATTAAAAACAGCAGATGGTTCAGGTGGCGTGTAAAGGCTATTAAAAACCGTGTTACCGTTTAAAATATTCTGTCTGACAGTGGCTACTTTCTCTATAAAAAACTTGAGAAATTTTTCACATGTAGCCTGCGAAATGTCAGACAATATGGTGGGAGGGTTTAAAACTGACTTGAGTGTGTCAAATAACACTCTCGGACAGTTAGAACTACTGGCTATAATACTTGACAGATATTGGGTTTTTGCCTCCTCCACAGCATTCTGATACTCTGTAAGGCTATCCCGTAGCATTTCCAAGAACACCTGAAGCCTGTCCTTTCTCCATCTCCGCTCAGCCTGTCTACAGTGACGGCGTAAGGCACAGGTGGTGTCATTGAGCCAGGGGTCTAGTTTGGGTTTGGTGGACCTGGATTTAAAAGGTGCCACAGTATCTAAAATATCAGAGCATGTGGTATTAAAATATGAGATGAACTCATACCAAGATGTTAAGCTGTGTAATCTCCCATTTTCACATACTGTACCCTTCCAGTCAGATAATTTCGTATCCAATTCCCCGCTACTCCTCTGATTCCATAATTTTCAAGTTTGCCAATCAAAATTGAGTGGCTAATCGTATCAAACGCTCTTTAAAAAATCAATAAAGATACCAACTGCATATTTATTATGGTCCAGAGCATTCGTTATTTCTTCTACAGCCTCCATTATTGCCATAGAAGTAGTTCTTTTGGACCTAAAACCATATTGACTTTCATTTATTATTTGATGTTTGTTAATGAAATTTTTAATCCGAAAAGTGAATAATTTTTCCAAAATTTTTGAAAACTGAGGGAGGAGGGAGATTGGACGATAATTGGTAAAAGTTTGTTTCCATTTTTAAATAATGGTATCACTTTTGCTATTTTCATTTTACTAGGAAAACAACCAGACTGGAAAGACAAGTTGCAAATATGGGCAAATGGAATTACAACATTGTCAACAATTCTCTTTACTAAAGACATGTCAATACCATCACAATCTGTGGAATATTTACTTTTACATTTGAGAATTACTTCTTTTACTTCCTGTTCATTGGTTGCAGAGAGAAACATTGAAAATGGATTCTTAATCATAGTGGCATTTGCTAAGGGCTGACTTTGGGAATGGTCTGGAATCCCAGCAGACAGCTCCGGACCAACATTCACAAAAAAATGGTTAAAATTGTTGACTATGTTTTCCATATCATGCTTATTTCCACTTACATTTTCAAAATAGTTGGGTTACTCAGTTTTTGTTGAGCCCTGTTTAATAAGACCGTTTAGTATCTCACATGTCTTCTTTATATTGCTTTTGTTATCATACAGCATTTGTTTAAAATATAACTGCTGAGCATTTCTAATTATATCAGTCAGTTTGTTTTTGTATGTCTTGTATCTGAGTTCAGCATCTTGAGTTTTAGATTTGATAAACAATTTGTACAGATTTTGCTTTTTTTTATACGCATTCAATATTCCTTTTGTAAGCCAGGGGCTATGAATTGATTTCTTCTTTATACAGTATTCTTTGACCGGACAGTGTTTGTTATACAAGGAGATAAAAGTCTTCAGAAAAATGTCATAAGTTTGATCTACATTTGTTTCAGAGATAACTGAACTCCAGTAAAGTTGTCCTCATTTTCGCCCGTTGAAGTTGCATTTTCGCCCGTTGTACTAGGGACGTCGGGAGCACTAGCAGCAACGCTAGAAGTAGTATTGGCCACAGCAAACAAATGATCTATTTTAAAACACCCGGAAGCCTCAGCTTGTAGAGCTTTCTGCTTTTTGTCCCGAATCTTCTCTGCTCCCCCATTCCTCTTTTTGCCACATGATTTATCTAGTGAAAATATATGCGCGACATGCATCCGTGTTCCCATGGACCTGCGCCACTCATCACATCAGCAGGGTTGCCAGATGTGACTGACTGATTTCCAGCCCCCCCAAAAAAAGCTCAAAAACCGCCTGGATGCACTAAATCTCGTCCCAATTTGAACAAAAGTCTATTGATCTCTATGGCCATAAATCTACAGAAAAACATTTTTTACTCGCAGACGGCCATCCTAAACAGCCCAATTGGGAAACTGCCCAATCTGGCAACACTGCACATCAGACGGAAAATGACAGCCTTTAGATGCATACCCCCATGCACCGCAACACATTTTTTGCAAAATCTTCGGACATAAATCCACCAAATACAACAGGAACATCGTAGTTTTGCTTAAACAAAGTAATATTTATTATAATTTAGTTTGTTGCAAGGATTTTACAGTTTAAAAAAAGAAAAAGAAAATTACACCATATTCCAACCGTCACAAAGATGTTTACTACAAGTAAAGGGTATATAAACTGCACGTACCTCCCTATCAATTAATAGTAAAAGTTAAACCTCAATAACGGTTTTTTGAGTCGTCACTACCTACTCGCAGTTACAAGGTAGAGAACGGGGCTGGCCCACGCACGTCTAAACGTGCAGCAGCCCACTGGGCAAATGCCCAAAATCACAGATTACCAGGCCGAGTGTGGCTCAAGCAGAAGGTCACCCCTTTGAGTCTTGTCTGCTTGAGGTTTCTTCCTCAGAGGAAGTTTTTCCTTACCACTGCTGCTCTGGGGGTTGCTAAGGTTCGATCTTACTTGTGTGAAGCACCTTGAGGCAACTCTGTTGTGATTTGGCGCTATATAAATTAAAATAAATTGAAATTGAAACCCGGTAACAGACCGGAAGCCAGTGAAGAGTAGCCAAGACCGGCGTAATGTGGTTGGACTTTCTTTTCTGAAAGAAGATGAGCAGCAGTGTTCTGAATAAACTGGAGGTGGTTTAGAGTGGTCTGATCCAAGCCAACGTACATACATAATCTAGTCTACTTGTGACGAAGGTGTGGATAACCTTCTCAGTGTCAATCCTAGAGAAATATGGCTTTGACTTGGCTAGGAGACAAAGTTGGAAGAAACTTGTTCTAACAATAGTACTGATCTGCTTATCAAATTTAAAATGGCTGTCAAAAATCACCCCAAGGTTCTTCATACAGGAGTGAATTTTGGAAGCCAGGAGACCGAGGACATCAGCAGAGCAGGCTGTGGAAGTGCTCTCCCCAAACAGGATAACCTCCGTCTTGGATTAAGATTTAATAGGCTAGCACTCATCCAAGATTGAACTTCACTCAAACAATCCAATAATGGCTGCATTGGGTCATTGCCTAATGACCTTAGTGGCAGGTAAATTTGGACATCATCAGCAAAGCAACGGAAAGATATTTGGTATTTTCGAAAGTAGAGAAGCTTGAATCTTCGACTGGACTGGGTTGCTTCACGAGAGGACGTTTCACTTCAAATCACAGAAGCTTCCTCAGCTAAAATTCTTGCTCTGGTAGTCTGACTTCTGTCTTGACCCTTGTAGAGAAGAACAAACAGAAGCCACAAAAGCTGGCGTTTTAAACCTAACCAGACCCCTCCTACTGAGAGGCAGACTGCTATTGGCTAGTGACTAAACAATTGCTTTAATTAGCACCTATTGTGCTCTAGTTAGCACCCTCCTAATGACAGGGTAGCTGTCCCTCCTAACGATGGGACTGATGCCTCTCCTGATGTGAATGACACTACCATGAGTCATTCACGTTACCATCTCATTACTCATTACTCAAACTCCTAATGATCTTGAGGAAGAAACCTCAAGCAGTCCAGACTCAGAGGGGTGACCTGCTGCTTAGGCAATTCTAACAGTTACAAGTATTTTTACAAAGTTTTACAAGAATTACTTAACCAGAAGAAACAGAAAAAAAAAAAAAAACAGAAGAGCAACAAAAAGAGTCAATAACTGAAACTAAAGAAATAATCCATCTTGGGTCTTTAATCCACATGTATCCATGTTCAGTACTGGTAGGTCTATAAGAGGTATGACTTCCAGTCATTGGTGCAACAGGCAGGGCATCCTGATGTCAGTCTGGCACTCTGGGGTGCAGGGCCAGCGGCCGTTAAAGTTTTTTTTTTGTTAATGCCCAACCCTTCTTTGGTTTGCAGCCCAGCCTTTTTCTAGCACTTCTCACAGTTCCTCCTCACATTCCAGTTCTTTCTAAAAACAGAACCAGCACTTCTTCCACTTCCATAGGCCTGTCGTGTTTCAGATGTCCCTAATCTCTCTTCCTGTCCCTCTGGACTTGTTCACACCTGAAGTGTCTTGGCTCCTAGTAAGGATGACCACCTGTTGTTAAAGAAAGTTGAAAGGTTCCAGCACACGCTGAGGTTCATAGGCCTGTCTCTACTTCTGCTCTGATTGCTTCATGACCTGGCCTGTGGTGTGGGTGTTGGATAATCTTATTTGACACAATAACAGAAACATTTCCTAAAATGTTCTGAATAACCTCTCAGTAAAATGAGGGTTGGAGGTCGACCTCGGCTTATAGAAGAGATTTTTAAATTTTGGCACCGATCTGGATCAAGGTACAAATTTTCCCGCTGATCTTTGCTCTTCACATAAGTCACCGAATCTTGTGCACGTTGGCTTTGTGCTTAGCACTGTTGTCTCACAGCTAGAAGGTCGTGGTTTTGTTTGCCACCTTGCCCTTTCTCTGTGGAGTTTGCATGTTCTCCCACAATCAAAAACATGCTTATTTAGGGTCTGCTTCTTTCTCTGCCCCTGAGCAAGGCAGCGTCTCCACATCTGGAGTTGGTCCCTGGGTGCTGCACGCTGCCTCTCGTGGTTGGACGATGTGGAACTGTAATTAGGATGGTTAAACGCAGAGGAGACTTTTCACTGCTTCACACCCGATGCACCCAGGATGGAGGTTGATGCTGATTCTGGTCCCACTTTATGGAACAATGTGCTGATACATGTCAGAGCGCCCTCTTCTGGTCAGTCCTTTTAAATTTTATTTTTCTGGTTAGTATTGTGTTTGTTAGAAAGTCAATGACTTTTAAAAGGTCATTATAAAAGTAACAGAATAACTAACTTAGTGAAGTCACTGACTATTACAGGTAACTGAGTAAATAACTAACTTGACAACCACAGTGACTGAGTAACCAAAGAGTAACTAGGTGGCTCTAACTGATTCATTTAAAGGACTCCTTTGACCTGACCTTTGATCCTGGTGGTTTTAAACTTGTAAATGGAATAAAAGATCATCACAGTCAAAGACCAAAGACACAATCGAGGTTACAGGCTCAAAGCAACATAAACAGATGACAATAAAATCCAAGTCTTGAACAGGATCAAAGGTCACCAATCAGGAGACACTGTCCAAGGTCAGGATCAAAGAATGTGACAGAAGACATCAAAAGCCCTCTGACCATGAAAGGAAGGCAATTAAAGGAAAATGCCATCACATGACTATTGAACCTGGCAGAGGTAAACTCGCTCCGAGTCCACCTCAAGTGTTTGGCGTTTGGAAAGTCATATAACCTCATGTGACTCCACCCACATGTTTTAAAGTTCGGAGAAACAGAGAAAGAAATATGATGCCACATGGTGCTACAGTTAGCATGTTAGCCAATATCAGAAGAGTTTGGAGTTGGATTCTGGTCCGTGTGATGGTCACATGACACAGCGGGAAGCTGCACTCATCTCCAGAGACGCCAGCCGATAAAGTTAACAATAGACGGTCGCTGTCTGTCGTAAACCTTTCAACATCTCAACCAAAGTAAAAGAAGTGAATGAAAACAGATGTGATTGAAGACGTGGCTGTCAGTCACTCATCAGATGACCAGACGTCTCCCTCCTTTATGATTTTAATACAAGTCCAACGATGCATCTCCAGAAAAATTACTTTCAAACAACTCAAACCCAACATACAAACATCTGAGATGGCTTGGGCACGAGTGCACAGCCTGCTGTCAGTCTAAAGTACTGCAGTCCTGATCATACAGGTTTAATTCACCATTACATTTTTCACCTTCCTGCAGGGGGCAGTAGTGAGTTTGGACAGGTGTTTGCAGTACCATCAGATGAAGCTCCACTCAGAAGAAGGAAAAACCTGCAGGTCCTTGACTGGCCACAAGCAGGTTCCCATAGGAGTCAATGTTAAAATGTCCAACTTTAGCAGAAAATAGCAGACATAAACATGTTTACAGACTGGAACAACAACAAAAAATAAATAAATAAAGGTCTTAGTCTCTATAGATAGTTTCCTCCATGACAACTGTACAGGGGGTGAATTTTTTTCTAGCTTCTTAGTTTAAGATGCTTTAAGCCATGAAGTTATGTAAATTTGGGGGCGTGGTTGCTTTGAGTGACAGCGGCTCAGCCAGTGTCTCCACCTCTCTTAGCATCTTTAGCTTGTTGTCCTCTTGATGTGTCTGCTAACTGTTGTGTTGTTGTTATGTCTGTATGTTGTATTTTATTACAAACACCTGGAATAATCTGTCTTGTGGACATAAACGTCCTAACGGATCATGTGAGACGTCTCTGCACTATTATTCACGCTGAATCAAACGCTCACGTTTTATTTAATGTTGTATGCTAACGTGTTAGCGCTTTTAGCAGCTGTCCGTAGCTTCATCCGTTAGCTCCACTTAATATACGATTACTGAGAAAATAAGCGGCTCATAACTTAAGGCAGCATAAGTCATAAGTCAGCTGTGGCTGTTCCGGATCTCTGCAGAAACCCTACAGGTGATGTCACGTGGACTTTGTCCAGGATACATACAGTCTGTGTTGGAGTCTCTGACCGTAGGTACACTCGCTAGCGCCTCCTACAGGACGGTGCTCTGTGGCAGCTCAACCTATTTTTGTGATGTCATCAGACTGTAGCTGTTTTTCTGCCATCTCCCTCAAAACAAACATTTTCCCAGAGTCTCCTCCTGCGACGTGTGTGTATGTGTGTGGGACTCTTTTATTGTGATGAGAGTACAGTCAGTAAAACCTTCAGTAACAGTAAACGCTTTGTCATCAAAAGCTGAAACCTTCAGATACTGTCGAGATCATTTTGTGTGAAATGGATCAACAGAACAGAACCAAATTCTGCTGAGTGGGTTCCTTCCTGGTTCTGGGTCCTTTCTGGAGCCAAAGTTGTTTGAGTACAAAAGAAGGTTCTTCCTCTGAAAACAACTTAAATAAACAGTAACCGCGTCCGCAGCAAATGTCTGGAACGTGCAAAACTCTCCACATCATCACAGCTGATGACGTCACAAACCATTAAAAAAACAAAACAAAACAGTACTTTGGCACATCTGAGGAAGAGTTTTAGTCCTTCATCCTCCAGCAAGCTGTAATCAATATCATCAATACCAGGCTGCTGATCAATATCTCACACTAATTTTGTGTATGTGTGTGTGTGGGGGGGGGGGGGGTGTCATCATCTGAAGAGTCATCTGCAGAGAACAAACACAAGAACAGATCAGTAACATCCATGACCACGCCCACTTCAAAGTCATGGCGAGCGTGTGGTGCTTCCTGACCTGCGCAGGCCGCGCGCCTCATACAGTGTGTCGTCCTCGTCGCTCTCCATCGCCTCCATCTCCACCGAGTCATCGTAGTCCGACAGCAGACCGTACTTCTTCTTGTGGGCCGGCTTCTTCACCCTGACAGCCACAAGCACAGCCACACCCACAAATACATCACAGCAGAAAACAGTCAACCACCCAATAGATTCCCAAAACCCAAGAGAATGTTTTCTGCATCATAACCTCATCAAAGGATTTACAAATTAAACATTTTATTCACAGCGTTTTATTTATCAAACCGATTTAGAAGTTAAATAGTCGACACGCAATATTTCATTTATCAAACACATTTACAAATGAAACATTTTATACGCAACGTTTCATTTATCAAACACATTTACAAATGAAACATTTTATACGCAACGTTTCATTTATCAAACACATTTACAAATGAAACATTTTATACGCAACAATTTATCAAACACATTTACAAATGAAACATTTTATACGCAACATTTCATTTATCAAACACATTTACAAATGAAACATTTTATACGCAACGTTTCATTTATCAAAGACACTTACAAATGAAACATTTTATTCACAGCATTTTATTTATCAAACCGATTTAGTAGTCAACGCGCAACGTTTCATTTATCAAACACATTTACAAATGAAACATTTTATACGCAACATTTCATTTATCAAACACATTTACAAATGAAACATTTTATACGCAACGTTTCATTTATCAAAGACATTTACAAATGAAACATTTTATTCACAGCATTTTATTTATCAAATCAATTTAGAAGTTAAATAGTCAACGCGCAACGTTTCATTTATCAAACACATTTACAAATGAAACATTTTATACGCAACGTTTCATTTATCAAACACATTTACAAATGAAACATTTTATATGCAACGTTTCATTTATCAAATGCATTTACAAATGAAACATTTTATACGCAACATTTCATTTATCAAACACATTTACAAATGAAACATTTTATATGCAACGTTTCATTTATCAAATGCATTTACAAATGAAACATTTTATATGCAACGTTTCATTTATCAAACGCAGTTACAAATTAAACATTTTATTCACAGCATTTTATTTATCAAACTGATTTAGAAGTTAAATAGTCAACGCGCAACGTTTCATTTATCAAACACATTTACAAATGAAACATTTTATATGCAACGTTTCATTTATCAAACACATTTCCAATTGAAACATTTTATATGCAACATTTCATTTTTTCCTGGTTCTCTCCCTCAGCCCCAACCAGTCCCAGCAGAAGACTGCCCCTCCCTGAGCCTGGTTCTGCTGGAGGTTTCTTCCTGTTAAAAGGGAGTTTTTCCTTCCCACTGTAGCCAAGTGCTTGCTCACAGGGGGTCGTCTTGACCGTTGGGGTTTTACATCATTATTGTATGGCCTTGCCTTACAATATAAAGCGCCTTGGGGCAACTGTTTGTTGTGATTTGGCGCTATATAAAAAAAATTGATTGATTGATTGATTTATCAAACCGATTTAGAAGTTAAATAGTCAACATGCAATATTTCATTTATCAAACACATTTACAACTGAAACATTTTATATGCAAGGTTTCATTTATCAAACACATTTCCAATTGAAACATTTTATATGCAACATTTCATTTATCAAACACATTTCCAAATGAAACATTTTATACCCAACATTTAATTTAATGAATGCATTTACTGTCAACTGCATTTATAAACAAAACATTTTATATGCAAGCATTTATGGAATGCATTTAGGAATTAAACATTTTATACACAGTTCCATTTATCAAACACATTTACAAATGAAACATTTTATATGCAACATTTCATTTATCAAACGCATCTAGTACAAATGAAATTTTATATGCAATGTTTCATTTATCAAACACATTTCCAAATGAAACATTTTATACGCGACGTTTCATTTATCAAACACATTTACAAATGAAACATTTTATACGCAACGTTTCATTTATCAAACACATTTACAAATGAAACATTTTATATGCAACTTTCATTTATCAAACGCATTTACAAATGAAACATTTTATACGCAACATTTCATTTATCAAACACATTTACAAATGAAACATTTCATACGCAACATTTCATTTATCAAACGCAGTTACAAATTAAACATTTTATAGGCAACATTTCATTTATCAAACACATTTACAAATGAAACATTTTATACGCAACGTTTCATTTATCAAACGCAGTTACAAATTAAACATTTTATTCACAGCATTTTATTTATCAAACTGATTTAGAAGTTAAATAGTCAACGCGCAACGTTTCATTTATCAAACACATTTCCAAATGAAACATTTTATACGCAACGTTTCATTTATCAAACACATTTCCAAATGAAACATTTTATATGCAACGTTTCATTTATCAAACACATTTCAATCAATCAATCAATCAATTTTTTTTTTATATAGCGCCAAATCACAACAAACAGTTGCCCCAAGGCGCTTTATATTGTAAGGCAAGGCCATACAATAATGATGTAAAACCCCAACGGTCAAAACGACCCCCTGTGAGCAAGCACTTGGCTACAGTGGGAAGGAAAAACTCCCTTTTAACAGGAAGAAACCTCCAGCAGAACCAGGCTCAGGGAGGGGCAGTCTTCTGCTGGGACTGGTTGGGGCTGAGGGAGAGAACCAGGAAAAAGACATGCTGTGGAGGGGAGCAGAGATCGATCACTAATGATTAAATGCAGAGTGGTGCATACAGAGCAAAAAGAGAAAGAAACAGTGCATCATGGGAACCCCCCAGCAGTCTACGTCTATAGCAGCATAACTAAGGGATGGTTCAGGGTCACCTGATCCAGCCCTAACTATAAGCTTTAGCAAAAAGGAAAGTTTTAAGCCTAATCTTAAAAGTAGAGAGGGTGTCTGTCTCCCTGATCTGAATTGGGAGCTGGTTCCACAGGAGAGGAGCCTGAAAGCTGAAGGCTCTGCCTCCCATTCTACTCTTACAAACCCTAGGAACTACAAGTAAGCCTGCAGTCTGAGAGCGAAGAGCTCTATTGGGGTGATATGGTACTACGAGGTCCCTAAGATAAGATGGGACCTGATTATTCAAAACCTTATAAGTAAGAAGAAGAATTTTAAATTCTATTCTAGAATTAACAGGAAGCCAATGAAGAGAGGCCAATATGGGTGAGATATGCTCTCTCCTTCTAGTCCCCGTCAGCACTCTAGCTGCAGCATTTTGAATTAACTGAAGGCTTTTTAGGGAACTTTTAGGACAACCTGATAATAATGAATTACAATAGTCCAGCCTAGAGGAAATAAATGCATGAATTAGTTTTTCAGCATCACTCTGAGACAAGACCTTTCTGATTTTAGAGATATTGCGTAAATGCAAAAAAGCAGTCCTACATATTTGTTTAATATGCGCTTTGAATGACATATCCTGATCAAAAATGACTCCAAGATTTCTCACAGTATTACTAGAGGTCAGGGTAATGCCATCCAGAGTAAGGATCTGGTTAGACACCATGTTTCTAAGATTTGTGGGGCCAAGAACAATAACTTCAGTTTTATCTGAGTTTAAAAGCAGGAAATTAGAGGTCATCCATGTCTTTATGTCTGTAAGACAATCCTGCAGTTTAGCTAATTGGTGTGTGTCCTCTGGCTTCATGGATAGATAAAGCTGGGTATCATCTGCGTAACAATGAAAATTTAAGCAATACCGTCTAATAATACTGCCTAAGGGAAGCATATATAAAGTGAATAAAATTGGTCCTAGCACAGAACCTTGTGGAACTCCATAATTAACTTTAGTCTGTGAAGAAGATTCCCCATTTACATGAACAAATTGTAATCTATTAGACAAATATGATTCAAATGAATTTCCAAATGAAACATTTATATGCAACGTTTCATTTATCACATTTACAAATGAAACATTTTATATGCAACGTTTCAGTCATCAAACGCATTTATAAATGAAACATTTTATATGCAACGTGTGACAGAGGAAGATACAGAGGACAGGGTGAGATGGAAACGATTGATCTGCTGTGGCGACCCCTAACGCCGTGATGAAGCGTCACAGAACATGTTCTGGCATGTCCAGGCACATCCACAATTTCTTGGATAATCACTCGACTGAAAAACCACCGACAGCTGTCTGAACGCCATCTCAAAGCCTTCCTGTGAGACCAAAACGGAGGTGGTTTTGTGTCGGTCCAGCAGCGAATCCATCATGACGCGCAAAGCGTCCGCTCGGCTTTCCATGACAAAATCTCTTGTTAAAATTGAAATCTGCAGGAAAATGGGTGATGTCCAGCTCTTGTGATAACCAGAGAAAGTGCACACGATGGTCACGGATCCACAGAGCGATCCGTTTAGAAATTAAATGGTCGTTCAGCCTGTCGATGGCAGCTGGAGCGCGGTGCGCCCCACAGCTGCTGAGGGCGTCCTTAAAGCGACAGTAACATCCCTTAATGTCTTTGAAGCCCATAAAATTTTCACCAAAAACCACCTGAATTTCTCAAATGGTGTCCAGGATAAGACTTCTAGATATACCTGAGCAGGATTACACTTCTAGATATACATGACCAGGTATAGACTTTTACATATAGCTGACCCACATTATACCTGACCAAGTATGAACTTCTAGATATACCTGACCAGGTATAGACGTCTAGATATACTTGAGCAGGATTAGAGTTCTACATATACCTGACCAGGATTACACTACTAGATATACCTGACCAAGTATGGACTTCTGGATATACTTGACCAGGTATAGACTTCTAGATATACTTGAGCAGGACTAGAGTTCTAGATATACCTGGCCAGCATTACACTTCTAGATATACCTGACCAATTATGGACTTCTAGATATAGCTGACCTGGATTAGATTTCTAGATATAGATAATCTGGATTAGATTTCTACATACACATGACCAGGATTACACTTCTAGGTATACCTGACCAAGTATGGACTTCTAGATATACCTGACCAAGATTTGACTTCTAAATATACTTGACCAGGCTTAGATTTCTACATATACCTGAGCAGGATTACACTTCTAGATATACCTGACCCACATTAGACTTCTAGATATGCCTGAGCAGGATCAGATTTCTAGATGCACATGACCTGGATTAGACTCCCAGATATACCTGACCAGGATTAGACTTCTACATATACCTGAGCAGGATTACACTTCTAGATATACCTGACCAGGTATAGACTTCTAGATATACCTGACCCACATTAGACTTCTACACATACCTGAGCAGGATTAGATTTCTAAATACACATGACCTGGATTCGACTTCTACATATACCTGACAAGGTATAGACTTCTAGATATCCTTGAGCAGGATTAGACTTCTAGATATACCTGGCCTGCATTAGACTTCCAGATATACCTGACCTGGATTAGACTTCTAGATATACCTGACCAGGATTAGACTTCTACATATACCTGAGCAGGACTACATTTGTAGATATACCTGACCAGGTATAGACATCTAGATATACCTGACCACGGATCGATTTCTAGAAATACCTGACCAGGGTTAGTCTTCTAGATATACCCGACCTGGATTAGACTTCTACATATACCTGACCTGAATGATTTCTAGATATACATAATCTGGATTAGATTTCTACATATACCTGACATGAATGATTTCTAGATATACATAATCTGGATTAGATTTCTACATATACCTGACCAGGATAACACTTCTAGATATAACTGACCAAGTATGGACTTCTGGATATACCTGACCAGGTATAGACTTCTACATATACCTGAGCAGGACTAGAGTTATAGATATACCTGGCCAGCATTACACTTCTAGATATACCTGACCAAGTACGGACTTCTAGATATAGCTGACCACATGTAGACTTCTAGATATACCTGACCTGGATTAGATTTCTACATACACCTGACCAGGATTAAACTTCTAGGTATACCTGACCAAGTATGGACTTCTAGATATACCTGACCAAGATTAGACTTCTAGATATACTTGACCAGGCTTAGATTTCTACATATACCTGAGCAGGATTACACTTCTAGATATACCTGACCCACATTAGACTTCTAGATATGCCTGAGCAGGATCAGATTTCTAGATGCACATGACCTGGATTAGACTCCTAGATATACCTGACCAGGATTAGACTTCTACATATACCTGAGCAGGATTACACTTCTAGATATACCTGACCAGGTATAGACTTCTAGATATACCTGACCCACATTAGACTTCTACATATACCTGAGCAGGATTAGATTTCTAGATACACACGACCTGGATTAGACTTCTACATATACCTGACAAGGTATAGACTTCTAGATATCCTTGAGCAGGATTAGACTTCTAGATATACCTGGCCTGCATTAGACTTCCAGATATACCTGACCTGGATTAGACTTCTAGATATACCTGACCAGGATTAGACTTCTAGATATACCTGAGCAGGACTACATTTGTAGATATACCTGACCAGGTATAGACTTCTAGATATACCTGTCCACGGATCGATTTCTAGAAATACCTGACCAGGGTTAGTCTTCTAGATATACCCGACCTGGATTAGACTTCTACATATACCTGACCTGAATGATTTCTAGATATACATAAGATGGATTAGATTTCTACATATACCTGAGCAGGACTAGAGTTCTAGATATACCTGGCCAGCATTACACTTCTAGATATACCTGACCAAGTATGGACTTCTAGATACAGCTGACCACATGTAGACTTCTAGATATACCTGACCTGGATTAGATTTCTACATACACCTGACCAGGATTAAACTTCTAGGTATACCTGACGAAGTATGGACTTCTAGATATACCTGACCAAGATTAGACTTCTAGATATACTTGACCAGGCTTAGATTTCTACATATACCTGAGCAGGATTACACTTCTAGATATACCTGACCCACATTAGACTTCTAGATATGCCTGAGCAGGATCAGATTTCTAGATGCACATGACCTGGATTAGACTCCTAGATATACCTGACCAGGATTAGACTTCTACATATACCTGAGCAGGATTACACTTCTAGATATACCTGACCAGGTATAGACTTCTAGATATACCTGACCCACATTAGACTTCTACATATACCTGAGCAGGATTACACTTCTAGATATACCTGACCAGGTATAGACTTCTAGATATACCTGACCCACATTAGACTTCTACATATATCTGAGCAGGATTAGATTTCTAGATACACATGACCTGGATTAGACTTCTACATATACCTGACAAGGTATAGACTTCTAGATATCCTTGAGCAGGATTAGACTTCTAGATATACCTGACCTGGATTAGACTTCTGGATATACCTGACCAGGATGAGACTTCTACATATACCTGAGCAGGGCTACATTTGTAGATATACCTGACCAGGTATAGACTTCTAGATATACTTGAGCAGGATTACAGTTCTAGATATAACTGGCCTGGATTATACTTCTTGATATACCTGACCACGGATCGATTTCTAGAAATACCTGACCAGGGTTAGTCTTCTAGATAAACCTGACCTGGATTAGACTTCTAGATATCCCCATCCAGGATGCGACTTTTACATATACCTGACCTGGATTAGATGATCTTTTGACCTATATTTTGACCATCTTCTAAATGATAGTAGGCCACAAATGGATGCAAGGTTGCCTGGCTGTTTTCCCAACGAAAACTTTGAATCTCATCCTGCACTACATAAGAAAAATTCTCAGTAAAATCTCCTTGCAAGCAGCTAAATGGCAAAAAGTAATCAGAAAACTAAACTGTAGTGTAAACATTGATTAGAATATGGGCTTGCTTAGAGCTGTTAAAATTGCAAGGAGATACCACAACTGAATGACATACATATGCATATCTGTATGCATATCTTCTGCACTCTGTATACACAGAATTTACCTGATATCTTGAGGTAGCCCTATATTCTATCCCAGTTTGCTAAAGCATGAAAAAGAAAACCCCTCCAATTTTTTTATATGTTGTAGTTGACATATAGGGCTACATTTTTCATACTGAGGCCGAAGTGGTCGGGCGTGTCCCTCAGTGTCAATTTCAGGGTCAAAATATAGGTCAAAAGGTCATCCAACTAAAAACTACACAAATGCACAAAACAATGCCAGGTTTAGATTCCTTAGGTTCTCCCTATTACAGAAATGTCTTGTTTTTTTAAATCGCACCAGTGGTTGCTGAGTTACAGTCAGTTAAACTCAGCCACATGGGGTGTGCAGCCAGTACATTCTGAGTGCCGGTCCCAAGCCCGGATAAATGAGGAGGGTTGCGTCAGGAAGGGCATCCGGCGTAAAACAAGCCAACCCAACTATGCAGACTCAGAATCGAATTCCCATACCGGATCAGTCGCGGCCCGGGTTAACAATGTCCGCCACCGGTGCTATTGCCCAACAGGGTGCCGGTGGAAATTGGGCTACTGCTGGGCGAAGACAATGAAGAAGAGGAGGAAAACGTTGCCACGAACAGCAGGAGAAGAAGAAAACTAGAAGGGTGGAAATGAGAGTGGGGACTTTGAATGTTGGTAGTATGACTGGTAAAGGGAGAGAGCTGGCTGATATGATGGACAGGAGAAAGGTAGACATATTGTGTGTGCAAGAGACCAAGTGGAAGGGAAGTAAGAGCAGGAGCATCGGCGGTGGGTACAAGTTGTTGTACCATGGTGAGGACAGGAAGAGAAATGGTGTTGGGGTCATTTTAAAGGAAGAGTATGTTAAAAGTGTGTTGGAGGTTAAGCGAGTGTCTGACAGGGTGATGAGTGTGAAGTTGGAAATTGAAGGGGTGATGATGAATATCATCAGTGCATATGCCCCACAGGTAGGTTGTGAGATGAAGGAGAAAGAAGATTTCTGGAGTGAGTTAGATGAGGTGGTGGAGAGTGAACCCAAGCATGAAAGAGTGGTGATAGGAGCAGACTTCAATGGGCATGTTGGTGAAGGGAACAGAGGTGAGGAGGAAGTAATGGGTAGATATGGTATCAAGGATAGGAATGGGGAAGGACAGATGGTAGTTGATTTTGCAAAAAGGATGGAAATGGCTGTGGTGAATACCTACTTTAAGAAAAGGGAGGAGCACAGGGTAACATATAAGAGTGGAGGAAGGTGCACACAGGTGGACTACATTCTTTATAGGAGATGCAAGCTAAAAGAAATCACAGACTGTAAGGTGGTAGCAGGAGAGAGTGTCACTAGACAGCATAGGATGGTTGTTTGTAGGATGACTTTAGAGGTAAAGAAGAAGAAGAGAGTGAGAGCTCAACAAAGGATCAGATGGTGGAAGCTGAAGGAGGAAGACTGTTGTGTGAAATTTAGCGAGCAGGTGAGAGAAGCACTAGTTGGAGGGGAAGCTATTTTGGACAACTGGAAAAGTACTGCAGATGTGGTGAGGGAGACAGCTAGGACAGTACTGGGTATGACATCTGGACAGTGGAAGGAAGACAAGGAGACTTGGTGGGGGAATGAAGAGGTCCAGGAAAGCATAAGGAGAAAGAGGTTGGCGAAAAAGTTTTGGGATAGTCGGAGAGATGAAGAAAGTACACAGGAGTACAAGGAGATGCGGCGTAAGGCAAGAAGAGAAGTGGCAAAAGCAAAGGAAAAGGCATATTGCGAGCTGTACATGAAGTTGAATAGTAAGGAAGGAGAAAAGGACTTGTACCGATTGGCCAGACAAAGGGACAGAGCTGGAAAGGATGTGCAGCAGGTTAGGGTGGTAAAAGATGCACATGGTAATGTGCTGACAAGTGAGGAGTGTGTGCTGAGAAGGTGGAGGGAATATTTTGAAGAGTTGATGAATAAAGAAAATGAGCGAGAGAAAAGGCTGGACGATGTGGTGAGAGTAAATCAGGAAGTAAAAGAGATTAGCAAGGAAGAAGTGAGGGCTGCTATGAAGAGGATGAAGAGTGGAAAGGCAGTTGGTCCAGATGACATTCCAATGGAGGCATGGAAATGTCTAGGAGAGATGGCAGTAGAGTTTCTAACCAGATTGTTTAATAAAATCTTGGAAAGTGAGAGGATGCCTGAGGAATGGAGACGAAGTGTGCTGGTTCCTATTTTCAAGAACAAGGGTGATGTGCAGAGCTGCAGTAACTACAGAGGCATAAAGCTGATCAGCCACAGCATGAAGTTATGGGAAAGAGTAGTAGAAGCTAGGCTTAGAAAACAGGTGAAGATCTGTGAGCAGCAATATGGTTTCATGCCGAGAATGAGCACTACAGATGCAATGTTTGCTCTGAGAATACTGTTGGAAAAGTACAGAGAAGGACAGAAAGAGTTACATTGTGTGTTTGTGGACTTAGAAAAAGCTTATGATAGGGTGCCAAGAGAAGAGTTGTGGCATTGTATGAGGAAGTCTGGAGTGGCAGAGAAGTATGTTAGGGTAGTGCAGGACATGTACAAGAATAGTGTGACAGCGGTGAGATGCGCAGTCGGAATGACGGACTCATTCAAGGTAGAGGTGGGATTACACCAAGGATCAGCTCTGAGTCCTTTCTTGTTTGCAGTGGTGATGGACAGGTTGACAGATGAGATCAGACAGGAGTCCCCATGGACTATGATGTTTGCAGATGACATTGTGATCTGTAGTGAGAGTAGAGAGCAAGTTGAGTCTAGTCTGGAGAAGTGGAGATATGCTTTGGAGAGAAGGGGAATGAAAGTCAGTAGAAGCAAGACTGAGTACATGTGTGTGAATGAGAGGGAGCCCAGTGGAATAGTGCAGTTACAAGGAGTAGAAGTGGTGAAAGTAGATGAGTTTAAATATTTGGGGTCAACTGTTCAAAGTAATGGAGAGTGTGGTAGAGAGGTGAAGAAGAGAGTGCAGGCAGGGTGGAGTGGGTGGAGAAAGGTGGCAGGAGTGATTTGTGACCGAAGAATATCAGCAAGAGTGAAGGGGAAAGTTTACAAAACAGTAGTGAGACCAGCTATGTTGTATGGTTTAGAGACAGTGGCACTAACAAAAAGACAGGAGGCAGAGCTGGAGGTGGCAGAGCTGAAGATGTTGAGATTCTCTTTGGGAGTGACAAGAATGGACAAGATTAGGAATGAACATATCAGAGGGACAGCTCAGGTGGGACAGTTTGGAGACAAAGTCAGAGAGGCGAGATTGAGATGGTTTGGACATGTGCAGAGGAGGGACCCAGGGTATACAGGGAGAAGGATGCTGAGGATGGAGCCACCAGGTAGGAGGAGAAGAGGGAGACCAAAGAGGAGGTTCATGGATGTGCTGAGAGAGGACATGCAGGTGGTTGGTGAGACAGAGGAAGATACAGAGGACACGGTGAGATGGAAACGATTGATCTGCTGTGGCGACCCCTAACGGGAACAACCGAAAGACAAAGAAGGTTGCTGAGTTACAGTAATTAGAAATTTGGCGGCCACACCCTTTTTCACGAAAAAGTCAAAAAATGAAATTGTGATATCTCAAACTACTGGTTCGATCAAGTTAAAATGTGAAATTCTGGCTTTTCTGCCTATGAGTTACCTATATACCAAATTTCATAAAAATTGGAGGGGGTGAGGTTTAAAATTGCCATTTTTTGGGGGTGATTTAAGATGGACTGACCCAGGTATAGACTTCTAAATATACCTGACCAAGATCAGATTTCTACATATACCTGACGAGGATTAGATTTCTAGATATACTTGAGCAGGATTAAACTTCTAGATATACCTGGCCTGGATTAGACTTCTAGATATACTTGACCAGGATTAATTGAATTGAATTTATTAGGCACATATATGGTTAACAAAAATACCTTGTACACAAACAAACAAAACTCATAGACAAAGTAGTTAAAAGAAAGAAAAGAAAAAAAGAAAACAATGTACATAGTGCCCAAAAGGTGTAGGCAGAAGCAACGCTTATCAACGCCTACACCGCTCTGTACATTCAAATTAAACCAGGCTATGTGCCTGATCCTGAACGATCATTTCCTAAAGAAAATCTGTCTTGAAGTCACATATTTCCCAAACAGCTCCTATTACGTGCTCGTTACCACCGTACATTTTCAGTAGTAAGGATTCAAGTGTAGCAGATTCTTCATACAACACACAAACTCAACCTGTTTCATCAGATACATATCCAGAGAACACCATTTCTTTATGTAAATATTTGAACTGTTTAATATTTGGACATCGTTTGAGTTCCTCAGGTAGATTATTCCATTTTTTGGGGCCACAAATGGAGACACAGAAGCATTTCCTGGTCGTCCGAGCACCCGCAATTTTAAAATGATACACAAACCCCTTAAATTATATATTCCTTCTCTTTGCATAAAACACACACACAAAAAAATCTTGAATTCTAAATGGCAATTGCTTATTTTTCACTTTGTACATCAACTGAACAGTCTTGGATGTTATCATATCATAGAGTTTTAATGTTCGTAATGGTCTTTTTGAAGGATGAATAATGGTTGCACTGTGGTTTTATAGTTATTCCCCCAGACTTCTGCACAATAAGTCAGGTAAGGTGCTATCAATGCGTAGTACAGAGTATGTAGTGATTTACCATCAAGAATGTGCTTAGCCTTATTTAAAACTGCAATACTTTTTGATACTTTCTTTTGAATATGCTGAATATGAGCTTTCCAGTTGATTCTTTCATCAATAATCACACCTAACAACTTGTTCTCTTTGACACATTCTGTTTACCCTTCTGTATTTAACTGTATTTGTGCTTCTTTTTTTATGATTTCAAAATAACATTATTTTAGTTTTAGACCAATTTAATGACAGTTTGTTAATATCAAACCAACTCTTCAACTTTATCTTTTCCAATTCTAAATCAGATAATAATTGTTGCAAATTATCTCCTGAACAAAACAGGTTTCTGTCATCTGCAAAGAGAACTGCTATGAACACATCCAAAAATGTACATAAATCGTTAATGTACAAAATAAATAACTTTGGTCCCAACACAGAACCCTGGGGAATCCCACAAATGATGTCCAGATATAAAGTACAGCAGTCCCCGAGTTTAACAAACTGCTTCTGGTTTTCTAAATAGCTTTTAATCAAATTCAGAGCTACTCCTGTGATCCCATACAGTTCCATCTTTTGAAATAATATGTTGTGATTGGGCGGCACAGTGGATTAGTGGTTAGCACTGTTGCCTCACAGCGAGAAGGTCGTGGGTTCAATTCCCATGGCCTTTCTGTGTGGAGTTTGCATGTTCTCCCTGTGTTTGCGTGGGTTTCCTCCGGGTGCTTCGGTTTCCTCCCACATCCAAAGACATGCGGGTTAGGTGGACTGGACTCTTTAAATTGTCCTTAGGTGTGCATGTGGGTGTGTCTGTGTTTGTTTGTGGCCCTGCAACAGACTGGCGTCCTGTCCTGGGTGTACCCCGCCTCACGCCCTATGACTGCTGGGATAGGCTCTAGCCCCCCGTGACCCTTAACTGGACTAAGCGGTAGAAGATGGATGGATGTTGTGATTGTGTCAAAAGCCTTTCTTGGGTCAATAAATAAATTACTATTACTCATAAATTATTACTATTTCCCTTTGGTCCACATGTTTATTGATCTCTTCAATTGCCAGTGCCAGTGCAGTGGACCTTTTTGCTCTAAAACCATACTGACAGTCATCAAGCAAGTTGTGTCAATCTATAAATTTATCCAACCTGCTGTTGTAAAGTTTTTCCAATATCTTTGAAAACTGTGACAATAAAGACACAGGCCTGTAATTAGTAAAAAGCTGTTTGTCACCAGATTTGAATAAAGGTATCACTTTTGCTACTTTCATACCATTTGGGACAATTCCAGTTTGAAATTATTATTAAATATTTTTAATTGTTGGGCGATTTCAGTAATTAATTGCTTTACTAAGGACATATGTACGTCATTATGATCAGATGACTTTTTGCTTTTACATGTACGAACTACTTTAATAATTTCCCTTTCATCAACCAGGCCAAGGAACTTTGTATGTGGATTTCTATCAATTAATTGGTGATTTTCCTCTTGGGCTGTGTGGAATGTCAGCTGCCAGATCTGGACCAACATTAGCAAAAAATTAATTGAAACTATGCACTACTGTTCATGTTATATTCATCTTTGTTATATAAGTAAAGTAATTTGGGTAGTTCTTTGATTTGGGTTTATTTGCTATAATACTATTCAGTATTTTCCATGTTTCCTTTATGTTGTTTTTATTATCAATTAGTATTTTCCAAAGTATGATTTTTTACAATTCTGCATAATAGTTGTTCATTTATTTTTATATTCCTTATATATAATCTCTGCTTCTCTTCATTTACTTTTAATGAACTCTGTGTATAGCATATTTTTCTTCTTACAAGCCTTTTGCAGCCCTTTTGTTATCCATGGGTTAGCTTTATATTTATTATTTGCACTGCACTGTATAACTGGACAATTTTTGTTGTATATATTGAGAAATATGTTTATGCTAAATTAGCACCATGCTCTGTGTAAATGGACTTCCAATCCTGCAGAAGCAAATATTTTTTTAAGGCAGTGATAGCTTCTTCAGATTGCAGGCATTTATGATATTGTATTTTCTCATTACATTTTCTTTTTAAATTTAGACCAGTTACTAGAAAAACTCATAAATGGTCACTAATATCAGTGATCAGTAAGCCACTTAATGTTTTAGTGTCGATATCATTAGTAAATATATTATCAATGAGAGTAGCTGAATGTGAAGTTATTCTTGAAGGCCTAGTAATTTGTGGATATAAAATTAAGCTGTACAATACATGTATTAATGAAATCCTCTGTCACTTTATGCTGATATGGATTGAAGAGATCAATATTTATATCTCCACAGACAAGTACACACTTATTACACATCTGCGAAAACTACTTCTCTAGCCAGTTTTGAAATTCTTCAATCTTAGAGCCCGGAGCTCTATATGTACACAGCTAATAATTATATTTTTACCTTTTTCCATACATATTTAAATTGTGATACATTCCAAAAGTTTTCCACAGCCATTGTCATTTGATCTTTAGTTTTGTATTTAAGCCTTTTGTCAACATACAAAGCCACTCCTCCTCCTCTATTTTGTCTGTTCAAATAATTGAATTCATACCCCTCCAATTCATAATTTGTATCATCAAGGTCTGCAAGCCAAGTTTCCGTTATGGCAATTATACTAAAAGGTTGACAAAACTGTTTTAAATAGTCTTTAATACTCCCAAAATCTTTGTACAGACTCCTACTATTAAAGTGGATTATTGATCATTTCCCATCACTTGCAATGCAGTTATTGTAGTGTTCCTCTGCATAATACTGACAGTTACTATTTATGAAAGAATAGAAATGATTGTCCGGATCTATCTCATATTCCAGATCTTGTATTTGATGCTCGGTGTACTGAAAAGGATGTAATTCCTGCACAGAAGTCAAATCAGCTGTCATCATAAAATAAAATGAAAAATTCACAAACCAAAAAAAACAAAAAAAAAAAAAACAGCCAACTTAGATCGAGCTACATGATGTAAACATTTGCATGCTATGGAAATCTTTACCCATACTTGATTATACTGAAATTCCTTTGACAACACAGACATAACCATTAATAAACAAATAAACAAATACCCATCACTTAAATCTTTCCAAGTCCGAAAGCTCCCTTACCATTATGATTTTAGCTTCTTCCAGAGATCCATTTAAATTAATCATCACTTTACAATTCCTCGTCCAAGTTGTTTGTTTGTTTGTTCTCTGTTATTTCCAGAGGATTCTTTCTTCTCTTGCTATATCAGCATGTTTTTTTTTGTTGTTTTTTTTACTTCTAGATATAGACTTCTAGATGTGCCTGACCAGGATTAGACTTCTAGACATACAGCGAGGAAAATAAGTATTTGAACACCCTGCAATTTTGCAAGTTCTCCCACTTAAAAATCATGGAGGGTCTGAAATTTTCATCTTAGGTGCATGTCCACTGTGAGAGACATAATCTAAAAACAAACAAACAAACAAAAAAAAAAATCCGGAAATCACAATGTATGATTTTTTTAAAAATATTTCTATGTTACTGCTGCAAATAAGTGAACACCTACCAACCAGCAAGAATTCTGTCTCTCACAGACCTGTTAATTTTTCTTTAAGAAGTCCTCTTATTCTGCACTCTTTACCTGTATTAATTGCACCTGTTTGAACTTGTTACTTGTATAAAAGACACCTGTTCACACAATCAATCACACTCCAACCTGTCCACCATAGCCAAGACCAAAGAGCTGTCTAAGGACACCAGGGACAAAACTGTAGACCTGCACAAGGCTGGGATGGACTACAGGACAACAGGCAAGCAGCTTGGTAGAAGACAACAACTGTTATGATTATTTATTACAAAGTGGAAGAAACACAAGATGACTGTCAATCTCCCTCAGTCTGGGATTCCATACAAGATCTCACTTTGTGGGGTAAGGATGATTCTGAGAAAGCTCAGAACTACACAGGAGGACCTGGTCAATGACCTGAAGAGAGCTGGAACCACAGTCACAAAGATTACATTAGTAAGACATGATGCTGTCATGGTTTAAAATCCTGCAGGTCAGCAAGGTCCCCCTGCTCAAGCCAGCACATGTCCAGGCACGTTTGAAGTTCACCAGTAACCATCTGGATGATCCAGAGGAGGCATGGGAGAAGGTCATGTGATCAGATGAGACCAGAATAGAGCTTTTTGGAATCAACTCCACTTACCATGTTTAGAGGATGAGAACAACCCCAAGAAAACCATCCCAACTGTGAAGCATGGGAGTGGAAACATCATACTCTGGGGGTGCTCTTCTGCAAAGGGGACAGGACGACTGCACCGTATTGAAGGGAGGATGGATGGGGTCATGTATTGTGAGATTTTGGCAAACAACCTTCTTCCCTCAGTAAGAGCATTGAAGATGGGTCATGGCTGGGTCTTCCAGCATGACAATGACCCCAAACACACAACCAGAGCCACTAAGGAGGGGCTCCATAAGAAGCATTTCAAGGTCCTGGAGTGGCCTGGCCAGTCTCCAGACCTGAACCCAATAGAAAATCTTTGGAGGGAGCTGAAACTCCAAACCTGAAAGATCTAGAGAAGATCTGTATGGAGGAGTGGACCAAAATCCCTGCTGCAGTGTGTGCAAACTTGGTGAACAACTACAGGAAAATGTTTGACCTCTGTAATGGCAGACAAATGTTTCTGTACCAGTTGTTAAGCTCTGTTTTTCTAGGGGGTCAAATATTTATTTTATGCAATAAAATGCAAAGGACGTATTTAGAAATCATACAATGTGATTTGCTGGATTTTTTTTAGATTCTGTCTCTCACAGTTGAAGTGGATCTATGATAAAAATTACAGACCTCTGCATTCTTTGTAGGTGGGAAAACCTGCAAAACTGCAAGGGGTCAAATACTTATTTTATGCAATAAATTGCAATTATTTAAAAATCATACAATGTGATTTTCTGGATTTTTTTTTTTTTTAGATTCTGTCTCTCACAGTTGAAGTGTATCTACGATAAAAATTACAGACCTCTCCATTCTTTGTAGGTGGGAAAACCTGCAAAACTGACAGTGGGTCAAATACTTATTTTCCCCACTGTACCTGGCCTGGATTACACTTCTAGATGTACCTGGCTTAGCTTTCTACATATACCTGACCAGGTACAGACTTCTAGATATATGTGACCAGGGTTACACTTCTCGATATACCTTAGCAGGATTAGACATCGAGATATACCTGACTGCCCGGGATTAGACTTCTAGATAAACCTAACCGGGATTAGACTTCGAGATATATCTGACTGCCCGGGATTAAACTTCTAGATAAACCTAACCGGGATTAGACTTCTAGATATACCTGATCCAGATTAGATTTCTAGACATAACTGACCAGGATTAGAATTCTACATATACCTGAGCAGAATTACACTTCTAGATATACCTGACCCGCATTAGATTTCTACATGTACTTGAGCAGGATTAGATTTCTAGATATACCTGAGCAGGATTACACTTCTACAACCCCAATTCCAATGAAGTTGGGACATTGTGTAAAATGTAAATAAAAACAGAACACAATGATTTTCAAATCCTCTTCAACCTATATTCAATTGAATACACCACAAAGACAAGATATTTAATGTTCAAACTGATAAACTTTATTGTTTTTGTGTAAATATTTGCTCATTTTGAAATGGATGCCTGCAACACGTTTCAAAAAAGATGGTACATTGGTATGTTTCCCACTGTGTTATATCACCTTTCCTTCTAACAACACTCAATAAGCGTTTGGGAACTGAGGACACTAATTGTTGAAGCTTTGTAGGTGGAATTCTTTCCCATTCTTGCTTGATGTATGACTTCAGTTGTTCAACAGTCCGGGGTCTCCGTTGTCGTATTTTGCGCTTCATAATGCGCCACACATTTTCAGTGGGCGACAGGTCTGGACTGCAGGCAGGCCAGTCTAGTACCCGCACTCTTTTACTACGAAGCCACGCTGTTCTAAAAAGTGCAGAATGTGGCTTGGCATTGTCTTGCTGAAATAAGCAGGGACGTCCCTGAAAAAGACGTTGCTTGGATGGCAGCATGTGTTCAATTTCAATTTATTTTCATTTATATAGCACCAAATCGCAACACAGTTGCTTCAAGGTGTTTCACACAAGTAAGGTCTAACCTTACCAACCCCCAGAGCAGCAGTGGTAAGAAAAAACTCCCTCTGAGGAAGAAACCTCAAGCACACCAGACTCAAAGGGGTGACCCTCTGCTTGGGCCATGATACAGACACAAATTACAGAATAATTCACAAAACAAATATACAGGAAATGCTGTTGGTGCACAGGACAGGAGGGTCACCAGCACAAATACAACTCCCATCTCTGGATGGAGCTGCACCTTAAACAGAGAGAAAAAACAGAATCAGGCATCAGAAAGACAAGAAATACTGTATAATTTGTCAGCATTAAACTACAAGAAAAACAGAAGAAATACTAAGGTGATCACCGACCACTAGCCCTAAACTTCACTAAAAGACCCAGAATTTAGATAAAGTTGAGGCCGCAGCTCGCTCTGTTTACTAATAAAATGAATTAAGAGTATAAAGTGTAAAACAAAAGTATGCCAGTATGCTGCCATACGAAAGGGAAGATAAATGTCTGGACTTGAAAGTCTCCACAGAATCTGACTGTTTTATTGACGCAGGGAGATCATTCCACAGAACAGGGGCACAATAAGAGAAAGCTCTGTGACCCACAGACTTCTTATTCACCCTGCATGCTGAGAAGCCCGGGCCGGTACGTAGGGTTTAATTAATTCAGCAAAGTAGACAGGTGCCCTAACCCTAACCCTATCCATGAACAATTTTATAGGTTAGTAGCAGAACCTTAAACTCTGATCTCACTGGGACAGGAAGCCAGTGAAGAGATGCCAAAATGGGTGTAATGTAGTCAAACTTTTTGCTTCATGTCAAAAGTTTGGCTGCAGCATTTTGAACCAATTGGAGAGCCCTTATGCTGGACTGCGGTAAACCAGAAAATAGAACATTGCAGTAATCCAATCTAGAAGAGACAAACGCATAAATTAGGGTCTCAGCATCAGCCATAGACAGGATGGGACGAATCTTTGCTATATTTCGCAGGTGGAAGAAAGCAGTCCTAGTAATATTTCTAATGTGGAGGCCAAAGGACAACGAAGGATCAAAAATTACCCCAAGGTTCCTCATTTTGTCAGTGTGACGTATGACACACGAGCCTAGGCTGAGCGTTAACTGGTCAAATTGATGCTGATGTCTCACTGGACCAAGAACCATCATTTCAGTCTAATCAGAGTTTAAAAGTAGAAATTGTCTAGACATCCAACTTCTCACTGATGTAAGGCAATCTTCTAAGGATTTTATAGGAGCAAGATTACCAGCAGATATCGGCATATATAACTGTATCATCAGCATAGCAGTGAAAGGTAATCCCATAACGCTGCAATCTGTGCCCAAGGGGTGCTATATAAAGGGAGAAAAGCAGGGGGCCTAAGACGGACCCCTGTGGAACCCCAAATTTCATGTCACTAAGGTTGCCTCTACTGGTGGCTTGCTTCTGGTGGTTGGCTCTCACTGCGGTATTGTATCACTTCCTGTTCCGGAGCACAGCTGTGTTTTGCTGTATCTGTTAGCTGTTTAATCTGCGCAGTTAGATTGATCTAGATAATGATTTGTTTCACAGTGTAATCTTCACGTGCCTTAACTAAAGCACTCCCTCTGCTGAATCACCTCTAAATTATTTACACATTATTCACTTTGTGTGTTTTTAGGAATCCGCTAGCTTAGCGCAGCTACTAGCTCTTAGCCGGTTTAGCATGGCGGCTTCTCCTGTCTCTCCCGCACTTTTCTGCTCTGGGTGTGAAATGTTTAGTTATTCCTCGGCCTCCTTTAGCAGTAATGGTACTTGTAATAAGTGTAGCTTATTCATAGCTTTGGAGGCCAGGCTGGGCGAATTGGAGACTCGGCTCTACACCGTGGAAAATTCTACAGCTAGCCAGGCCCCTGTAGTCGGTGCGGACCAAGGTAGCTTAGCCGCCGTTAGTTCCCTTCCAGCAGATCCCGAGCAGCCGGGAAAGCAGGCCGACTGGGTGACTGTGAGGAGGAAGCGTAGCCCTAAACAGAAGCCCCGTGTACACCGCCAACCCGTTCACATTTCTAACCATTTTTCCCCACTCGGCGACACACCCACCGAGGATCAAACTCTGGTTATTGGCGACTCTGTTTTGAGAAATGTGAAGTTAGCGACACCAGCAACCATAGTCAATTGTCTTCCGGGGGCCAGAGCAGGCGACATTGAAGGAAATTTGAAACTGCTGGCTAAGGCTAAGCATAAATTTGGTAAGATTGTAATTCACATTGGCAGTAATGACACCCGGTTACGCCAATCGGAGGTCACTAAAATTAACATTGAATCGGTGTGTAACTTTGCAAAAACAATGTCGGACTCTGTAGTTTTCTCTGGGCCCCTCCCCAATCGGACCGGGAGTGACATGTTTAACCGCATGTTCTCCTTGAATTGCTGGCTGTCTGAGTGGTGTCCAAAAAATGAGGTGGGCTTCATAGATAATTGGCAAAGCTTCTGGGGAAAACCTGGTCTTGTTAGGAGAGACGGCATCCATCCCACTTTGGAGGGAGCAGCTCTCATTTCTAGAAATCTGGCCAATTTTCTTAAACCCTCCAAACCGTGACTATCCAGGGTTGGGACCAGGAAGCAGAGTTGTAGTCTTACACACCTCTATGCAGCTTCTCTCCCCCTGCCATCCCCTCATTACCCCATCCCGTAGAGACAGTGCCTGCTCCCAGACTACCAATAACCAGCAAAAATCTATTTAAGCATAAAAATTCAAAAAGAAAAAATAATATAGCACCTTCAACTGCACCACAGACTAAAACAGTTAAATGTGGTCTATTAAACATTAGGTCTCTCTCTTCTAAGTCCCTGTTAGTAAATGATATAATAATTGATCAACATATTGATTTATTCTGCCTTACAGAAACCTGGTTACAGCAGGATGAATATGTTAGTTTAAATGAGTCAACACCCCCGAGTCACACTAACTGCCAGAACGCTCGTAGCACGGGCCGAGGGGGAGGATTAGCAGCAATCTTCCATTCCAGCTTATTAATTAATCAAAAATCCAGACAGAGCTTTAATTCATTTGAAAGCTTGACTCTTAGTCTTGTCCATCCAAATTGGAAGTCCCAAAAACCAGTTTTATTTGTTATTATCTATCGTCCACCTGGTCGTTACTGTGAGTTTCTCTGTGAATTTTCAGACCTTTTGTCTGACTTAGTGCTTAGCTCAGATAAGATAATTATAGTGGGCGATTTTAACATCCACACAGATGCTGAGAATGACAGCCTCAACACTGCATTTAATCTATTATTAGACTCTATTGGCTTTGCTCAAAAGTAAATGAGTCCACCCACCACTTTAATCATATCTTAGATCTTGTTCTGACTTATGGTATGGAAATAAAAGACTTAACAGTATTCCCTGAAAACTCCCTTCTGTCTGATCATTTCTTAATAACATTTACATTTACTCTGATGGACTACCCAGCAGTGGGGAATAAGTTTCATTACACTAGAAGTCTTTCAGAAAGCGCTGTAACTAGGTTTAAGGATATGATTCCTTCTTTATGTTCTCTAATGCCATATACCAACACAGTGCAGAGTAGCTACCTAAACTCTGTAAGTGAGCTAGAGTATCTCGTCAATAGTTTTACATCCTCATTGAAGACAACTTTGGATGCTGTAGCTCCTCTGAAAAAGAGAGCTTTAAATCAGAAGTGCCTGACTCTGTGGTATAACTCACAAACTCGCAGCTTAAAGCAGATAACCCGTAAGTTGGAGAGGAAATGGCGTCTCACTAATTTAGAAGATCTTCACTTAGCCTGGAAAAAGAGTCTGTTGCTCTATAAAAAAAAAGCCCTCCGTAAAGCTAGGACATCTTACTACTCATCACTAATTGAAGAAAATAACAACCCCAGGTTTCTTTTCAGCACTGTAGCCAGGCTGACAAAGAGTCAGAGCTCTATTGAGCCGAGTATTCCTTTAACTTTAACTAGTAAGGACTTCATGACTTTCTTTGGTAATAAAATTTTAACCATTAGAGAAAAAAATTACTCCTAACCATCCCAAAGACATATCGTTATCTTTGGCTGCTTTCAGTGATGCCGGTATTTGGTTAGACTCTTTCTCTCCGATTGTTCTGAGTTATTTTCATTAGTTACTTCCTCCAAACCATCAACATGTCTATTAGACCCCATTCCTACCAGGCTGCTCAAGGAAGCCCTACCATTAATTAATGCTTCGATCTTAAATATGATCAATCTATCTTTATTAGTTGGCTATGTACCACAGGCTTTTAAGGTGGCAGTAATTAAACCATTACTTAAAAAGCCATCACTTGACCCAGCTATCTTAGCTAATTATAGGCCAATCTCCAACCTTCCTTTTCTCCAACCTTCCTTGTATGGCCTTGCCTTACAATATAAGGCACCTTGGGGCAACTGTTTGTTTTGATTTGGCGCTATATAAATAAAATTGATTTGATTTGATAAGGTTAGAGGTAGTGTTACTTAGTGATGTCAGTGTGACACCAAAACTCCGATCCTTGCTTCAAACTCGAAGTTGCGATCTCTTTGAACCACTGTTTTAAAGCTTGCTTTGCGGCACAGCAAATGACGTAAGGGAGTACGTATGAAGCAGTGACTGATTCAGTCCCAAATGAATTGCTTCATATCGCTCACAGGAATTATACATCAGATGTCACAAATGAAGTTCAGAGATACATGACTGATCCTCCCTTGCAAAGATCGGAGGATCCTCTGGTGTACTGGAATGACAACAGAAATGTTTGCCCACATTTATTCTTGTTGGCCAAACAATATTTATGCATACCAGCCTCATCTGTTCCTTGTGAACGTGTTTTTTCAAAAGCTGGAGAAGTTGTCAGCAAAAAAAGAAATCGCCTGAGTCCAAAAACAGTGGAAAAACTGTTATTCCTCAATAAAAACCTCTGAATTCCCATCCCAAAATTTCATGAGTCTGTTACACAAGCACAACCCACTTTCCCTGCACATACTTTGTTTGCTGAAGCACACCTTCTCTCAATCCCAGATACTAGTCAACATATGTCTACTGAATCAGATATAACATATTTTGAGAGTGTTGTCTAGTATTTAACCACTAGATGTCACTGAAATGAAACTTTGAATGAATGAACCCATGTTCAATACAATTGGCAAAGTGGTTCAATACTGCTTTATTACTTCATTTGAACATCACTAGTGTTACTGTACAAAACACTGTGAGAACGACTGGTCAAGTATGACGTCAGCCATGCAAGGGCACTCCCAGTAATCCCAAAATGATTTTCCAGCCTATCAAGTAGAATATGATGATCCACGGTATCAAACGAAGCACTGAGATCTAACAGCAACAGAACCGTAGTGGTGTCCAAATCCACTGCAAGCAGAAGTTCATTCACCACTTTCCCAGTCTTCTGTTGCCACTGTCCCAACTTTTTTGAAATGTGTTGCAGGCATCCATTTCAAAATGATCAAATATTTTCACAAAAACAATAAGGTTTATCAGTTTGAACATTAAATATCTTGTCTTTGTGGTGTATTCAATTGAATAGAGGTTGAAGAGGATTTGGAAATCATTGTATTCTGTTTTATTTACATCTTACACAACGTCCCAGCTTCATTGGAATTGGGGTTGTAGATATACCTGACAAGGATTACACTTCTAGATATACCTGAGCAGGATGACACTTCTAGATATACTTGAGCAGGATTAAACTTCTAGACATACCTGACTGGGATTAGACACCTAGATATACCTGACAAGGTATGGCCTTCTAGATATACGTGACCAGGCTTAGATTTCTACATATACCTGAGCAGGATTAGACTTCTCGATATACATGACCTGGATTACACTCCTAGATATACCTGGCCCACATTAGACTTCTAAATATACCTGAGCAGGATTAGATTTCTAGATATACCTTACCAGGTGCAGATTTCTAGATATGCCTGACCAGGTGCAGATTTCTAGATATGCCTGACCAGGTGCAGATTTCTAGATATGCCTGACCAGGTGCAGACTTCTAGATATACCTGGCATGGTTTAGACTTCTAGGTATACCTGACCAGGATTAGACTTCTAGATATACTTGAGCAGGTGCAGACTTCAAGATATACCTGGGCAGGACTACACTTCTAGATATACCTGACGAGGATTCCACTTCTAGATATACCTGACCAGGCTTAGACTTCTAGGTATACCTGACCTGGATTAGACTTCTAGACCATGGGTTAAAGCAATAAATTTTCATCTGACTGAAATTTTTTCCTGGCAAAAATCAATGCCAGTAATTCCCTAAAATGTGGCGTAGTGGGGGCACACACTCTTTTTTCCTCAATAAATACAACAAAAACACATTATACAGTATATAAATCTATTCTAAATAGCCTCTAAGGAGACAAAGCATAAAAAGAATGCAAAACCTGAACATAAAGGTACATAAAAGGGTGGTGGGAGGTAGGGTGCAGTCTTGATTCTGGGGGTCAGAAGGATCTCCCCCAGAACATTTTTAAAAGAGCAAGTCAAATTTTGTATATTTTGGTGAGTTTTAATGAGTTATAAAGCCCTCTGAAACAAATAAAAGTCACTTCAAACTGTGAAGTAAAAACACATTATTGATTATGGGGGATCTGGTGGATCTCCCCCAGAATTTTTTTAAAAGAGCAAGTAGGGCTGAAATGATTAATCAAGTAATTTGAATAATCCGATTACAAAAAATGTTCAAGGCAAATTCTTTGACTCAAAGCTTTGCTTAAAGCTATAGTACATATGCCAGGCCTGTAGGTGGCACTGTAACGCTCCCACAAAAAAATGAGAAGACGACCGTAGAGCATGCGGGCTCGCCACAGGAAATCCAAGGTGGATCTGCATGCTGAATTGGCACAGGTTTTACGCCGGATGTCCTTCCTGACGCAACTCCACATTACATGGAGAAATGTGGCAGGGGTGGGATTTGAACCCGGAACCTTCTGCACTGAAACCAAGTGCCTGTGTTCCTGTGTTAGCACCAAGCACCGTGTTCTGTGTTAGTACGTGCCCGCGTACTAACTGAAAGATAACTGAAATTTTAAGAGTGGCCGTAATAAATATTTAAGAAACTTCAAGTTTATGAGCAACTTCACCTGTTTTTGTTCAAACACATTGTAAACATTGACACGATGGAGTTTGATGCTGAAGAGTTCAGAAAGATACGACTGGAATGTTTTGATGACTATTTACAGTTGGCGATGAAAGAGTTGAGTGTTAACTTGGTGTTACAGTCAGAACAAGAAGCTGCACTGAAAGAGATCAACCTGGGAAAAAGAGACACATTCTGTGTGTTGTTGCTCCAACGATAGCGGCACTCTGAGCTGGGTGGCTTTGATTAGCGCAGAATGGGATGTTGCTTTGACAGTGAGAGTATCATATTTCAGCCCCAAAACATGCATGACACCACGTGCGCGTGTATGTGTGGTTAAATTTTCCAAATGACGGAAATCCGCCGTGGTGACAGAGAACTTTAACGCATGTTCTAGATATATCTAACCAGGATTAGATTTCTAGATATACCTGACAAGGTGTAGACTTGTAGACATACCTGAGCGGGATTAGACTTCTATATATACACCTGAGCAAGATTAGACTTCTACATATACCTGGCCAGGTTTAGACTTCTATGTATAGTCCGGCGGCTAAGGGACAAATTTTAGGGGAATCATGCACTTTTATACAAAAGCGCCAAAACGTTATCAGAGGTACTTTATAGTGTCCTGAAGTATATAAGATCAGGAGACATTGAATCCATAAACGTCTACAGTCTAAAAACTTGGGTTTAAGAGAATAACCATGTTTAGCCTTCTACAGCATATAATTCATGACAAACTCTTATCCAAATGTCTTTTTAAGTTCATAATATAAACTTGAAGGTTATGAAAATGTATTAAGGCTAAGTAGGGATGCTTCGAATGTACTTCAGTGTGCTTACACTCTTAGAAAAAGCGTTAATCCAGGGAAAGTGACTAAATATTGTCTAACTCATTGTGAATATCAATATACCTATGCAATATAGCTGTTTGCGAGCATAGGGCAAAGGAAAGATGCTACTCATGCACTCTAACATATTTACACTCTAAAATAACAACAGTGTTTGAACGGAAAGAAATGCTTTTTTATTAATTACAAGAAATCAATTTTGTTTTTATGGCCATAACCATTATTATTATTGTTGTTGTTGTTATTATTATTTTATGTTATTGGTATTAAGACAATTATCACCATATTTTTTAACTGAAAACATTGTAAATACCTGGTTGCCAAACTTCCTAGATATGCACAAATGTTTCATGAATATTTTTAATGAACTACTCTCTACAGCTTTCATGCTAGGAAGATCACAGTGACCTCATTTTATGTCTCAGAGGTAGAGGCCTGTTAAAGATCCCTACAGGCCTGAAATGAGTCCTGTACCTCTTTCCATTTTGAAACATACCACCCTGCTAATGTATAAGGATGTATGACGACCTATGACGCCGCACGACGGATGATACATGATCACATAAGCTCAGTATAGCTTTGCACTAGTTGCAGTAGCCATTCTCTACAGCTTAACAATGTCCAATCTTGATCACTGGCCCCCTGCATAATAACCATATGATCGTACTGTCATATGAGTAGCAAAATATACACTGTATTATAACCATGCAAACACCCTTTTAAAAAAAAGCAGGATACAGGGCTAAAATCAAATGTCTCCCGCTTTGACATGACTTAATATAACCTAAAGAGTCCCTGGACAAAGTTTGGTGCTTTTGTAAAAAAGTGAACGATTCTATCCCTTAACTGCTGGACTAGTATACCTGACCAGGATTAGACTTCTACGTATACCTGACCTGGATTAGACTTCTACGTATACCTGACCTGGATTAGACTTCTACGTATACCTGACCAGGTTTAGACTTCTACGTATACCTGATCAGGATTAGATTTCTACGTATACCTGACCAGGTTTAGACTTCTACGTATACCTGACCAGGATTAGACTTCTACGTATACCTGACCAGGATTAGACTTCTACGTATACCTGACCAGGATTAGACTTCTACGTATACCTGACCTGGATTAGACTTCTACGTATACCTGACCTGGATTAGACTTCTACGTATACCTGACCTGGATTAGACTTCTATGTATACCTGACCTGGATTAGACTTCTACATATACCTGACCTGGATTAGACTTTTACGTATACCTGACCTGGATTAGACTTCTACATATACCTGACCTGGATTAGACTTCTACATATACCTGACCTGGATTAGACTTCTACGTATACCTGACCTGGATTAGACTTCTACGTATACCTGACCTGGATTAGACTTCTACGTATACCTGACCTGGATTAGACTTCTACGTATACCTGACCTGGATTAGACTTCTACGTATACCTGACCTGGATTAGACTTCTACGTATACCTGACCTGGATTAGATTTCTAGATCTGTCACGAAAACCCATTTTCCAGATATATCCCCAAAAAATGATCAACGTCCACCGTGGGGACTGAGCCCCGGAGCGACCATGAAACGGTTTCAGGAGATCACAAACAAGTTGGATCAGAATCGGGTCTGAGGCCTCACCGCACGGCTCGGATCAGGAAGTAGAGAATTCCGATGGCGGTGATCCCGATCAGAACGTAAAAGGCCCTCTGGATCATGGAGCTGTCCACGTTCAGCCCAGTCAGGACTCGGGTCTGGGTCGAGTTGGACCCGGAGGAGTTCGTCGGCGACGTCACGTTCTCCGCCGACAATAAAACCCAGAGAGTCGGAACCAGAAATGCAGGAATAAAAACACAGCCCGGCGACATGCTGCCGCACGCGGAGGCCGAAGGGATCCGGGTTCTTTTTAATGCGGAACGTTCCGGCCAAAGTCCGCTCTTTGTTGACAAAGTTAAAGTAGAATCAGGAAGCGCTGCTATAAGATCTCGCGAGAGAGAACTCGCGGTGACGTCACTCAATCAGTCAGGCAGTTCAGCGCAAAAAAGTGGGCGTGTCCCCCGTCCTCCGCGCTGTTCGGCGCTGACACACAGTAGTGCAGCAGATAACAGAATATTTACAGAGCAATCCTTCAAATCTGGAAAGAAGCACCAAAGTTGGCACAAATACTCCTCAAACATTACTCTTTTGAAAAAACTGAGTAGCCACTTGAATTTTCAATAGGCGGCCAGGTAGGGGTCAATTGAAGAATTACACAGAGGTCAAAATTTAAAAACGTTTCAATCATATTGAAAGCTATACCACATTATTTGTCAGATCACAACAATACCAAAAAGGTATAGTTTGGACTATCTATGACTGAATGTTATGGAGTTATGGGGTAAAAACAGCAAGAGTGGTAACAGAGGTCAGCATTAGTTTGTACAGGGGTCAGATGTTAAAGTTGCTCTAAATATTGTAAAATGTGATGCAAATTATTGGTTGAGTTAATAGGGTTTTAAAAAGGAATAGTTTGCACTATGTGGCATGCTTAGATATCATGTTACAGGGTAACATATGTCATGTCATAGAATCCAATGGATGTCGACATTGCTCTACCTTTACCTTGCAGACCAAGCATTCAACACAGTCAAAACTATTTCATTTATTAATCCTATTAGTTCAACCAATAATTTGCACCACTTTTTACCAAAATTGGAGCAACTTTAACTTTTGACCCCTGTACAAACTGAAAGTGACCTTTGTCACCATTCTTGCTGTTTTTACCCCATAACTCCAAAACATTGAGTGGACCTGGTGCTGCACATCTCACCATTCACAACACCACGGAACCACTTCCGGTCCTGGATGGCAACCATCCAGGCAGACAACTGGTCCATCCTCGCCTCTCCAAAGCAACTGTCAATCTGCTCCAACCAGGTGGAACCGCGAGTGTATCCTTGTGCGTGTCTGGAAAGACATGACTGGTGCCATCTGAGTCAGTTTGCACTTCAGACACACATCAGAATCTCAAAAATCATGATGATATTTGCACTTGTAATGAGTACTCACATTTTGGGTATGAAGCCAGATTGTTCTGGTCACTAAGAGGCAAGTAAGTGGATCTGTGAACAATAATCCTAAAGCAACAAAGGCCAGCAGGAGGCGCTGTGCATAGGCCTCACTCCCTGACAGCCAAAGGATTCTGTGGCCACTCAGGCCAGAGTCTGGGTTTTAGTCCTATGGTCAGTGCCTCATCCTCCTGTGATGGAGATAGTGTGTTTGTGTCCCATGCACAGCGAGTGGGAGGAGTCACATACACAACACAATGCAGAGAACCTGCTGCATGTGTGAGCACATTTTCTGGCACAGACAGCAATGTGATACCCCTGGAGAAGAAGAAGAAGAAGAAAAAAGAAGTACAGCATTTCTGTAGCGCTTTTCCATGTAGTGGATGCTCAAACTGCTTTACAATGATGCCTCACACTTACATAAACCCAGCAGTCGGAAGACGGTAAACCCGGCAGCTGCAGCTTCTGAGTCAGCTGATCACATGAACATTTGACCTCATGCTGTCTTGGTGAATCTTTTCAGTGTTTTGTGAATCCTCACCACACACTGCAGGCACGAAGGTGACACTTTGGTCTGTCTCCTTGGCAACACCACCGGTATCAGGTCCACACTGAGACTCAGGATGTCGAAACCAGGATCCAGAACCTCATGGGCTCCAGCAGCACCTCCACACACCTGATAGACCTCACGTCCACTCAACCTGGTCCTGGAGATTTCTTCGAGTCCGAGTCGTGATACTCGATTTATAATTTAAATTTCCATTCTTTTCTCGTTTGGATGAAAAAACCCACCGCAGATAAAATCCACAGAACTCTGAACTTTTTGAAGGTTTGCGCAGTTTGTCATCAATAAATCAAGAGACAAAGTATTTCCTGTGAAATTCCTGTGAAACAGAAATGAAACAACCTCGATGATGAATGAATTTGGCTTCTTCTGTGGTTATTCTGTGACTGACAGCTCGTCCGTCCAATGGAGGCGCGGGTTGTCTCCGGGCTGGGCTGTGATTGGTGTTTGCGGAGCCAGGTGGGTGGGGCTGAGTTATCAGCCAGAGATCCAGTGGGCATCTGGCTCAGCGCTGCGCGGGAATCGAACACCGACGTCTCGCTCGGAGCGCAGCTGGCTCCGGTCGCCTGCTTCCCGTCGACACGCAGCCGAGCGGCGGCGTCCTGCTGCGGAGGCGACGGTCCGCCGGAGGGACGGACTGGACCGGACCGGACCGGTAAAAACACGGAAATACGGTTCGAGCCGGAGCGGATTTTAGGCCCGATGGAAGCTGCGACACATCTGGACCGGCTGCATCTGGATCCCGGTTTGCGTGTGCGGTAGAGACACCCCCCCATCCGGATTAAAGGCCGTCAGGATTCCTGTTTTCACCGAGTCGGATTTAAACCACGGATTTGATCTGGATTACTAACTGGACCAGATCTGACTTGATCGAAACCAGAACCGGTCCTGGTTTCACCTTTGACTTGGTCCTCGTTTGGGAACGGCTGCTGTCACCATGCCAACGTGTCGGCCTGGTACCGAGCCGGTGGAGTTCTGGGTGGACGGTTCGAGGAGGGACGGGCCGCTGGAGGATTTCTACACCCTGAGCTCGGAACTGGGCAGGTCTGGACCGGATTATCCAGGGGTCCACGTTGGCCCGCATGTTTACAGATTTTAAATAAAATAAACCTTAAAGATACGATACACGTTATCGGCTGCAACCCGGTTCATCGGAACCGGGTCAGACGGTCTGGTGGATAAACAACAGAAATCAAATTAATTAAGGATGCTGGCAAATATAACTGGGGGGGGAGAGACAGACAGACAGACAGACAGGTAGATAAGAACTGCTGTGTGTTAAATAGACAAACATAATCAGAATCATCAAGAAATTCACAGATTACACAAGCCCCCCCCCCCAGAGAGGCGAGATTGAGATGGTTTGGACATGTGCAGAGGAGGGACCCAGGGTATATAGGGAGAAGGATGCTGAGGATGGAGGACAAAGAGGAGGTTTATGGATGTGCTGAGGGAGGACATGCAGGTGGTTGGTGTGACAGAGGAAGATACAGAGGACAGGGTGAGATGGAAACGATTGATCTGCTGTGGCGACCCCTAACGGGAACAGCCGAAAGACAACAAAGAAGAAGAAGAAGGTTGGGGGGGGGGGGGGGGGGGGGGTGCCTAATAAACTGGCAGCGTATTTCAAGTCAAGTTCAGTGACCTCTGAAGCGGATCAAAGAAACGTATGAGTAACGTATATGAACTTTTGAGATCCGTTTGTGTTCCTGTTTGTCCAAAAGTCCTTTTCCCGTTTGTTAAATGTCTTCTTTGTCAGCTGGTGTCCGGTGAGACTGTCGCAAAGTTTTGTCTGCGCTCAAACTTTTAAGCGAACTTCAGGCTGCGAGCGTTCCCGGCGGCTGCACATTTCTTTACCGTTTTGTCCTCGAGCTGTTGATTAATTCTACGACATTCATGTGTTCATATCCTGTCCAATCGTTTAGACTGGGCTTCTGATTGGTCAAAGATCCAGTGCTGGGTGTGAATTCAGCACCGGGGGGAGGGGGACAGTTCCCAAATCCTTGCTTAGATTCAAAGCTTTGATTCAATACTTAGATTCAAAGCTTCATTTAGTCCGGAGAGCTTTGGCTGCAATCTTTGCTTTGAACTGTGTGATTTTTAACCTTAATATTGAAAGTTATCAATCAGTAACTCGGCGCTATAAACTTAGTCCACAGTTGGCTTTTTGTTTCAGATTCATCCAGCAAAACATTTCGAAGATGATCTTCAAATGATGTCATGTGATGATCTCAAAAATACACAGATGAAATAAGACAAAAAGTAGTTGGAGGTTGGAACACAAAGGTCGTGGCGGTTATCGGCGCACTGCTAATTTTTCCAGGTATCACAGAAAATCTATTTCCATCAGGAACACAGCTGTAAGGAAAGTTTGATGCTCAAATTAAAAGTCAGCCTCATGTCACGACTGTGAAACGTTTCCGACCGTCCACAGACTCTCACCTGGGCCAACAGGAAGTGGACTTTACCAAAATAAAACACTGAAATGACGTGTTGGACACATTTAAATGCAGACTGACACAGACTCTCAGTACAACAAACCTATTCCTTATTTATTCATTACATTGTAGATTTTCCTCTTCTCTCTCTCTCTCTCTCTCTCTCTCTCTCTCTCTATATATATATATATATATATATATATATATATATATACACTCAACAAAAATATAAACGCAACACTTTTGGTTTTGCTCCCATTTTGTATGAGATGAACTCAAAGATCTAAAACTTTTTCCACATACACAATATCACCATTTCCCTCAAATATTGTTCACAAACCAGTCTAAATCTGTGATAGTGAGCACTTCTCCTTTGCTGAGATAATCCATCCCACCTCACAGGTGTGCCATATCAAGATGCTGATTAGACACCATGATTAGTGCACAGGTGTGCCTTAGACTGCCCACAATAAAAGGCCACTCTGAAAGGTGCAGTTTTGTTTTATTGGGGGGGGGGATACCAGTCAGTATCTGGTGTGACCACCATTTGGCTCATGCAGTGCAACACATCTCCTTCACATAGAGTTGATCAGGTTGTCAATTGTGGCCTGTGGAATGTTGGTCCACTCCTCTTCAGTGGCTGTGTGAAGTTGCTGGATATTGGCAGGAACTGGTACACGCTGTCGTATACGCCGGTCCAGAGCATCCCAAACATGCTCAATGGGTGACATGTCCGGTGAGTATGCCGGCCATGCAAGAACTGGGACATTTTCAGCTTCCAAGAATTGTGTACAGATCCTTGCAACATGGGGCCGTGCATTATCCTGCTGCAACATGAGGTGATGTTCTTGGATGTATGGCACAACAATGGGCCTCAGGATCTCGTCACGGTATCTCTGTGCATTCAAAATGCCATCAATAAAATGCACCTGTGTTCTTCGTCCATAACAGACGCCTGCCCATACCATAACCCCACCGCCACCATGGGCCACTCGATCCACAACATTGACATCAGAAAACCGCTCACCCACACGACGCCACACACGCTGTCTGCCATCTGCCCTGGACAGTGTGAACCGGGATTCATCCGTGAAGAGAACACCTCTCCAACGTGCCAAACGCCAGCGAGTGTGAGCATTTGCCCACTCAAGTCGGTTACGATGACGAACTGGAGCCAGGTTGAGACCCCGATGAGGACGATGAGCATGCAGATGAGCTTCCCTGAGACGGTTTCTGACAGTTTGTGCAGAAATTCTTTGGTTATGCAAACCGATTGTTTCAGCAGCTGTCCGAGTGGCTGGTCTCAGACGATCTTGGAGGTGAACATGCTGGATGTGGAGGTCCTGGACTGGTGTGGTTACACGTGGTCTGCGGTTGTGAGGCTGGTTGGATGTACTGCCAAATTCTCTGAAACGCCTTTGGAGATGGCTTATGGTAGAGAAATGAACATTCAATACACGAGCAACAGCTCTGGTTGACATTCCTGCTGTCAGCATGCCAACTGCACGCTCCCTCAAATCTTGTGACATCTGTGGCATTGTGCTGTGTGATAAAACCACCTTTCAGAGTGGCCTTTTATTGTGGGCAGTCTAAGGCACACCTGTGCACTAATCATGGTGTCTAATCAGCATCTTGATATGGCACACCTGTGAGGTGGGATGGATTATCTCAGCAAAGGAGAAGTGCTCACTATCACAGATTTAGACTGGTTTGTGAACAATATTTGAGGGAAATGGTGATATTGTGTATGTGGAAAAAGTTTTAGATCTTTGAGTTCATCTCATACAAAATGGGAGCAAAACCAAAAGTGTTGCGTTTATATTTTTGTTGAGTGTATATATATGTGTGTGAGAAAAACAAACACCTTATCACTTATCAGACATCTGTTCTGCAGACTACTTGTCCTTAGATTGTCCATTCATTGTCCCGTGTTAGATTCAGTTGTTGTTGTCCATTCGGCTGCTCCTGTTCTGTTCGGGGTCACCACAGCGGATAGATCCACAATGGTACTTGGCACAAGTTTTACCCTGGATGCCATTCTTGATGTTCCTCCAGTGTTACCTGGAGGAACACACAGCCGCTGGTCCCCGTGTGAGATTCAGTGTTCAATGAAAATATTTCAATGAATGCTCCTCATGTTGCACCAGAACCATCCACATGCTCGGCTTTGGAACAGTCACAACACTTACACCAGATCACACCATCACCTGCCCTGTAGGTAGGAAAATTTGAAGAACACGCTCCACTTCTCATTAGATTTTTCAGTCTTGTGTACTATAATATTCTTTCAAAAGCTGCGACTTTGCTTAGTTCTGTAAGCCCTTCTTGAAACAGCGCGCCTTACGGATCTTTCCACTTTCTCATCATCATCTGTTTGCCGTAATACTGGTCTGAATCCAGTTAGTCAGAGGGTTTGTAATCTGGGCCACACTGTGGGTTTAGGAGTACCTAATCTGTAGAGACTAGGGCAAAAATGAAAAAAAAGTTTGTTTTCTCTAAGGGTGGCACATTAGCACCCTCTAGTGCTAACTGATCATCTGCAGAGGAATGGTCTATTTGAAGAGTTTCAGTCAGGTTTTAGAATTCATCATAGTACAGAAACAGCATTAGTGAAGGTTACAAATGATCTTCTTATGGCCTCGGACAGTGGACTCATCTCTGTGCTTGTTCTGTTAGACCTCAGTGCTGCTTTTGATACTGTTGACCATAAAATTTTATTACAGAGATTAGAGCATGCCATAGGTATTAAAGGCACTGCGCTGCGGTGGTTTGAATCATATTTATCTAATAGATTACAATTTGTTCATGTAAATGGGGAATCTTCTTCACAGACTAAAGTTAATTATGGAGTTCCACAAGGTTCTGTGCTAGGACCAATTTTATTCACTTTATACATGCTTCCCTTAGGCAGTATTATTAGACGGCATTGCTTAAATTTTCATTGTTACTGTTAAGGATTTTGTATATATGTTATCACTGTTAAACATTTGTACATTTGTCTTCTTTCTCATGAGAACGGTGTTGTGCTGTTTTGCACTTCACCCTGAGAATGTACGTGTTATTCAACCTTGTTTTAGCTTTGTCTTCTTTCTCATGAGAACGGAGATGTGCTGTTTTGCACCTGTCTTAATGCAATCCTGAGAATTCAATTTTGTTTTAGCACTCTGGGGTCAATCTGAGCTGGGAATGAAGGGCTGGATGTACTTATTATTATAATATAACTTTGTTTTCGCAGCCTCTAACGACTGGGAGTAAGAGAACGTTTTGACTATTGTGATGTGGTGTTTAGTGTGAAGGAGTGTGGAAGACAGGACACTTCAGGCAGATGCAGAACAGCTGATACCTGCAACAGACGAACGAGATGTGCTGACCTGAAAGTGTTCTTCCTTACAGCTGCACTTATTGACGTATGCGTTTATGTTATGGGAAGAAACTTGTCTTGCGTCATCACCCCCACCCTTAGGACAAGTTTCTTGTTTATGTGATGAGGGCGTCTCTTAATAAAAAGAGCGGAAAAGCAGGCCAGACTTTAGTGTAGCCTTGGTGTACAGCCTGGCCGCACTCCGCGCGTAAAATTTGACTTTCTGTCTCACTGGTGTTTCTTGACTCTGTTTGTCTTGTTAAAGGTTTTAAAAATGTTTGGAGGAGAAAATACCCAACATTGACTGGGGGCTCGTCCGGGATCTCAACAACACCGGAGGTGTCCGGCGGAGGTCGTCAAGTCCAGACGTAAATCCTTGGCCAAGGTCTGATCGATCGATTGATCGTGTCTGCAATTGTCGACCACCGTTGGCATCGTCTGGTTGACGAGATTTTCCCGAAGAAGACAGACAGGAAGTCGAGTCAGTGAGTAAAATTTCTTTGTAAACAGTACTGAGTGAGTGGTGATCAGATCACATAAACAGTTAAATTCCGCAAGCGATGATACAGAATCGTCTGTTAATGCAAAGCAGTTAAACTCTGTAAGGAGGGTGCGGACTCCTCTGTTTATATACGCGTACCGGTAGGGGATAAAAGTGATCACATAAAACAGTTAAATTCCGCAAGCGATGATACAGAATCGTCTGTTAATGCAAAGCAGTTAAACTCTGTAAGGAGGGTGCGGACTCCTCTGTTTTAATACGCGTACCGGTAGGGGATAAAAGTGATCACATAAAACAGTTAAACTCCGTAAGCGATGATACAGAATCGTCTGTTAATGAAACACAGTTAAACTCTGTAAGGAGGGCGGACTCCTCTACGGTTGCGAGGGTCGCACGTAGTTAAATTCCGGAAGGAGGATACGGACTCCTCTGTTTTAATACGTAAAGGAAATCCCAGGTAGGAATATGTGCACTGTAAAAAAGCAGTTAAATTTGGCAGGGACGGCGGAGTCCCCTAATGCAGGACATTAGTTAAATTTCACGGGAGGGCGAGCTCCCCTGACATAAGAATACGCGTACGATTATTAGGAGTGTTTCTATGTGTAAATAGTGTTTTGCGCAAGTGTAAATAACTGTGTGAAAGTGTAATACTTTGGACAACGTTAGTGACAACCGTGCGTGTGGAAGCAGAGGCAAGTGATTCCGCTTCCTACGGGGAGGTGAAAGGAATCAACCACACGACTGCAAATTGATTGTCACGTCCAAAGAAAGTGTGAAAACTTCAGATTTAGAACACCCTAGGTGTGCCCCTGTCTGAAGTCCAAATTATAACAAGGGATAAAAAATATAATAAAAATGGGGGGTAAGACGTCTAAAAATAAGGAAAATTTATCAACTGACGACTGGAAATTTATGGAGGCAAAAAAATCCAAAAGCAACAAAGAAATTGGAGACCTGGATAAATAAACATGACTTTGACGGACGACTGAACCTGATCAGTATACAAAAGCTGAAGAAGGAGTTAGAACAGAAACATAAAGGTGATGAGAAAAAGATGCAGAAAGTAGGGGCAGATTTAGTGGCATTTTGGGAGGAGGAAGCAGAGAACAGACAGAAGGGAGCAGAGAAGCGACGATTAGAGAAAGCGAGGAAAAAGACAGCTGTAGGTAAGGCAGAAGAAGATGTGATAATTCAGCACAGAGAGCCAGAACAGCCTCAACAACCACCGCCGGCTGGATCGTCGGTGACAAAGAGACCTTTATCTCCTCTACCAGAGGATGACGATGTACCGCCACCACAGTATGATTTGGCAGTAAAACCTAAGGTAAAAAGAGAAAAACCAGAAAAACCACAAACACGCAGTCAAGCGAAAGTGCCTACAGCCCCTCCCATGGTGGAACATAGTGATCAGGGAGGTGCCTATCCTATGATAGAAGTACCAAATCCTCGTGCAGGAACAGCAGGACATCGATCAACCATGCTCGTTTATCGGACATGGAATGCTGATGATATCAAAGCAGCAGTCGACATGATACCATCGCCACATGTCGATATCGAGGGCTTTATGCAGGATATAGAAAACATTAGAACATCTTAGCACCTTAATGGACCTGAAGTCCAACAGGTGTGGATGAAAGCATGTGGCCCTAAAATGGAGTCAGGTACGCGGAGACTGGAATCCTGCAGATCAACAAGGCGTACCACTGACACATGATGATCTAGTCTTGAAAACAAGAGTGGAAGCTATGATTACACGTGCGAAAGGAGTGTTAGGACCAAAGATAAATTATACTGAAATTACCAGGACAACCCAGAAAGAAGGAGAGCCATGGACAGAGTTTAGGTGCAGGTTTGAGAGTGTATTTAGGGTCCATAGTGGCATATTGCCAGAAACACCTGTGTATGAACAACAATTGAAAAACGCTCTGATCCAACATTCCAATAAGGATATAAAAGCTTGGATACAGAAACATTGGATTGGATTGCCTACAGGCACATTGGAAGAAACACATACACACTGCTGTCATGCAGAAGAAGTCTTAAAGCAGAAAAAGACAGGAAACAGCAACAAAGGAGTGTATGTAGCACACGGAGATGATGAAATATATTACCAACAGGGTAACTTAAGACAGCAGAAGCAGTGCAAACGCCCCAAAAAGCCATGGCAAAATAGACAAGGTGGACAGCCACAACGTCAAGGACCATGGCAACCACAACAGCAGCACAGACAGGGAGGGCCACCACGTGGTCCCCTGATTTGTTGGAACTGTGGAAGAGAGGGACATATGTATAGAAATTGTCCGAATCCACCTACTGAGGGAGCAGCAGGGAGAAATCCACAACGGAATAATCCTCCGCAGCCACAGTATCCACAATGACTAGAATCCATAATCCATGATTCCACATCAGATAGGCAGTCTGATTGTGATATGGATCTGTGTGCCTTGCTGGGAAATCCGGTACCAAAACCAGAAGTGACTTTGTTGGTAAATGGACGACCAGTGACATTCCTTTGTGATACAGGAGCATGTACAACTACATGTAATGACAACATACCTGTCCATCAATTAAGCAACGAAATCTTTAGGGTTCGCTCTGCAAATGGACAAACATCAGACGTCCCTATCACCAAACCCATAACGTTGACAGATCCATTTGGCCTGACGTGTACTATGTCAGTGTTGAGCATGCCACAATGTCCAGTTAACCTCCTAGGACGAGACGGATTGACTGCATTGGGCTTGTCCATAATTGTGGAACAAGGGAAATTAGTTGTTGAACGCACAGGAGGCGTTAACATGGTAAGAGAAGAAAGCGATGACCCCACATTCCACTATTACTATACATTTGACATCTCAGAAGAAGATGCTGCAGGATGGGGTAAAGATGTCGTCTTGCAAGCGACAGCCCTACTAAAAAATCCTGAACAACAGATGTCACCACCTGACCTGCATGTCACAATGTGGCATAAAGATCCTCCAGGTCCGGATGGTGACTATGAAACTAAATTGAAAAATGTTTCACCTGTGAAGCTGACAATGACCGATTTGATTCATGATGGCAACTCAACAGCTGTCATAACAGTAACAGGCGCCACTGAAGATGTATCAAAATTGAGATTCACAGGTATGCCATTACATGTGTCACTTTGTAAGCCATATTTGACAGAATGGCAAGAATTGGGACTGACAGTCATAACAGCTTTGTCAGCCACTGATTGGAGCAGAGTTGGACCACGAACGGAGTTCAGTCCATCAACCAAGTTGTATAAAGTGCCAGTTAATGTCTCATTGGTGCTGACAGCTGGAACACACATTGATGTGTCCACTTCACAATCCTGAGTGTTTCAGTTGAGTCCTGAAGAAGATGATCTTCTCTCTTCTGTACCATCAGGATTGTGGACAACAGGTCCTTCAGACGTAGGACTGATAAAAAATGCACAACCTGTAGTTATAAGACCAAAAACAGAATACAGACCATGTGTAAGACAGTATCCATTGAAACCTGATGCAATTGACGGAATCAGGCCAGTAATAGAGAATTTATTAACAGCAGGAGTAATAGTGCCATGTCCAGATTCACCATGTAACACACCCATATTTCCGGTAAAAAAGGCTCCGCCCTCAGTGGGGTGGAGAATGATTCAAGATCTGCAGGCAGTAAATGCTGCTGTGATTAAAAGAGCACCATGTGTTCCAGATCCACACACCTTGTTAAATTCGCTGAGACCAAATTCTAATAGTTTCTCAGTAATTGACATAAGTAATGCATTTTTCTCTGTGCCAGTACATCCAGATAGTCAATTCTGGTTTGCTTTTACCTTTAAAGGACAACGATATACATTCACCAGATTACCACAGGGTTACGCAGAGAGCCCAACTATTTATTCTCAAGTCATGTCAGCATGTTTAGCCAATTTCGTTCCACCGGCAGATAGCCAACTATTAGTGTATGTTGATGACATTTTGATTGCCTCTGACACACGAGAAAACTGCATAACTGACACAGTAGCATTATTATGTTTCTTATTTGATAATGGCCACAGAGTGAGTAAAAACAAAGTTCAGTTGTGTAGGGATAAAGTAAAATATTTAGGACATGAGTTATCAGCCACAGGGCGCACGATCCTGTCTGACAGGAAGGAAGCAATTTTGCACGCACCAAAACCACAAACCAAAAAGCAGATGATGTCATTTCTTGGATTGACAAATTACTGCAGGGCATGGATTCCCTGCTATGCAGAGTTGACCAGTCCACTTTCTGATTTGATGTACAAGGATGATATTTCAATGTCAACCGTGTTGGAATGGAACAAAGATGCTGAGGAAGCTTTTGTAAAAGTAAAACAAACATTAGTGTCATCCACAGTTTTGGCACTACCAGATTATAGTAAACCATTCATTCAAACAGTTGATTGTAAGAATAAGTTCATGACTAGTGTTTTGGTTCAAGTGTATGGCTCAAAATTAAGGCCAGTTGCCTACTACTCATCTAAATTGGATGCAGTAGCAAGTGCTCTACCACCATGCGTACAGGCTGTTGTTGCAGCCTCTATGGCTGTTCAAAGTAGCAGTAATGTTGTTCTATTACATCAGTTGACACTGAAAGTTCCACATGCAGTTTCTGCACTTCTGTTGCAGACAAACATGAGCCTTTTGTCCCCAGCAAGACATCTTTCGTGTATGTCCTTGCTATTATCACAACCACACCTTACGGTAGAGCGCTGTACAACATTGAATCCATCCACATTGATACCTTTACCTGAGGATGGTGAGCCGCACAATTGTCTTGATGTAGCAACAGTTTGTACAAAAGCACGCCCAGACCTCCGGGACACACCCATCCCAAACAGTACAATCGTGTATGTGGATGGTTCTTCCACCAAAAATGCTTATGGACAAACACAATCTGGATATGCTGTTGTCACAACTTCAGAAGTATTGGATTCTGCTTCATTGCCATCGTCATTTTCAGCACAAGCAGCTGAATTAGTTGCTTTAACTGCAGCTTGCTATCTGTTTAAAGGTACGGCTGTAACAATTTATACAGACAGCCAGTACGCTTTCAGCACAGTGCATGTGTTTGCAAAACTATGGGAGGAGCGTGGAATGGTGACATCATCTGGAAAGCCAGTGACTCATGCCACTCTCCTAACTGCCCTACTGCAAGCTGTGAAGTTGCCTCAACAAATTGCTATATGCAAATGTGCGGCTCACACCAATGGCTCTGACAGTGTTTCAAAAGGAAATGATTTTGCTGACAGAGCAGCAAAAGAGGCAGCAGCAGCTGTTACGCAGATGATACCCAGCTTTATCTATCCATGAAGCCAGACGACACACACCAATTAGCTAAACTGCAGGATTGTCTTACAGACATAAAGACATGGATGACCTCTAATTTCCTGCTTTTAAACTCAGATAAAACTGAAGTTATTGTACTTGGCCCCACAAATCTTAGAAACATGGTGTCTAACCAGATCCTTACTCTGGATGGCATTACCCTGACCTCTAGTAATACTGTGAGAAATCTTGGAGTCATTTTTGATCAGGATATGTCATTCAAAGTGCATATTAAACAAATATGTAGGACTGCTTTTTTGCATTTACGCAATATCTCTAAAATTAGAAAGGTCTTGTCTCAGAGTGATGCTGAAAAACTAATTCATGCATTTATTTCCTCTAGGCTGGACTATTGTAATTCATTATTATCAGGTTGTCCTAAAAGTTCCCTAAAAAGCCTTCAGTTAATTCAAAATGCTGCAGCTAGAGTACTGACGGGGACTAGAAGGAGAGAGCATATCTCACCCATATTGGCCTCTCTTCATTGGCTTCCTGTTAATTCTAGAATAGAATTTAAAATTCTTCTTCTTACTTATAAGGTTTTGAATAATCAGGTCCCATCTTATCTTAGGGACCTCGTAGTACCATATCACCCCAATAGAGCGCTTCGCTCTCAGACTGCAGGCTTACTTGTAGTTCCTAGGGTTTGTAAGAGTAGAATGGGAGGCAGAGCCTTCAGCTTTCAGGCTCCTCTCCTGTGGAACCAGCTCCCAATTCAGATCAGGGAGACAGACACCCTCTCTACTTTTAAGATTAGGCTTAAAACTTTCCTTTTTGCTAAAGCTTATAGTTAGGGTTGGATCGGGTGACCCTGAACCATCCCTTAGTTATGCTGCTATAGACTTAGACTGCTGGGGGGTTCCCATAATGCATTGAGTGTTTCTTTCTCTTTTTGCTCTGTATGCACCACTCTGCATTTATTCATTAGTGACTGATCTCTGCTCTCTTCCACAGCATGTCTTTTTCCTGGTTCTCTCCCTCAGCCCCAACCAGTCCCAGCAGAAGACTGCCCCTCCCTGAGCCTGGTTCTGCTGGAGGTTTCTTCCTGTTAAAAGGGAGTTTTTCCTTCCCGCTGTTGCCAAGTGCTTGCTCACAGGGGGTCGTTTTGACCGTTGGGGTTTTTCCGTAATTATTGTATGGCTTTGCCTTACAATATAAAGCGCCTTGGGGCAACTGTTTGTTGTGATTTGGCGCTATATAAATAAAATTGATTTGATTTGATTTAGTGGCCAGCTGTACCTTGTACTTTGGTGTGACGTACAGGTTCTTCCTTTTCAAGAGGTATTTTTTAAAAGGTGTGACTTACACATACATCATAAATACAGCATTCTTCAGAAACAGAGAAAACCGGGGACAGTACCCAGCTGGGCAACGAGAAGATTTTCCAGGGTTCATAGTGACAGATCGGGTGCAGTTATCAGGGTACCACCTTCATCAGGTATCTTTGACAAAATCTTTGGTTTGTGAATTTAAGGGGAGATGATGGTCTAGGGGAGGTGACGGTCTAGGGGAGATGATGGTCTAGGGGAGGTGACAGTTTAGGAGGAGGTGATGGTTTAGGGAAGGTGACTGTCTAGTGGTTAAAGCATTGGCCTTGAGACCACAGTATCTTCAGTTCAAATTCCAGCCTGACCAGAAAATCACTAGGGGCCCTTGGGCAAGGTCCTTAATCCCCTAGTTGCTCCTGGTGTGTAGTGAGCACCTTGTATGGCAGCACCCTCACATCTTGGTGAATGTGAGGCATTATTTATTAAGCGCTTTGAGCGTCTGATGCAAATGGAAAAGCACTATATAAATGAAGTCCATTTACATTTACCATTGGGTATCTTTGACAAAATCTTTGGGTTTGTGAATTTGGCTGCTAATGGCGATGGTGTCCATTACAAACATCACATGGCTTAAAGGACCTAATCAAGGACAAAGAGAAAATGCCTCATTTAGCCACACTGGTTAAGCACTGAAACGTCACAAAAAACGTTTGATGTTTCTAATTAATGTGACATTAACTTGATGTGTTTGCTAGCTAGCCTAGCCTAGTCTACTCATTGTGACACTCGCAGACAGAGTGAACCTTTAAAGAAGGGAAGATTGTGGGCGAAGCTCTGCATGTCTGGTGTGATGGGTCACGTGGTGCACGGGTCAGAATCGGCTTCACACCCCAAAGAGGTCCGGACCAAAGCCTGTATGCAAAGTGTTCTGTCTGAATCCAGGTTCATTTATAGAGCTCCACATCACAACATAAAGTGCCTCAGAAGGGTTAGCTTGAGGCTCACCCAGCCCAGGAGCAACACGTGGGCAACAGTGGTCAGGAAAAACTCCTGGAGCCTATCCCACAGTCATAGGGCGGGAGGCGGGGTTCACATTGGACAGGACGCCAGGGACACATACAGACAAACACTTTCACACCTACAGACAAAGTTTCCAATCCACCTAAACTGTATGTCTTTAAATGTGGGAGGAAGCCGGAGCACCCAGAGGGAACCCACACAGACACTGGAAGAACACACAAACTGCACACAGAATGGCCACAGGTGGGAATCATCTGCATGACCTTCTTGCTGTGAGGCAACAGTGCTAACCACTAAGAAACTGTGCCACTGCTTTGGTCCACAACTATCAACATATAACTACCAACAACAAATAAAAGGCCAGCAGGAGGCGCTGTGTAATAGTAGTCAATAGGCTTAATTCCCAGACAGCCGAAGGATACTCTGGACACTCAGGTTAGAACCTGGGTTTTTAGCCACCTGGTCAAAGCGTCCACCTCTCATGCCAGATATTATGGGATGGGTTCGCATCCTGAGAGGAGTGAAGTCGCAACAGAAACACAACAAGAGAGTACAGCTGCTACAACCAACAACTGATGGCTCAAAGGACAACTAAAGAGTGAAGAGCAGTCTCAGTGAAATGGACAACAACCAACCACTCATTTGTTTGTGTTTTGTTTGTTTTTTTACCACACAGTGGTCCATGAACCCACAGGCTCACTTCAGATCTAAAACAGGTTCCAAGAAGATACCACATGTACTGTTCCTGGATGGATCTTGGACAAATAGATGGATGGATTATGGATGGGTGATGGATAGATGGATCTTGGATGGATGGGTATTGGACAGATAATGATGAATAGATGAATGATACAGGGGTCTTGAATGGCTGATGGATCTTGGATGAGTGATGGATCTGGGATGGATGGATCCCTCAGAGTTGTCACCGACCTGTTTCTTTATTTAGTTAAATTTATTACAAATTTGACACAGACCATATCACTATTGTGAGCATGGGACAAGAGGAGGAGAGACTTGGCTGAAGACAGGAGAAGACAAAGCTGGGGGTGAGAGTAGAATATCAGAAAAGAGGAGGAAATATAGTTGGAGACCAGAAGACAGGATGAAGAGAAAGTCAGAACAGAGCTGCGTTCATTCACACTCCAGATTAATTATAAGTCATCAAAAAAAAAAAAAGCTCAACTTTGGCCACAATACCTGAACTTTTCTTCATACTCAAGTCAGGTCTGGGAGCAGGGGCTGGTTCTGCATGCTACCACATCCACCATACCATGGAAACACCTTTGTTACTGGATGTCATCCACCCAGGCAGGCAACTAGTCTATCCCCACCTCTCCAAAGTAACCATCTACCTTTTGCAGCCAGGTAAAAGGTGGGCATGTCCTTGACCAGTTGAACAGTGGGTGTGTCATTGAACAGGTGAATTGCGGGCGTGTTCTTGACCAGGTGAATTGTGGGCATGTCCTTGACCAGGTGAACTGTGGACATGTCCTTTACCAGGTGAATTGTGGGCGTGTCCTTGACCAGGTGAACTGTGGACATGTCCTTTACCAGGTGAACTGTGGGCGTGTCCTTTACCAGGTGAAGAGTGGGCATGTCCTTGACCAGGTGAACTGTGGACATGTCCTTTACCAGGTGAACTGTGGGCATGTCCTTGACCAGGTGAATTGTGGACATGTCCTTTACCAGGTGAAGAGTGGGCATGTCCTTGACCAGGTGAACTGTGGGCATATCCTTTACCAGGTGAAGAGTGGGTGTGTCCTTCACCAGTTGAACTGTGGGCATGTCCTTTACCAGGTGAATCGTGGGCATGTCCTTGACCAGGTGAACCATGGGTGTGTCATTGACCAGGTGAACTGTGGGCATGTCCTTTACCAGGTGAAGAGTGGGCGTGCCCTTGACCAGGTGAACCGTGGGTGCGTCCTTTTCCAGTCTCTGGGGTCCTGAACACTGATACACTTGTGTGCTGGATCATGTCCAGAGAAACACACCACATAGACTAAATGCGGTCGCTGATGTTCCCTCACAGTGTTGGTGACAAAATGACATTTATTGTTATTGAGTTATTATTTACACAAGCTGGTCGGGACACAAACCCATCGACCTTTTTGCTGTCCAAGTCCGGCGCTGTTACCAGCACAGAGAAGAAACATCATGCTCAAAGAATGAACCCCTTTTTATTTGAAAAATGCTGCATTTAAATGAAATCCTGAAAATGCAAGTGGGGTCTCAGTGGGTGTGGCCTCTGATGTTGTTTGTTTTCTGTGTAGAGGCGCGACCTCTGTTGTGTATCGCTGTGAGCACAAACAAATGCAGAAACCATACGCTGTCAAAGTGCTCAAGAAAACGGTAAGTGTGCGAACACAAACATTTTGTGTGCTAGCTAGCTTAGCATAGCACAAGAACCTGTGAAAAACTGATGATTCCTGTTTTACAGATTGATAAGAAAATTGTTCGCACTGAAATTGGAGTCTTGCTTCGTCTTTCTCACCCAAACATTGTAAGTTTTCTGGTTTTAAATGATGTTTGTGTTTCAGGTTGCTACAAAATGTTTCCAATCATGTTGATACCTGGCTTTGAGTGGTCCATGATCAAACTGCTCCTGTAACTTCTGTAAAGAGTAGTAGAAGCTAGACTTAGAAAACAGGTGAAGCTCTGTGAGCAACAATATGGTTTCACGCTGAGAAAGAGCACTACAGATGCAATGTTTGCCCCGAGAACACTGATGGAGAAGTATAAAGGCCAGAAGGAGTTACATTGTGTGTTTGTGGATTTAGAGAAAGCTTATGATAGGGTGCCAAGAGAAGAGCTGTGGTATTGTATGAGGAAGTCTGGAGTGGCAGAGAAATATGTTAGGGTAGTGCAGGACATGTACAAGAATAGTGTAACAGCGGTGAGATGTGCAGTGGGAATGACAGACTCATTCAAGGTGGAGGTGGGATTACACCAAGGATCAGCTCTGAGTCCTTTCTTATTCGTAATGGACAGGTTGACAGATGAGATCAGACAGGAGTCTCCTTGGACTATGATGTTTACAGATGACATTGTGATCTGTAGTGAGAGTAGAGGGGTGGAGATATGCTCTGGAGAGAAGGGGAATGAAAGTCAGTAGGAGTCAGACTGAGTACATGTGTGTGAATGAGAGGGAGCCCAGTGGAATAGTGCAGTTACAAGGAGTAGAAGTGGTGAAAGTAGATCAGTTTAAATACTTGGGGTCAACTGTTCAAAGTAATGGAGAGTGTGGTAGAGAGGTGAAGAAGAGAGTGCAGGCAGGGTGGAGTGGGTGGAGAAAGGTGGCAGGAGTGATTTGTGACCGAAGAATATCAGCAAGAGTGAAGGGGAAAGTTTACAAGACAGTAATGAGACCAGCTATGTTGGACGGCTTAGAGACAGTGGCACTAACAAAAAGACAGGAGGCAGAGCTGAAGATGTTGAGATTCTCTTTGGGAGTGACAAGAATGGACAGGATTAGTAATGAACATATCAGAGGGACAGCTCAGGTGGGACGGTTTGGAGACAAAGTCAGAGAGGAGAGACTGAGATGGTTTGGACATGTGCAGAGGAGGGACCCAGGGTATATAGGGAGAAGGATGCTGAGGATGGAGCCACCAGGCAGGAGGAGAAGAGGGAGGACAAAGAGGAGGTTCATGGATGTGCTGAGAGAGGACATGCAGGTGATTGGTGAGACAGAGGAAGATGGATGATCTGCTGTGGCGCCCCCTAATGGGAGCAGCCGCAAGAAGAAGAAGACTAAATATTGTTTTGTTTTTCTCTTTTAAATTATCATGTGACTTTATTGTTGCTTATTTATTTGTTTTGCTTTTATAGATTTTCTTCCAGTTTGTGTAATTTTAATGTTCTGATGGAGGGTTGGATTCATACTTAAGACATTCTTCATCTTTAATCCTTGATTGTAGCTGAGTCATATGATCCTAAAGTACTGGGCTGTGGGTTCCTGTGGGACAGAATCTATGACTTCGGGCCCCTGAGGGCCTCTGGACTCAGCACAAAAAGTGCCTGCTTTGAGGTTTCTTTGATGTTGACTTTGCCCTCAGATCCAGCTGAAGGAGATCTTTGAGACGGACACAGACATTGCTTTGGTGCTGGAGCTGGTGACAGGAGGCGAGCTGTTCGACAGGTAAACATCACCTGGGAGGTCGACATCCTGGAACCGTTGAATGGTTAAAAAAATAACATGAAAAAGTCTGAATCCAAAACCACAAACGGATGAAAAAAGGACCATAAAGATCTTGCAATAAGTGTGGGTTCAAAATATTGTTTTACAAGTCTGAGATACACCCACTCATCCTGTCTACAGTCTGAGAGACACGCCCACTCATCTTCTGATGTGTGGATCATGCAGTCACACGCACGCGCGCCACTTTGATTAGGAGTTAACCTGGATGTGGAAATGTCCTCCTGCTGGTGATCAGTCCGTGAGCAGGAGTTAATGGACTTTACTTAACTTGCTGCACTTGTGAGAGAACTAGAGGAGGTGAAAGAAAGCTGCGAGGTGCAGCCGTGATGTCGCGTGTGATCCGTACATGAGAAGTGAACAGTGGATGTGGAAATGTCCTCCTCCTGGAGATCTGTCCATGAGGAGTGGACATGGACATGTCCTCTGAACATGGAAGCTTGGCTCGCCTCTTCTTCCGGGGTTTTGAAGCTTCACTGCCAGCAAAGTCCAGCAGGATGAACAAAATCTATCAATCCAGGTTTGTACTGATAAAAGGATTTGTCGCCCTGGCGTGTAGAATTGTGGAGGCTTGTTGTACAGTGGCACACTGTTGTGTAGATTTACAAACAGTTGCGGTGTGTTGTGTAGACTTGCTTAAAAACTGAATACTTTCTGCGTCCAGCGCTCTACACCGAAAAAATTAAACGTTTAATTTCTTGCGTCCTCCTCACGTAACCCTCAGAATACTGCTGAGTAGGTAGCAAAAACTCTGTGTAGACCTGCTTAAACTTATTGTAGAGCACCTTAAACTCTGTGCAGAGCTGCTTAAACTCTGTGTAGAGCTGCTTAAACTTATTGTAGAGCACCTTAAACTCTGTGCAGAGCTGCTTAAACTCTGTGGAGAGCTGCTTAAGCTCAGCATAGAGCTGCTTAAACTGTGTAGAGCTGCTTAAACTCAGTGTAGAGCTGTTTAAACTCTGTGTAGAGCTCCTTAAACCCTGTGTAGAGCTGCTTAAACTTATTGTAGAGCACCTTAAACTCTGTGCAGAGCTGCTTAAACTCTGTGTAGAGCTGTTTAAACTCTGTGTAGACCTGCTTAAACTTATTGTAGAGCACCTTAAACTCTGTGCAGAGCTGCTTAAACTCTGTGTAGAGCTGCTTAAACTTATTGTAGAGCACCTTAAACTCTGTGCAGAGCTGCTTAAACTCTGTGTAGAGCTGTTTAAACTCTGTGTAGAGCTCCTTAAACCCTGTGTAGAGCTGCTTAAACTCAGTGTAGAGCTGTTTAAACTCTGTGTAGAGCTGCTTAAATTCAGCATAGAGCTGCTTAAACTTGGCATAGAACAGCTTAAACACTGTGTAGAGCTGCTTAAACTCTGTGCAGAGCTGCTTAAACTCTGTGTAGAGCTGCTTAAACTTATTGTAGAGCACCTTAAACTCTGTGCAGAGCTGCTTAAACTCTGTGGAGAGCTGCTTAAGCTCAGCATAGAGCTGCTTAAACTGTGTAGAGCTGCTTAAACTCAGTGTAGAGCTGTTTAAACTCTGTGTAGAGCTCCTTAAACCCTGTGTAGAGCTGCTTAAACTCAGTGTAGAGCTGTTTAAACTCTGTGTAGAGCTGCTTAAATTCAGCATAGAGCTGCTTAAACTTGGCATAGAACAGCTTAAACACTGTGTAGAGCTGCTTAAACTCTGTAGAGCTGCTTAAACTCAGTGTAGAGCTGCTTAAACATGACGTAGAGCTGCTTAAACTCTAGAGCTGTTTAAACTCTGTGGAGAGCTGCTTAAGCTCAGCATAGAGCTGCTTAAACTCAATGTGGAGCTGCTTAAATTCAGCATAGAGCTGCTTAAGCTCGGCATAGAGCAGCTTAAACACTGTAGAGCTGCTTAAACTCAGCGTAGAGCTGCTTAAACTCAGCGTAGAGCTGCTTAAACTCAGTGTAGCGCTGCTTAAATGCAGCATAGAGCTGGTTAAACTCAGTGTAGAGCTGGTTAAACTCAGCGTAGAGCTGCTTAAACTCAGTGTAGAGCTGCTTAAACTCAGCATAGAGGTACTTAAACTCTGTGTGGTGCTGCTTAAATTCTGTGTAGAGCTGCTTAAACTCAGCATAGAGGTACTTAAACTCTGTGTGGTGCTGCTTAAACTCTGTGTAGAGCTGCTTAAACTCAGCATAGAGGTACTTAAACTCTGTGTAGAGCTGCTTAAACTCAGCATAGAGGTACTTAAACTCTGTGTAGAGCTGCTTAAACTCGGCGTAGAGCTGCATAACTAGACGTCGACGGTATGCCGCAATACACAATTCTATGTTGGCCCTGGTGTGAAAGGCACTTAAAGTGAGATGGAATCCAATTTAATCAATGTAACTATAATTGAATTATAAATAAAATTATATTTAATTGAATTATAAATTGAGATCAAATAGTTGTCAGACTGTTTGATCTCAGTTTTTGAGACCGTCCTCCCCCAGACAGATTCACTGTCTCGTACCTGACTGATTGTATCTCTCAGTGACCGATGGAAATATTCATGTGTTCATGCGCTGACAGAAAGAAAATGCGTTGTAAAAGTGCTGATTTGTATAATCAACTTCCATTTAGTTTGTGTCATTTCTTGTGGACTCTGAAAATGGAGGGACCCAAGTCCTGTTTGCGCCCTGAGACATGTTACTGTTTATTTCCAGATTGTGTCACGTGAAGCGGATGTGAGTCTGAGACTCCCCTGGACAGGATGCCAGTTTGACACTTTAGGACAGTGACAGATTAAGTGTCTTGTCCAAGGACACAGACAGGTAGCTTGAGTGGGAATCAAACACAGACTTGCATGCTGGCAGGTCGGCTCCTGATCCACTGAGACACTTTCAGCTCCAATGGTGGTTTCCAGAAACAACATACTGTCCAAATACTTATGGACCAGAGTGGAGTTTGAAAGAGTTTTGTGGTTGAGTTTGTGACTCATGTGTTTGGCTGTTTTGGTCATGTGACATTGAGCTCATCACCCCTGTGTGTTCCAGGATCGTGGAACGTGGATACTACAGCGAGAGAGATGCCGCTCACGTCATCAAGCAGATCTTGGAGGCGGTGGCGGTAAGAGATCCGAGTGCTGCATTCACGGGTTCTTAGGTACATCACTAGTTAACCAGCATGAAACCGAGAGATGATCCAGGACCAGGACTCTGGACCTGTTCAGGATCAAACCCAGGACCTAGATCTAGAACTGACTTTGGAAGCGGGTGGGGGGAGCAGGATCAGGACAAGGTCATATCCAAGATCAGGACACAAAACCAATGGTTCAAACGTATGACCAGATCAAGGTCTGTGCTGTGGGGGAATAGCACGAAACACTGAACCACCACGTGGTCAGGTCTGGGACCTGTATCCATAACACAAAGGAACTGCCCTCAGACCTGGATGACAGATAACCAGACCATCTCCACCTCTGAAGAGTAAGTGATATATGGGTGTGTCCTTGGCCAGGTGAAATATGGGTGTGTCCTTGGTCAGGTGAAATATGGGTGTGTCCTTGGCCAGGTGAAATGTGGGTGTGTCCTTGGTCAGGTGAAATGTGGGTGTGTCCTTGGCCAGGTGAAACGTGGGTGTGTGCTTGGCCAGGTGAAACGTGGGTGTGTCCTTGGTCAGGTGAAATGTGGGTGTGTCCTTGGCCAGGTGAAATGTGGGTGTGTCCTTGGCTAGGTGAAACGTGGGTGTGTCCTTGGCCAGGTGAAACGTGGGTGTGTCCTTGGTCAAGTGAAATATGGGTGTGTCCTTGGCCAGGTGAAATGTGGGTGTGTCCTTGGTCAGGTGAAACGTGGGTGTGTGCTTGGCCAGGTGAAACGTGGGTGTGTCCTTGGTCAGGTGAAACGTGGGTGTGTCCTTGGTCAGGTGAAACGTGGGTGTGTCCTTGGTCAGGTGAAATGTGGGTGTGTCGTTGGCTAGGTGAAACGTGGGTGTGTCCTTGGCCAGGTGAAACGTGGGTGTGTCCTTGGTCAGGTGAAATATGGGTGTGTCCTTGGCCAGGTGAAATGTGGGTGTGTCCTTGGCCAGGTGAAACGTGGGTGTGCCCTTGGTCAGATGAAATGTGGGTGTGTCCTTGGCCAGGTGAAACATGGGTGTGTCCTTGGCCAGGTGAAATGTGGGTGTGTCCTTGGTCAGGTGTAATGTGGGTGTGTCCTTGGTCAGGTGAAACGTGGGTGTGTCCTTGGTCAGGTGAAATATGGGTGTGTCCTTGGCCAGGTGAAATGTGGGTGTGTCCTTGGTCAGGTGTAATGTGGGTGTGTCCTTGGTCAGGTGAAACGTGGGTGTGTCCTTGGTCAGGTGAAACATGGGTGTGTCCTTGGCCAGGTGAAATGTGGTTGTGTCCTTGGTCAGGTGTAATGTGGGTGTGTCCTTGGCCAGGTGAAACGTGGGTGTGTCCTTGGTCAGGTGAAATATGGGTGTGTCCTTGGCCAGGTGAAATGTGGGTGTGTCCTTGGCCAGGTGAAACGTGGGTGTGTCCTTGGCCAGGTGAAACATGGGTGTGTCCTTGGCCAGGTGAAACGTGGGTGTGTCCTTGGTCAGGTGAAATGTGGGCGTGTCCTTGGCCAGGTGAAACATGGGTGTGTCCTTGACCAGGTGAAACGTGGGTGTGTCCTTGGCCAGGTGAAACGTGGGTGTGTCCTTGGTCAGGTGAAACGTGGGTGTGTCCTTGGCCAGGTGAAACGTGGGTGTGTCCTTGGCCAGGTGAAACGTGGGTGTGTCCTTGGTCAGGTGAAACGTGGGTGTGTCCTTGGCCAGGTGAAATATGGGTGTGTCCTTGGCCAGGTGAAATATGGGTGTGTGCTTGACTTGTCATTTTCAGCTGTGCTATGATCAGACAAACCTATGCGTTGTCGCCTCAAGTAGCCGCTCATTTGGAGCAAGGTCATTCTAGCTGGACCTAAAGATCCCCCAGAAGACATCCAGTCTGAGCTGTAACTCCAACACACACACACACACACACACACACTGTGTGTCAGATGTAGGTCAGTCATGGTTTTTAATCCTCTCAGTGTTTTAATCCACAGTGTGACAGAAGCTGCTGTTACATAACAGTTGCTGCTGCACGTTGCCCACATGTGCAGCCACAGCAACTAAAAGGTAGCAATTTATAGCCAAGGGTGAATCGGTGCAAACGGTTCTGGGCAACACAGATCACGGCTTGACTAGCACAGCTGCAGTTCTCGCTTCTGCCACTAGTCCATCCACCAACATGAATATGGAGTCAGTGGGCGGAGTCACAGAGTGCGTGCTGGAATTCTGTCATGTGTGTTTCTGTGCACTTTGTTTGTTTGGATTCAGTCAAAACATCAGTGTTTTTTAAAATGACTAACAACAAAAACAGCAGAGAAAAACAAACAAACAACGGTGCAGGAATCCGCTTCTGTCACTGCAGGAAGTCAGCTCAGTGAGCGCGACCAGAGGCGGGGTAAAAGGCAAACACGAAACCTGCTGTTGCCATGGTGACGATGATGCAACCTCAGAGTTCAGCAAAACCTGAGACCATCGGTGAGATGAAGCCAGCAAACATTCATCCATTCTCTGCAATAATCAGACACGTCCAGCAGGGGGCACACAGCATGACGCTGCCTTCACTTACTCTAATGAAGAGTCATGGGGGTGGAGCCTATCCCAGCGGTGATAGGGTCAGAGTCGGAGTCACCCTAGACAGGAAACCAGTCTGTCCTGAGGACGAAGACATTCACACATACGGTCAGTGCCGCCTCCCGTCCATCAGACCTGCAGGTCTTTGGAAGTGGGAGGAGCCGGAGCCCCCAGAGGCGGGAAGAGAACGCACGCCCCTCCTCACAGAGATTCAGGATGCTCATAAGCTGCTTTGATGTTGTTGTGTGTGTCACCGTTCACGCTTCCAACATGTGTGTGTCTTTCAGTACCTCCATGAGAACGGCGTCGTTCACCGTGACCTGAAGCCCGAGAACCTGCTGTACGCCGACCTGTCCCTGGACGCTCCGCTGAAGATCGGTGAGCGTCTGACAACCATGGGACAAACCTGGAGGGTTTAAGATGGGGGCGTGGCCACGCACTGACCAAACAAATTATTGTTCAAGACCTTTCAAAAGATTCGAGGCAATGAAATAAAAGGTTAAAGTAACGGAATTGTTGTTGAATTCGACTGATCTGACGTAAAAATGCTGTTACTTTTTTAAAAAAAGATGACATCCCAACCTCTTTAAAGAGTTTTTTGTTTGTTTGTTCTTTTTTTCGTTTAACTGATGAAACGTGTGAGTGGTAACCACGTTAAGATGTGTTCCTAACAGCACGTGCAGCAAAGTGTTGGCTTCGGCTGATCACGCTCTGGAATGAAGCACTCAGATCCTGCCTGAGCTGTACAGAGCCGAGGCAGTGCATCCTGGCATTCCTCAGGGATGTGTTCTGGCTCCGCAAAATTCAAATTACATAAAGCAAATGTCGATTTGTTACAAACACTGTATTGTTCTGTTTAAAACAAAAACAAAGAAAAGAATTCTTCTTATGATTGGCTGAAAATTGAATCAATATATAAACAATACAATCCACTGAAAGAGTCTGTGGGCCCTATTTTCACACCATTTTGTGCACAATGTAAAGCGAGCAGCACAAGTGAATTGGGGGCATGTCCAACTCCACTTAAACACGCCATTTATATGACTCATAATCTTTCATCAATGAATTAATCATGAGCGTGTTTTTGGAACACGAGTGAGACCAGCAGAGCCGAGTGAGCTGGAACCCGGTGCACTGAGAGGTTTTCTGGTGGAGAAATGACACGCAAATTATTTCCAGGAGCAGCAGTCAGCCGCCGCCGCTCCCTGAGGCGATGCGGTCGAGCACGTTGTTCCTCCTTCACAGACATGTTTCTCCAGAACCGCTCTCACAAAGAATCCTTCTGGTGTCTCACCAGCTGACTTTGGCCTGTCCAAGATCATCGATGACCAGGTCACCATGAAGACCGTCTGTGGCACCCCAGGATACTGCGGTGAGTCCCACTCTACACCAGTCCTACCTGTCAGCAGTAGACCATCTGCTTGACTTGTCAAATTCAGCTGTGCTATGATCAGACAAACGCACGTGTTGTCACCTTAGTACCACACAGTCAGTGAGGACGTGGTAGTACTCCTGAAGCGCAGTACCACCTGCTGTAGAAGTGTAGTGTTAGTTTTGAGTCCAGCTGCTAGCCAGGACCTCCACCTGTGACGTAATCCCGGAGCCGTGCAGTTTATTTTGGCAGAAGAGCCAAAGAATTTGCCACGAAAACAAAAACTATTGTAGATCAAACTTTCTTCAGACGTAAATTTGATGGTGATTGACAAAACATAATGTTTCACTTAAAGACTTTTACTCTGTTTGACAAACATTTGTTAGTTATTTTCAACTACATTTTTATTTTTTTGTGCTGGAATTAAAGGAAACTATTTAAAAAAAATCTAGATTTTCTAGAACAATGTTAAAAATGTGTTACCACAAATCATTAAATATGTAATATGTTGCTGTGGTGCAGTAGCTACACTAGTAGTACACAATGCAGTAGTTGCGGTGGTAGTACACGGTGCAGTAGCTGCATTAGTAATATAAAATGCAGTAGTTAAGGTGGTAGTATACAATGCAGTAATTGCAATAGTCGTATACGATGGAGTAGTTGCACTAGTAGTACATGATGCAGTAGTTGCAGTAGTAGTATACAATGCAGTAGTTGTGGTAGTAGCACACAATACAGTAGCTGTAGTAGTAGTATACCATGCAGTAGTTTGCACCAGCCCAGATCCAAGCTCTCCACCATGGGAGACAGGGCCTTCCAGGTAGTCGCCCCACAGCTCTGGAATACCCTTCCAGAGATCCCCACAGAGTGTGTGGGGGCATTTAAAAAAGGCCTCAAGACATTTTTATTTAAAAGGGCCTTTTAAAATGTTAAAAATGTTAAAATGTTTAAAATGTTTGATTTTATCTGTCTGGTTATGTTTTATGAATATATTTTATTGTTTTTGACCCTGTACATTGTTTGTTTTTAGTCTCTGCTCTGTAGCACTTTGAGATTCCATGAATGTAAAGTGCATTACAAATAAAATGTATTATTATTAGTTGCAGTATTCATACACGATGCAGTAGTTACAGTAGTAGTGTACGATGCAGTAGTTGCTGTGGTAGTACTAGCTGCATTAGTAGTACACAATGCAGTAGTTAAAGTGGTAGTATGAGATGCAGTAGTACACAATGCAGTAGTTGCTATGGTAGTACATGATGCAGTGGTTATAGCGGTAGGGCACGCTGCAGTGGTTGAGGTAGTAGTACACGACACAGTAGTTGCAGTAGTATTACACAATGCAGTAGTTGCTGTAGCAGTACACGTGCAGTAGCGGCATTAGTAGTAGGCAATGCAGTAGTTAGCTGAAAAATCCTGGCAACGGAAAAACGTGCCTCTGCGGATAATTGCATACTTGTGCGGGTGTCAGCCAACTCATACAAGCATGTTTCATGGATATTGTGAATGTTAAGCGAATATGATCCATCAATCCATATGCAAATCCTCCTAAACGCCAGTGGGACCGGATCCTTCGGTGGTAGTACGTGATGCAGTAGTTGCTATGGTAGTACACAGTACAGTAGTTCCATTAGTATTACACAATGTAGTAGTGAAGGTGGTAATACGAGGTCTGTTAGAAAAGTATCCAACCTTATTATTTTTTTCAAAAACCATATGGATTTGGATTACGTGTGATTGCGTCAGCCAAGCATGAACCCTCGTGCACATGCGTGAGTTTTTTCATGCCTGTCGGTTACGTCATTCGCCTGTGAGCAGGCTTTGAGTGAGGTGTGGTCCACCCCTCTCGTCTATTTTTTATTGCGAATAAATGTCTGAATGATTTGGATCTTTGCTGCATCAATTTTTTTCCAGAAACTGTGAGAGACCTCCAGGTGGACACTGTTCGAAAAATTAATATGGCTTTCAGGGACGATTTTATGGGGATTAAACAGATTACAGGGTGTTACTGCCGCTTTAAGGACGGCCCACAACTGCTGAGAGTGCGGCGCGCTCCCAGCCCCCATCAACAGGCTGACACCCCGCTGGAACAACCAGATCATTTCCAACGTGAAGGCTTTGTTGATCCGGGACCTTGTCTGACTTTCACAAAAAGGCAGAAGATGTGGACATCAGCACTTTATCGGCACATTCCACCGTTACAGGAGTTTTTTTCATGGAAAAAGAAGCGGAGGGACGCCCCACGGAGCCGCTCATGGCCGCGGCACAAAACCACCTCGGTGTTGGTCTCACAGGACGGCTTTCAGGTGGATTTCAGACGGCTGTCGGTTGCTTTTCAGTCGTGTGATTATCCGATTGTGATTGTGCATGAGCTGGACGTGCCAGAACATGTCCTGGAAGGCTTCATCACGGCATTGCTGTGCGCCGAGCTCTTTCTATGACAAAAACTCCTGTAACAGTGAAATGTGCCGTTCATTTCTAAACTGGACACTGTCTTGATCCGATATGTCCTCTGACTAGCACAGGAATTGTGAAAAGATGTGGACATCAGCACTTTTCCGGCACATTAAGACAGACGTGCGGAGGAGTTCCGCGCGTCGCGGTGCAGCCGCTCAGCGCAAAGCAACGCCGTGATGAAGCCTCACGGGACATGTTGGGGCATGTCAATCAATCAATCAATCAATTTTATTTATATAGCGCCAAATCACAACAAACAGTTGCCCCAAGGCGCTTTATATTGAAGGCAAAAGCCATACAATAATTACGGAAAAACCCCAACAGTCAAAACGACCCCCTGTGAGCAAGCACTTGGCGACAGTGGGAAGGAAAAACTCCCTTTTAACAGGAAGAAACCTCCAGCAGAACCAGGCTCAGGGAGGGGCAGTCTTCTGCTGGGACTGGTTGGGGCTGAGGGAGAGAACCAGGAAAAAGACATGCTGTGGAGGGGAGCAGAGATCGATCACTAATGATTAAATGCAGAGTGGTGCATACAGAGCAAAAAGAGAAAGAAACACTCAGTACATCATGGGAACCCCCCAGCAGTCTATGTCCACAGCAGCACAACCAAGGGATGGTTCAGGGTCACCTGATCCAGCCCTAACTATAAGCTTTAGCAAAAAGGAAAGTTTTAAGCCTAATCTTAAAAGTAGAGAGGGTGTCTGTCTCCCTGATCTGAATTGGGAGCTGGTTCCACAGGAGAGGAGCCTGAAAGCTGAAGGCTCTGCCTCCCATTCTACTCTTACAAACCCTAGGAACTACAAGTAAGCCTGCAGTCTGAGAGCGAAGCGCTCTATTGGGGTGATATGGTACTACGAGGTCCCTAAGATAAGATGGGACCTGATTATTCAAAACCTTATAAGTAAGAAGAAGAATTTTAAATTCTATTCTAGAATTAACAGGAAGCCAATGAAGAGAGGCCAATATGGGTGAGATATGCTCTCTCCTTCTAGTCCCTGTCAGTACTCTAGCTGCAGCATTTTGAATTAACTGAAGGCTTTTCAGGGAACTTTTAGGACAACCTGATAATAATAATAATGTCCAGCTCATGCACAATCACAATTGGATATTCACACGACTGGAAAGCAACCGGAATCCATCTGAAATCCACCTGAAAGCCATCCTGTGAGACCAACACAGAGGTGGTTTTGTGAGGGTTCAAGCTTGTCTGACGCAATCACACGTGATTCAAATCCATATGGTTTTTGAAAAAAATAAGGTCGGATACTTTTCTAACAGACCTCATATACTGTCAGAGTTGAACCTGGTGGAAGAGACAACACAAATGATCACAGAAAATGACCACAAGGAAACACTGAATTTCTTTCCTGCACAGGAGAGAGCACGACCCCTCTTCACCACTCGCCAGTCAGCTCTGAAGGGCCGCCCAGCCCTCCCAGCGTTTTATTGAAGCAAAGATGAATACAGGCAGATGCAGAAAAAAACACAAAACATCTCAGAGTCTCACAGTCTGTTCTCACATAGATATTTATTATGAACTTCTTAAACAGAGACAAAACAGGACCAGATTGAGCTGGTGTGAAGAGGGCGCAACGTTCCTACTCAAGGCCGATCTATCAATTAAAATGTACTACTGTGCTCAGTAAGCAAGATTTACGCTCTCACAGATTTACGCTCTCACAGATTTACGCTCTCACAGATTTACGCTCTCACAAATTTACGCTCTCACAGATTTACGCTCTCACAGATTTACGCTCTCACAGATTTACGCTTTCACAGATTTACACTCTCACAGATTTACGCTCTCACAGATTTACGCTCTCACAGATTTACACTCTCACAGATTTACGCTCTCACAAATTTACGCTCTCACACTCCTAAAGGCTGCAAAAGGCCATTTTACCGTGTGAGCAGTTCAGTGGTTAACTTGGAGAGTAATATTAAGTGAAACCACACAGACACACCATATATATGAAAGACAGAATCAAAGACATTACTAAGTATAAGTATAGTTACAATTCTTTTGACATATACGGTGCAGTAATTGCAATAGTAGTATACGATGCAGTAGTTGCAGTAGTAGTATACGATGCAGTAGTTGCGGTGGCAGTACACAATGCGGTAGTTGCAATAGTAGTATACGATGCAGTAGTTGCAGTAGTAGTATATGATGCAGTAGTTGCGGTGGCAGTACACAATGCGGTAGTTGCAGTAGTAGTATACGATGCAGTAGTTGCAGTAGTAGTATATGATGCAGTAGTTCCAGTAGTAGTATATGATGCAGTAGTTGCGGTGGCAGTACACAATGCGGTAGTTGCAGTAGTAGTATACGATGCAGTAGTTGCAGTAGTAGTATATGATGCAGTAGTTCCAGTAGTAGCATATGATGCAGTAGTTGCAGTGGCAGTACACAATGCGGTAGTTGCAGTAGTAGTATACGATGCTGTAGTTGCAGTAGTAGTATACGATGCAGTAGTTGCAGTAGTAGTATATGATGCAGTAGTTGCAGTACTAGTATATGATGCAGTAGTTGCAGTAGTAGTATATGATGCAGTAGTTGCAGTACTAGTATATGATGCAGTAGTTGCAGTAGTAGTATACGATGCAGTAGTTGCAGTAGTAGTATACAATGCAGTAGTTGCAGTACTAGTATATGATGCAGTAGTTGCGGTGGCAGTACACAATGCGGTAGTTGCAGTAGTAGTATACGATGCAGTAGTTGCAGTAGTAGTATATGATGCAGTAGTTGCGGTGGCAGTACACAATACGGTAGTTGCAGTAGTAGTATACGATGCAGTAGTTGCAGTAGTAGTATACGATGCAGTAGTTGCAGTAGTAGTATATGATGCAGTAGTTGCAGTAGTAGTATATGATGCAGTAGTTGCGGTGGCAGTACACAATGCGGTAGTTGCAGTAGTAGTATACGATGCAGTAGTAGCAGTAGTAGTATACGATGCAGTAGTTGCAGTAGTAGTACACAATGCGGTAGTTGCAGTAGTAGTATATGATTCAGTAGGTGCAGTAGTAGTATATGATGCAGTAGTTGCGGTGGCAGTACACAATGCGGTAGTTGCAGTAGTAGTATACGATGCAGTAGTTGCAGTAGTAGTATACAATGCAGTAGTTGCAGTAGTAGTATATGATGCAGTAGTTGCGGTGGCAGTACACAATGCGGTAGTTGCAGTAGTAGTATACGATGCAGTAGTTGCAGTAGTAGTATATGATGCAGTAGTTGCAGTGCTTGTACACGATGCAGTAGTTGCAGTAGTAGTATATGATGCAATAGTTGCAGTAGTAGTATATGATGCAGTAGTTGCGGTGGCAGTACACAGTGCGGTAGTTGCAGTAGTAGTATACGATGCAGTAGTTGCAGTAGTAGTATACGATGCAGTAGTTGCAGTAGTAGTATATGATGCAGTAGTTGCGGTGGCAGTACACAATGCGGTAGTTGCAGTAGTCGTACACGATGCAGTAGTTGCAGTATCCATACATGGTGCAGTAGTTGCAGTAGTAGAATACAATGCAGTAGTTGCAGTAGTAGTATACCATGCAGTAGTTACAGTAGTTGTAGTACACGATGCAGTAGTAGTATACGATGCAGTTGCTGCAGTAGTACTATATGATGCAGTAGTTACAGTAGTTGTAGTACACGATGCAGTAGGAGTATACGATGCAGTAGCTGCAGTAGTAGTATACGATGCAGTAGTTACAGTAGTTGTAGTACACGATGCAGTAGTAGTATACGATGCAGTAGCTGCAGTAGTAGTATACGATGCAGTAGTTGCAGTAGTTGTGCATGATGCAGTAGTTGCAGTAGTTGTACACGATGCAATAGTTGCAGTAGTAGAATACAATGCAGTAGTACTACACGATGCAGTAGGTGCAGTAGTACTACATGATGCAGTAGTTGCAGTAGTAGAATACAATGCAGTAGTTGCAGTAGTACTATACGATGCAGTAGTTGCCATAGTACTATACGATGCAGTAGTTTCCGTAGTTGTACACAATGCAGTAGTTGCTTTTGTTGTACACAATGCAGTAGTTGCTGTTGTTGTACACAATGCAGTAGTTGCAGTAGTCGTACACGATGCAGTAGTAGTATACAATGCAGTCGTTGCAGTAGTAGTATACAATGCAGTAGTTATGTTGGCAGTACACAGTGCAGCAGATGCAGTAGTACTATACAATGTAGTAGTTGCAGTGGTAGTACGCGATGCAGTATTTACTTGAAAGTAAAGAATACTTGCAGTATTCATACATGATGCAGTAGTTGCAGTAGTAGTATACAATGCAGTAGCGGCAGTAGTAGTACACAGTGCAGTAGTTGCAGTAGTAATACATGATGCAGTCATTGCAGTAGTAGTAGATGATGCAGTAGTTGCAGTAGTAGTCATATACGATGCAGTAGTTGTGGTGGTCGTACACGATGCAGTCGTTGCAGTAGTCGTGCATGATGCAGTAGTTGCAGTAGTTGTACACGATGCAATAGTTGCAGTAGTCGTACATGATGCAGTAGTTGCAGCATTTGTACACGGTGCAGTAGTTGTAGTAGTAGAATTCCATGCAGTAGTTGCAGTAGTACTATACGATGCAGTAGTTGCCACAGTATTATATGATGCAGTAGTTACCGTAGTTGTACACAATGCAGTAGTTGCTGTTGTTGTACACAATGCAGTAGTTGCCGTAGTCATACACTATGCGGTAGTTGTAGCAGTAGGATACAATGCAGTAGTTGCAGCAGTAGTATACAATACAGTAGTTATGGTGGTAGTACACGGTGCAGCAGGTGCAGTAGTACTACACAATGTCGTAGTTGCAGTGGTAGAACGTAATGCAGTAGTTGCTGTGGTAGTACACCGTGCAGTAGTTAAGGTGGTAGTATATGATGCAGTAATTGCAATAGTCGTATACGACGGAGTAGTTGCACGAGTAATGTACGATGCAGTAGTTATTGTACTTGGCCCCACAAATCTTAGAAACATGGTGTCTAACCAGATCCTTACTCTGGATGGCATTACCCTGACCTCTAGTAATACTGTGAGAAATCTTGGAGTCATTTTTGATCAGGATATGTCATTCAATGCGCATATTAAACAAATATGTAGGACTGCTTTTTTGCATTTACGCAATATCTCTAAAATTAGAAAGGTCTTGTCTCAGAGTGTGTTGGGAAGGTGTCGTAGCACGGACCCACAACAGGGGGCGCAAATGAACGGACAATGAGTAAGCCAAAAGGTAACAATTTAATGTTGTGATAATACACCACGAAATGTGTCGTAATTTTTACAGTCAATAAACACCAGGTGACGTGTGGGCAGGCTCGAAGATAGAAGACCCCTGACGAGAGAGAAGCCGCGTCCCACACGGCCTCCACCACCAACGGTCTGAAGAACACCGGAGCCGCCAAGTCCCGAGTCCCCAGGTGGCCTCTGTCTTCGGCTGTCGACCCTGGTACTGCTGGCAGAAAGCAGAAATATGATGTGTGAGTGTGAGTCCGCACACTCAGTAATTCTCAGTCCAAACACAGTGAGGAGGGAGCACCTCCACCTCCAAACTAGGAACACACTAGCAGCTCCTGTAACCACTTATCTGGATGGAGTGAGAGGCGAAGACGTCGCTTCTCTCACTGACCGCCAACCCAGCTGAAAGGGCACCACAGGACAACGGCTGCAAACAGATCAGACGTAAGTCACAGTTTAAATTCAGCAGAGAAATTACCTTGGTACTGGTAGTCGATTTCTCGGCGAGGAGGTGGAGTTGCAGTCCGGCTTTTATGATGGTGATGATGATGATGAACGAGTGACAGCTGGTGCAGGGGATGAATGACAGCTGTCACTTCTTCTGGGTCTGGCGCCCTCTCGTGCTTGGAGCCCGCACTCCAAGCAGGGCGCCCTCTGGTGGTAGTGGGCCAGCAGTACCTCCTCTTCAGCGGCCCACATAACAGAGTGATGCTGAAAAACTAATTCATGCATTTATTTCCTCTAGGCTGGACTATTGTAATTCATTATTATCAGGTTGTCCTAAAAGTTCCCTGAAAAGCCTTCAGTTAATTCAAAATGCTGCAGCTAGAGTACTGACGGGGACTAGAAGGAGAGAGCATATCTCACCCATATTGGCCTCTCTTCATTGGCTTCTTGTTAATTCTAGAATAGAATTTAAAATTCTTCTTCTTACTTATAAGGTTTTGAATAGTCAGGTTCCATCTTATCTTAGGGACCTCGTAGTACCATATCACCCCAATAGAGCGCTTCGCTGTCAGACTGCAGGCTTACTTGTAGTTCCTAGGGTTTGTAAGAGTAGAATGGGAGGCAGAGCCTTCAGCTTTCAGGCTCCTCTCCTGTGGAACCAGCTCCCAATTCAGATCAGGGAGACAGACACCCTCTCTACTTTTAAGATTAGGCTTAAAACTTTCCTTTTTGCTAAAGCTTATAGTTAGGGCTGGATCAGGTGACCCTGAACCATCTCTTAGTTATGCTGCTATAGACGTAGACTGCTGGGGGGTTCCCATGATGCACTGAGTGTTTCTTTCTCTTTTTGCTCTGTATGCACCACTCTGCATTTAATCATTAGTGATTGATCTCTGCTCCCCTCCACAGCATGTCTTTTTCCTGGTTCTCTCCCTCAGACCCAACCAGTCCCAGCAGAAGACTGCCCCTCCCTGAGCCTGGTTCTGCTGGAGGTTTCTTCCTGTTAAAAAGGAGTTTTTCCTTCCCACTGTCGCCAAGTGCTTGCTCACAGGGGGTCGTTTTGACTGTTGGGGTTTTTCTGTAATTATTGTATGGCTTTGCCTTACAATATAAAGCGCCTTGGGGCAACTGTTTGTTGTGATTTGGCGCTATATAAATAAAATTGATTTTATTTTATTTAGTTGCAGTAGTAGTATATGATGCAGTAGTTACAGTAGTTGTAGTACACGATGCAGTAGTAGTATACGATGCAGTAGCTGCAGTAGTAGTACACGATGCAGTAGCTGCAGTAGTACTATATGATGCAGTAGTTGCAGTAGTAGTACACGATGCAGTAGTTGCAGTAGTAGTATACAATGCAGTAGCGGCAGTAGTAGTACACAATGCAGTAGTCGCAGTAGTCATACACAATGCAGTCATTGCAGTAGTAGTACATGATGCAGTAGTTGCAGTAGTAGTCATATACGATGCAGTAGTTGCAGTAGTAGTACATGATGCAGTAGTTGCAGTAGTAGTATACAATGCATTAGCGGCAGTAGTAGTACACAATGCAGTAGTTGCAGTAGTCATACACAATGCAGTCGTTGGAGTAGTAGTACATGATGCAGTAGTTGCAGTAGTAGTCATATACGATGCAGTCGTTGCAGTAGTAGTACATGATGCAATAGTTGCAGTAGTAGTCATATACGATGCAGTAGTTGCAGTGGTCGTACACGATGCAGTTGTTGCAGTAGTCGTGCATGATGCAATAGTTGCAGTAGTAGTCATATATGATGCAGTAGTTGCGGTGGTCGTACACGATGCAATAGTTGCAGTAGTCGTACACAATGCAGTAGTTGCAGCATTCATGCACGGTGCAGTAGTTGCAGTAGTAGAATACAATGCAGTAGTACTACACGATGCAGTAGTTGCAGCATTCATACACGATGCAGTAGTTGCAGTAGTTGAATACAATGCAGTAGTTGCAGGTGATCTGTAGTGAGAGTAGAGAGCAAGTTGAGTCTAGTCTGGAGAAGTGGAGATATGCTTTGGAGAGAAGGGGAATGAAAGTCAGTAGAAGCAAGACTGAGTCCATGTGTGTGAATGAGAGGGAACCCAGTGGAATAGTGCAGTTACAAGGAGTAGAAGTGGTGAAAGTAGATGAGTTTAAATATTTGGGGTCAACTGTTCAAAGTAATGGAGAGTGTGGTAGAGAGGTGAAGAAGAGAGTGCAGGCAGGGTGGAGTGGATGGAGAAAGGTGGCAGGAGTGATTTGTGACCGAAGAATATCAGCAAGAGTGAAGGGGAAAGTTTACAAAACAGTAGTGAGACCAGATATGTTGTATGGTTTAGAGACAGTGGCACTAACAAAAAGACAGGACGCAGAGCTGGAGGTGGCAGAGCTGAAGATGTTGAGATTCTCTTTGGGAGTGACAAGAATGGACAAGATTAGGAATGAACATATCAGAGGGACAGCTCAGGTGGGACGGTTTGGAGATAAAGTCAGAGAGGTGAGATTGAGATGGTTTGGACATGTGCAGAGGAGGGACCCAGGGTATATAGGGAGAAGGATGCTGAGGATGGAGCCACCAGGCAGGAGGAGAAGAGGGAGACCAAAGAGGAGGTTCATGGTTGTGCTGAGAGAGGACATGCAGGTGGTTGGTGAGACAGAGGAAGATACAGAGGACACGGTGAGATGGAAATGATTGATCTGCTGTGGCGACCCCTAACGGGAACAGCCGAAAGACAAAGAAGAAGAAGAAGTTGCAGTAGTACTACACGATGCAGTCGTTGCAGTAGTCGTGCATGATGCAGTAGTTGCTGTAGTTGTACACGATGTTGTGATACTGGGGAGCAAGCAGAGATGTGTTCACTGGCTGTGGGATTTCACACCACTCTGACGTTGGACCTTCTGTCCCCGTGTGTGTTGGTGCAGCTCCAGAGATCCTGCGGGGAAACGCCTACGGGCCGGAGGTGGACATGTGGTCGGTGGGCGTGATCCTCTACATCCTGTGAGTCACTTCACACTGCGGCCACACACTTGGCCTCTTTTCGTCTCCCTCACTTGTCATCCTGTCTGGATTCATTGTGTGTTCTTTGATGACATCATTCGTACTGTTGGAATATCACAACCAGCGCAGTAAACAAGTTGTGATAAACCAGTAGTTTTAGTAACCTTTGACCTCTTCTTCCTGAGGACCCACTGAGAATCTGAAAAACAAAGCTGTGATTATTTTGTGTTTAATCGCGTGACGTGTAACAGTCGTCTTTTCAAAGCTCACACTTTGCTCATAATTGAGTTTATTGTTATTGAGCTTCAAATCTCCATGACGACAATGTCCCATGAAGACAAAGATGGGGGATAAATTGTAGCATTGTGGCTCCCTCTTCAGGCCGCACCTTTAAACAGCATGTTAATGACGGCCGCCCTCTGCCAACTTGAAGCTGTCAAAAACAGGCTGCATGTGAACGCATCACTATGTCTCTTTTTGCCAGGCTGTGTGGATTCGAGCCCTTCTTTGACCCCAGGGGGGATCAGTACATGTACAGCCGTATCCTGAACTGCGACTACGAGTTTGTGTCTCCGTGGTGGGACGAGGTTTCCCTCAATGCCAAGGACTTGGTAAGTTTATTACAGATTAACAACTTGTGACAATCTGAGTGTGTTTGGAGGGACTTAATGTCTTTTTTTGGAATGGTGTCAAAGATTTGATATAACTCAGCCACATTCTGAGAGTAAATGAGGAGGGTTGTGTCAGGAAGGCCATCCGGCGTAAATTTTGCCAAAGCAGACATGCAGATCTCCAGTCAAATTTCCATAGAGGATAGGCCAAGGTGCAAGTTACCAAGGTCCATGACTGGAGCTGCTGTCCAACAGGGTGCTGGTGGAAATTGGGCGGCTGTTGGGCGAAGAAAAAGAAAAGTTAGAGAACATGTCCAGAGGCAGCGGGAGAAGAGGACAGTTAGAATTGGGGGATGATGAATATCATCAGTACATATGCCCCACAGGCATATGCACTGATGAGTCTAACCTTCACCCTCACTCCAGAAAGAAGATTTCTGGAGTGAGTTAGATGAGGTTGTGGAGAGTGAACCCAAGCATGAAAGAGTGGTGATAGGAGCAGACTTCAGTGGGCATGTTGGTGAAGGGAACAGAGGTGATGAGGAAGTAATGGGCAGATATGGTATCAAGGATAGGAATGGGGAAGGACAGATGGTAGTTGATTTTGCAAAAAGGATGGAAATGGCTGTGGTGAATACCTACTTTAAGAAAAGGGAGGAGCACAGGGTGACATAAGAGTGGAAGAAGGTTCACACAGGTGGACTACATTCTTTATATGAGATGCAAACTAAAAGAAATCAGAGACTGTAAGGTGGTGGCAGGAGAGAGTGTCGTTAGACAGCATAGGATGGTGATTTGTAGGATGACTTTAGAAGTAAAGAAGAAGAGAGTGAGAGCTATAGTAGAGAAGCTTGAATCTTCGACTGGACTGGGTTGCTTGATGCGAGGATGTTTCGCTTCAAATCGCATAAGGTTCCTCAGCTAAAATTCTTGCTCTGGTGGTCTGACTTCTGTCTTGACTCTTGTAGAGAAGAATAATCAGATGGTGGAAGCTGAAGGAGGAAGACTGTTGTGTGAAATTCAGTGAGCAACTGGAAAAGTACTGCAGATGTGGTGATAGGAAGGTACTGGGTGAGACATTTGGACAGTGGAAGGAAAACAAGGAGACTTGGAGTTGGAACAAAGATGTCCCAGAAAGTATAAGAAAAAAAGAGGTTGGAGAAAACGTTTTGGAATAGTCAGAGAGATGAAGAAAGTAGACAGGAGTACAAGGAGATGTGGCGTAAGGTGAAAAGAGAAAAGTGAAGGAAAAGGCATTTAGTGAGCTGTACAAGAAGCTGAACAGTAAGGAAGGAGAAAAGGACTTGTACCTATCAGGCTTGGTGGTCAGGTATGGCAGCACACAAATGCAAGACGCAAACTCACAGCTCTGAAGTAAATCAGGAAATACAAGGGATAAAAAAGAATGAAGTGAGGGCAGCTATGAAGAGGATGAGGAGTGGAATTTAAAATTCTTCTTCTTACTTATAAGGTTTTGAATAATCAGGTCCCATCTTATCTTAGGGACCTCGTAGTACCATATCACCCCAATAGAGCGCTTCGCTCTCAGACTGCAGGCTTACTTGTAGTTCCTAGGGTTTGTAAGAGTAGAATGGGAGGCAGAGCCTTCAGCTTTCAGGCTCCTCTCCTGTGGAACCAGCTCCCAATTCAGATCAGGGAGACAGACACCCTCTCTACTTTAAGATTAGGCTTAAAACTTTCCTTTTTGCTAAAGCTTATAGTTAGGGCTGGATCAGGTGACCCTGAACCATCCCTTAGTTATGCTGCTATAGACGTAGACTGCTGGGGGGTTCCCATGATGCACTGTTTCTTTCTCTTTTTGCTCCATATGCATCACTCTGCATTTAATCATTAGTGATCGATCTCTGCTCCCCTCCACAGCATGTCTTTTTCCTGGTTCTCTCCCTCAGCCCCAACCAGTCCCAGCAGAAGACTGCCCCTCCCTGAGCCTGGTTCTGCTGGAGGTTTCTTCCTGTTAAAAGGGAGTTTTTCCTTCCCACTGTAGCCAAGTGCTTGCTCACAGGGGGTCGTTTTGACCGTTGGGGTTTTACATAATTATTGTATGGCCTTGCCTTACAATATAAAGCGCCTTGGGGCAACTGTTTGTTGTGATTTGGCGCTATATAAAAAAATTGATTGATTGATTGATGGAAAGGCAGTTGGACCAGATGACATTCCAGTGGAGGCATGGAAATGTCTAGGAGAGATGGCAGTGGAGTTTCTAACCAGATTGTTTAATAAAATCTTGGAAAGTGAGAGGATGCCTGAGGAGTGGAGACGAAGTGTGCTGGTTCCTATTTTTAAGAACAAGGGTGATGTGCAGAGCTGCAGTAAAGTTGATCAGGCACAGCACAAAGTTAAGGGAAAGAGTTCGTAGAAGCTAGGCTTAGAAAACAGGTGAAGATCTGTGAGCAGCAATATAGTTTCATGCTGAGAAAGAACACTACAGGTGCAATGTTTGCTCTGAGAATACTGATGGAGAAGTATAGTGAAGACAAGAAGGAGTTACATTGTGTGTTTGTGGATTTAGAGAAAGCTTATAATGGATAGATGAGATTTATTGTCATTGTCATTGCAAGTGCAACAACGAGATTACGTCCACACTCAAATTGCCACAGACAAGATGAAGCAATTAATCCACAATTATTACTTGTTGACCGTAATAATGGCACACATCAGAATTAAAGACAACACATATACATTTGACATTGTTTATGTGCACTAAAAAAATGAGGTGGGCTTCATAGATAATTGGCAAAGCTTCTGGGGAAAACCTGGTCTTGTTAGGAGAGACGGCATCCATCCCACTTTGGATGGAGCAGCTCTCATTTCTAGAAATCTGGCCAATTTTCTTAAATCCTCCAAACCGTGACTATCCAGGGTTGGGACCAGGAAGCAGAGTTGTAGTCTTACACACCTCTCTGCAGCTTCTCTCCCCCTACCATCCCCTCATTACCCCATCCCCGTAGAGACGGTGCCTGCTCCCAGACCACCAATAACCAGCAAAAATCTATTTAAGCATAAAAATTCAAAAAGAAAAAATAATATAGCACCTTCAACTGCACCACAGACTAAAACAGTTAAATGTGGTCTATTAAACATTAGGTCTCTCTCTTCTAAGTCCCTGTTGGTAAATGATATAATAATTGATCAACATATTGATTTATTCTGCCTTACAGAAACCTGGTTACAGCAGGATGAATATGTTAGTTTAAATGAGTCAACACCCCCGAGTCACACTAACTGTCAGAATGCTCGTAGCACGGGCCGAGGCGGAGGATTAGCAGCAATCTTCCATTCCAGCTTATTAATTAATCAAAAACCCAGACAGAGCTTTAATTCATTTGAAAGCTTGACTCTTAGTCTTGTCCATCCAAATTGGAAGTCCCAAAAACCAGTTTTATTTGTTATTATCTATCGTCCACCTGGTCGTTACTGTGAGTTTCTCTGTGAATTTTCAGACCTTTTCTCTGACTTAGTGCTTAGCTCAGATAAGATAATTATAGTGGGCGATTTTAACATCCACACAGATGCTGAGAATGACAGCCTCAACACTGCATTTAATCTATTATTAGACTCAATTGGCTTTGCTCAAAATGTAAATGAGTCCACCCACCACTTTAATCATATCTTAGATCTTGTTCTGACTTATGGTATGGAAATTGAAGACTTAACAGTATTCCCTGAAAACTCCCTTCTGTCTGATCATTTTTTAATAACATTTACATTTACTCTGATGGACTACCCAGCAGTGGGGAATAAGTTTCATTACACTAGAAGTCTTTCAGAAAGCGCTGTAACTAGGTTTAAGGATATGATTCCTTCTTTATGTTCTCTAATGCCATATAACAACACAGTGCAGAGTAGCTACCTAAACTCTGTAAGGGAGATAGAGTATCTCGTCAATAGTTTTACATCCTCATTGAAGACAGCTTTGGATGCTGTAGCTCCTCTGAAAAAGAGAGCTTTAAATCAGAAGTGTCTGACTCCATGGTATAACTCTCAAACTCGTAGCTTAAAGCAGATAACCCGTAAGTTGGAGAGGAAATGGCGTCTCACTAATTTAGAAGATCTTCACTTAGCCTGGAAAAAGAGTCTGTTGCTCTATAAAAAAGCCCTCCGTAAAGCTAGGACATCTTTCTACTCATCACTAATTGAAGAAAATAAGAACAACCCCAGGTTTCTTTTCAGCACTGTAGCCAGGCTGACAAAGAGTCAGAGCTCTATTGAGCTGAGTATTCCATTAACTTTAACTAGTAATGAGTTCATGACTTTCTTTGCTAACAAAATTTTAACTATTAGAGAAAAAATTACTCATAACCATCCCAAAGACGTATCGTTATCTTTGGCTGCTTTCAGTGATGCCGGTATTTGGTTAGACTCTTTCTCTCCGATTGTTCTGTCTGAGTTATTTTCATTAGTTACTTCATCCAAACCATCAACATGTTTATTAGACCCCATTCCTACCAGGCTGCTCAAGGAAGCCCTACCATTATTTAATGCTTCGATCTTAAATATGATCAATCTATCTTTGTTAGTTGGCTATGTACCACAGGCTTTTAAGGTGGCAGTAATTAAACCATTACTTAAAAAGCCATCACTTGACCCAGCTATCTTAGCTAATTATAGGCCAATCTCCAACCTTCCTTTTCTCTCAAAAATTCTTGAAAGGGTAGTTGTAAAACAGCTAACTGATCATCTGCAGAGGAATGGTCTATTTGAAGAGTTTCAGTCAGGTTTTAGAATTCATCATAGTACAGAAACAGCATTAGTGAAGGTTACAAATGATCTTCTTATGGCCTCGGACAGTGGACTCATCTCTGTGCTTGTTCTGTTAGACCTCAGTGCTGCTTTTGATACTGTTGACCATAAAATTTTATTACAGAGATTAGAGCATACCATAGGTATTAAAGGCACTGCGCTGCGGTGGTTTGAATCATATTTGTCTAATAGATTACAATTTGTTCATGTAAATGGGGAATCTTCTTCACAGACTAAAGTTAATTATGGAGTTCCACAAGGTTCTGTGCTAGGACCAATTTTATTCACTTTATATATGCTTCCCTTAGGCAGTATTATTAGACGGTATTGCTTAAATTTTCATTGTTACGCAGATGATACCCAGCTTTATCTATCCATGAAGCCAGACGACACACACCAATTAGCTAAACTGCAGGATTGTCTTACAGACATAAAGACATGGATGACCTCTAATTTCCTGCTTTTAAACTCAGATAAAACTGAAGTTATTGTACTTGGCCCCACAAATCTTAGAAACATGGTGTCTAACCAGATCCTTACTGTGGATGGCATTACCCTGACCTCTAGTAATACTGTGAGAAATCTTGGAGTCATTTTTGATCAGGATATGTCATTCAAAGCGCATATTAAACAAATATGTAGGACTGCTTTTTTGCATTTACGCAATATCTCTAAAATCAGAAAGGTCTTGTCTCAGAGTGATGCTGAAAAACTAATTCATGCATTTATTTCCTCTAGGCTGGACTATTGTAATTCATTATTATCAGGTTGTCCTAAAAGTTCCCTAAAAAGCCTTCAGTTAATTCAAAATGCTGCAGCTAGAGTGCTGACGGGGACTAGAAGGAGAGAGCATATCTCACCCATATTGGCCTCTCTTCATTGGCTTCCTGTTAATTCTAGAATAGAATTTAAAATTCTTCTTCTTACTTATAAGGTTTTGAATAATCAGGTCCCATCTTATCTTAGGGACCTCGTAGTACCATATCACCCCAATAGAGCGCTTCGCTCTCAGACTGCAGGCTTACTTGTAGTTCCTAGGGTTTGTAAGAGTAGAATGGGAGGCAGAGCCTTCAGCTTTCAGGCTCCTCTCCTGTGGAACCAGCTCCCAATTCAGATCAGGGAGACAGACACCCTCTCTACTTTTAAGATTAGGCTTAAAACTTTCCTTTTTGCTAAAGCTTATAGTTAGGGCTGGATCAGGTGACCCTGAACCATCCCTTAGTTATGCTGCTATAGACGTAGACTGCTGGGGGGTTCCCATGATGCACTGTTTCTTTCTCTTTTTGCTCTGTATGCACCACTCTGCATTTAATCATTAGTGATCGATCTCTGCTCCCCTCCACAGCATGTCTTTTTCCTGGTTCTCTCCCTCAGCCCCAACCAGTCCCAGCAGAAGACTGCCCCTCCCTGAGCCTGGTTCTGCTGGAGGTTTCTTCCTGTTAAAAGGGAGTTTTTCCTTCCCACTGTAGCCAAGTGCTTGCTCACAGGGGGTCGTCTTGACCGTTGGGGTTTTACATCATTATTGTATGGCCTTGCCTTACAATATAAAGCGCCTTGGGGCAACTGTTTGTTGTGATTTGGCGCTATATAAAAAAAAAAAAAAAATTGATTGATCTTCTTATGGCCTCAGACAGTGGACTCATCTCTGTGCTTGTCCTGTTAGACCTCAGTGCAGCTTTTGATACTGTTGACCATAAAATTTTATTACAGAGATTAGAGCATGCCATAGGTATTAAAGGCACTGCGCTGCGGTGGTTTGAATCATATTTATCTAATAGATTACAATTTGTTCATGTAAATGGGGAGTCTTCTTCACAGACTAAGGTTAATTATGGAGTTCCACAAGGTTCTGTGCTAGGACCAATTTTATTCACTTTATACATGTTTCCCTTAGGCAGTATTATTAGACAGCACTGCTTAAATTTTCATTGTTACGCAGATGATACCCAGTTTTATCTATCCATGAAGCCAGAGGACACACACCAATTAGCTAAACTGCAGGATTGTCTTACAGACATAAAGACATGGATGACCTCTAATTTCCTGCTTTTAAATTCAGATAAAACTGAAGTTATTGTACTTGGCCCCACAAATCTTAGAAACATGGTGTCTAACCAGATCCTTACTCTGGATGGCATTACCCTGACCTCTAGTAATACTGTGAGAAATCTTGGAGTCATTTTTGATCAGGATATGTCCTTCAATGCACATATTAAGCAAATATGTAGGACTGCTTTTTTGCATTTGCGCAATATCTCTAAAGTTAGAAAGGTCTTGTCTCAGAGTGATGCTGAAAAACTAATTCATGCATTTATTTCCTCTAGGCTGGACTATTGTAATTCATTATTATCAGGTTGTCCTAAAAGTTCCCTGAAAAGCCTTCAGTTAATTCAAAATGCTGCAGCTAGAGTACTGACAGGGACTAGAAGGAGAGAGCATATCTCACCCATATTGGCCTCTCTTCATTGGCTTCCTGTTAATTCTAGAATAGAATTTAAAATTCTTCTTCTTGCTTATAAGGTTTTGAATAATCAGGTCCCATCTTATCTTAGGGACCTCATAGTACCATATCACCCCAATAGAGCGCTTCGCTCTCAGACTGCAGGCTTACTTGTAGTTCCTAGGGTTTGTAAGAGTAGAATGGGAGGCAGAGCCTTCAGCTTTCAGGCTCCTCTCCTGTGGAACCAGCTCCCAATTCAGATCAGGGAGACAGACACCCTCTCTACTTTTAAGATTAGGCTTAAAACTTTCCTTTTTGCTAAAGCTTATAGTTAGGGCTGGATCAGGTGACCCTGAACCATCCCTTAGTTATGCTGCTATAGACTTAGACTGCTGGGGGGTTCCCATGATGCACTGAGTGTTTCTTTCTCTTTTTGCTCTGTATGTACCAGTCTGCATTTAATCATTAGTGATTGATCTCTGCTCCCCTCCACAGCATGTCTTTTTCCTCGTTCTCTCCCTCAGCCCCAACCAGTCCCAGCAGAAGACTGCCCCTCCCTGAGCCTGGTTCTGCTGGAGGTTTCTTCCTGTTAAAAGGGAGTTTTTCCTTCCCACTGTAGCCAAGTGCTTGCTCACAGGGGGTCGTTTTGACCGTTGGGGTTTTTCTGTAATTATTGTATGGCTTTTGCCTTACAATATAAAGCACCTTGGGACAACTGTTTGTTGTGATTTGGTGCTATATAAATAAAATTGATTTGATTTGATTTGATTAAACTTGAAACAGTCCATTTTCCAAATTGAGGTGATGTAAGTGTGTGGTAGCCGCAGCAACTTGTCGTCGCGCCGCCGCTAGTTTGGGGGGAACAGGGGCCTACTGCAGTTAAAACTGCACAGCCTCCGGAGGGGGAATGGAGGGGCGTGAGCGGAGGCCGGGATGGGGTGGTGGATGGGCACAGGAGGGGGGTAGGGACGATGTGGAGCATGCTTCAGTCTCTTCTCCTTGTGTGAGTCACTTGTTTTTCTGTCCGTGTGGGAGTTAGAGAAGATAACGGGCAGCCAAATGTTCACCAAGGCCGTAGACATTCTTCTGGAGGAAAACAACGGAGCATTTTATCCTTCAGTGGCTGATAAACCTGCCGTGTTTGTGGTTTGTGAAAACACTTTTACAGTCTCACATGAACAAACCAGATCCCAAATTATGAATATTCCCCGGTCTCTGAAATCTTCATCTTCATCTGCATGGTGCGCATTTGCCCCGAGATGCCATCCAATTTGTGTCTGAGTTCAAGGGTTAACACAGTCTGAGAATGCATCGCCTTGCCCAATTTATTAATCATGACGGACAGGTGAGGGGTCGTGGTTCTGGTGGCAGCCATCTTGCCAATTTTCCGGTAGGTCAGGGCAGCACATAAGCCAATAAGTACTAGCCCTCCTACTATGAAACCAAATATAAATAAATCCTCGACGTCCTCCACAGAGAAAGGCGCAAAGCATGCAACTCACCACGTTTCCCAGGTGTCGAGAACATAGCCCGCAGGGTAAGTTCCATCTGGGCACGCAGGGTCCCCCAGCCCTGATGTACTTGTAGAAGAAATGGTGTCAATAGCATTCAGAGACCAGCTGATCAATTCCATGATTAATCCAATATAGTTTGAAGAATTCACAGTCTGGTGAAATAGGGACTTTGAAGGTTGGAGCAGAGATAAGGGAGAGAGGAGGAGATGTGTCCACCCTCGCCGGAGTCCCAAGCTGTTTATGATAGGGTGCCAAGAGAAGTATGAGTAACTCTGGAATGGCAGAGAAGCATTTGAGGGTGGCAGTGGTGATGGACAGGTTGACTGATGAGATCAAACAGGAGTCCCCATGGACTATGATGTTTGCAGATGACATTGTGATCTGTAGTGAGAGTAGAGAGCAAGTTGAGTCTAGTCTGGAGAGGTGGAGATATGCTTTGGAGAGAAGGGGAATGAAAGTCAGTAGGAGCAAGACTGTGTGTGACTGGGAGGAAGCCTGAGCAAACTAAGTAATCAATAATTCCCCTGAACGTCATTGACTTCACCTCCATGACTTGATTCAGATCAATGTGGAACCACTCAGGAAAACATGGACTAACCTGAATAAGGCCCCATAAGAAACACACACACACACACACACACACACACACACACACACACACACACACACACACACACACACGCACACATTAGTTCATCATCCCCGCCCATATTACTTTTTTCTGATGTCAAGGATGATAAATTAATGTTTTTGGGGGGGAGCTAAGATCTGGATTTGTGTGCAGTCAGTAAAGACATGATCCAAATTCGTATTCTGGACTTATCAGGTTTAAAATGTTCACATGTTCACCTCCTGCTTTGACTGTGACTCAGATGATTGTGACTCAGATGATTGAGACTCAGACATTTCTGAGATAAATTTTTGATGAGACTGAAGACTGGCTCTTCCTGGACAAAGCTGGATACTGGTTCCTATGCTGGGTTCTGGTTCCTGTGTCTGCAGGTCAGTAAGCTGATTGTCCTGGATCCCCACAAACGCCTCAGTGTCCGTGAGGCCCTGCAGCACCCATGGGTGCAGGGAAAAGCCGCACGCTTCTCCCACATGGACACCACTCAGAGGAAGCTGCAGGAGTTCAACGCTCGGCGCAAACTCAAGGTGAGGTCACAGAGGCGGCGATCAGGAGCAGCGTCCATCAGGAAGAAATGATCCCAAATAAGTGCGAGATATATTCAGTTTTTTGTGTTTGAAGCGGGAAAAATGCACAGCTGAGTTTCACATCTTGCATAGATTCAAATATCACACAGTGCTAAAATACCCTGAGCTGTATGAGCGTAACTACTGGTCTCGTTTGAGGGCGGCCGCTAAAGGGGGAAAAAATGACGCATACGAGGTCTGTCCATAAAGTATCGTACCTTTTTATTTTTTTCAAAAACTATATGGATTTCATTCATATGTTTTAATGTCAGACATGCTTGAACCCTCGTGCGCATGCGTGAGTTTTTCCACGCCTGTCGGTGACGTCATTCGCCTGTGAGCACGCCTTGTGGAAGGAGTGGTCCCGCCCCCTCGTCGGATTTTCATTGTCAGGAAATGGCGGAATGAAAAGGACTTTTTTTCCATCAGAATTTTTTCAGAAGCTGTTAGAGACTGGCACCTGGAAACCATTCGAAAAATTTATCTGGCGTTCAGTGAAAATTTTACGGGCTTCACAGAGAATAAGGACTTTAACTACAGCTTTAAGGACCCCTTTAAGGACGGTCGGTGCGCCGCGCTCCGAGCTGCGATGTCGCGGCACAAACCACTGGATCATTTCTAAGCTGATGGCTCTGTGGATACGAGACCGTCGTGTGCTCTTTCTCTGGTTATCACAAGACCTGGACATCAGCCATTTTCCGGCAGATTTCACTTTTAACAAGAGATTTTGTCATGGAAAGCCGCGCGGAGGCTTTGCGCATCACGACCGATTCGCTGATTAAGCGAGACAAAGGAACACCTGCGTTTCGTAGTGTTACAGGACAAGTTGGGACATGTCCAGCTCTCCACAAGTTATTTTATACTCACTCGACTGCTAAGCACTGAAAGCCGAGATAGACATGTCCCAACTTGTCCTGTAACACTACGAAACGCAGGTGTTCCTTTGTCTCGCTTAATCAGCGAATCAGTCGTGATGTGCGAAGCCTCCGCGCGGCTTTCTATGACAAAATCTCTTGTTAAAAGTGAAATCTGCCGGAAAATGGCTGATGTCCAGGTCTTGTGATAACCAGAGAAAGAGCACACGACGGGCTCGTATCCACAGAGCCATCAGCTTAGAAATGATCCAGTGGTTTGTGCCACATCGTCGCAGCACGGAGCGCGGCACACCGACCGTCCTTTAAAGGGGTCCTTAAACCTGTAGTTAAAGTCCTTATTCTCTGTGAGGCCCGTAAAATTTTCACTGAAAGCCAGATAAATTTTTCGAATAGTTTCCAGGTGCCAGTCTCTAACAGCTTCTGAAAAAATTCTGATGGAAAAAAAGTCCTTTTCATTCCGCCATTTCCAGACAATGAAAATCCAACGAGGGGGCGGGACCACTCCTTCTACAAGGAGTGCTCACAGGCGAATGACGTCACCGAAAAAGGCGTGGAAAAACTCACGCATGTGCACGAGGGTTCAAGCTTGTCTGACATAAAAACATATGAATGAAATCCATATAGTTTAAAAAAATAAATAAAAAGGACCGTTAATTTATGGACAGACCACGTATGACGCAGTGATCCTACATCCGGAGACAGAAACACGGCACTTTCTCTGAGGTTTTGGGAAAATTACATGCAAACAAAGTGAAAATACAAAGAAAAAGTGACAATGTGGTGGGAAAGCGGACATGTGTTGTGATTTCTTTATGACCCATGTCGCCGACCGAACAGTCCCCCCTAAAAATCGGTCCATGTGTCTTCACTGTGCATGCGTCATTTTGGCGCGTCACCAGCGGTTTACTGACTATCACCTCGTTTCTGCTTCAAAGTACCTCCAGTCGTCATCTGTCTCAGCCACAGATATCTGAAGCTTTTCTACAACAATCATTTCCACATCAATTCAGCTTTATTTCAGAATAAAAGACAGAGGAAGCGATCAGAGAACCAAGGCTACACGTCTGAGTCTGAGTCTCCGAGTCAGACACTCAGACACTCACCGACACAACCTCTCCCATTCGCCTCGTCTTCCCTTCTCCACCACGAACCGGAAAAAACAGACAGACACACACAAACAGACACACAAACAGACACACACACAAACACACAAGCAGACACACAAACAGACACACACACAGACACACAAGCAGACAAACACACACAAACAGACAAACGAACACACACAAACAGACAAACAGACACACAAACAGACACACACACAGACACACAAGCAGACAAACAGACACACAAACACACACAAACAGACAAACGAACACACACAAACAGACAAACAAACAGACACACAAACAGACAAACAAACAGACACAGACAGACACA